>NW_028230443.1:2182997-2785275 GCF_043228905.1 Azolla caroliniana
GATGATAACATGCTATGGCTATTATTTACAGGCACAGAAGGCAGAGCAAGAAGCAGCTGAGCTCAAAGGATCCATGAGGAAACGTATGGAGTTCCTTGATTTGGACTGACTTTTATGATTATCTGATGGGCAAGAGTTTCTTGCATGTGATATAACAGAGTGATAGCATCACGTCATTTGTCAGTGGGGATCATTTTAAAGCCTTCTGGCAAACGTGGCTTTAGTGCATATGGTTCATGATGCAATGGTGGACAGTGCTTGTTTCCACTCACTTGTTTGGAGTTCTTTACAATGATGATAGCAGGGTAATCTCTGTCAATCTCATGTGATAGTAGCAAATCCCACTTTTTTTGCGGATAAAGCTTTCAACAATCTGAGGTATTTAGGTGCCCTTTAGATGAATTCCTTCATTCAACGTAAAATCATCTCTCTATTTGACAGTTCACAACATCATTGAAATACATTGTATTATTCTTTCTATTTTTAGCATTCTGGAATTCTTCGTATATTAATAAGAGGGCCATAATAAGCCATCTTATGCTTTCTGACTTTGAACCCTTTTATAATTAATAGATCCATAATTTTCCAGTACATAATATAAAGAAGTTTGTAATTCCTGTAAGGACTTCAATTGTTATTTGTATTTGCTCTAGGTTTTATGATAAATGTTGTATATATTGAGTATTTGGTGTCTTAATGCTGTGAACAACTGATGATCACTTTTGTTGAACATGAGAAAAACATTATAGGAGTCAGGACAGGTAGTCACACAGAAATTGCAGCACCAATTTCATATTTTGCATCAGAAAAAAATTAAAATCTAGTGCCATGGCTAACTAAACAACAGACAAATATAGTGATAACCATAACTCCATTTTTTTTTATCACTTCAGTGGATCAAATAGGAATGCAACGATATTATATAAGTAACCTCAATAATATGACGCTATGGTGATATAGATTTGGATGTTGCAACTCTTGATCTAAGCTTCAAGAATATAATGTTCATATTTTATGTTGATTTTTGCAAATTATACGCACCATAGTTGCCAAGAAGACCTGAATCTTATTTAGCATTGTTTTACTATGAATTATTTAGCATTATTTTATCAGGAATTATTTAGCATTGTTTTATGTATTATGATTTATAAGAGGTTTTATGAGTAGATACATGCATACTGTGTTGATTACAGTAACAATATACACAAGTGTATAAAGCTTTCAACAAGGTACAACAATGGACACCATTAAACTTTTTTGTTTTCATTATCTTTTGTTTCAGTTTGAATGCTGCCTTCCTACCGTTTGGACAATATAACTTTGTGCAGCAATCTCTACTAATTTTAGAATGATTACAAGGTCACATGAAATATTTGCTTTCCATACAAGATGCCCAAACAAACCCAATACACAAAAAAGAGATCTTACCGATAACATAAGTAATTCTTGGCTTATAACTCTTTGAAACAAAACAAATACACTAATTTCCACACCTTAATATACAAGAACACAGTTCCTCTAGCTCAGGGTTTACCATATACCATGTTTTTCATATCCTTTATTTCAGTTTTAAAGCTGCCTCAAAACTATTTGGACAATGTAACTAAAGCTTGTGCAGCATTCTCTAATTTTAGAATGATTACAAGGTCTCATAAATATTTCCCTTCCATAAAAGATGCACATACATACCCATTGCACAATGGTGAGATCCTACTGATCAAATAAATAATTCTTGGCATGTGACTTTTTAAATCATAAGAAATATGCTATTTCCCACACCTTAATATACAAGAACATAGTTCCTCTAGCTCAGCATTTATGAAGATTACAGTATAATTATTACTCAACAAAATTGAATCACAAACTAGCCTACCCAGATTGAAGGCATGAATTACAAAATCCCAATACGCACTGACCAACATAACAAATAGATTCTAACGCATTTCTTTGGAGGTCAGCGGTAAATGCCCAATTGTCAATGTTCTATGGCTATGAAACCGAGATAATTATGGGAAAATCAAATACTCCTGAAGACTTCCTTGGCAGCAGTGAGGGTAAGATTAATGTCATCCTCGGTATGTGCAAGACTAGTGAAACCAGCCTCATATTGAGAAGGTGCTAAATACACTCCTCTCTCGAGCATTCCTCTATGAAACCTCGCAAACTTCTCTGTATCACTTTTCTTCGCATCCGCGAAGTTATACACAGGTCCTGAGGTGAAAAAGAAGCCAAACATTCCCCTAATGTGACCTCCACAAATCTCATGTCCAGCATCACGTCCCGCTTCAACAAGTCCCGTAGCAAGCTTTCCAGTGATATCATCAAGGTACTCATATGTACCTTTCTTTTGAAGACGCTTTAGTGTCATTATTCCAGCAGTCATAGCTAAAGGGTTTCCACTCAAAGTGCCAGCTTGATACATAGGTCCTGCTGGAGCAACCAGTTGCATTATATCCTTTCTTCCACCATAAGCACCAACTGGCAATCCTCCGCCGATGATCTTTCCAAGTGTTGTAAGATCAGGAGCAATGCCGAAATACTCTTGTGCCCCACCATAAGAGAGCCTAAACCCTGTCATCACTTCATCAAACACCAAAAGAGCTCCATTTTCCTTCGTAAGCTCACGAAGTCCTTCCAGAAACTCCTTCTTGGGGACAATAAAGCCTGAGTTCCCCACCACAGGTTCCAGCACAACCGCAGCAATCTCACCTTTATTCTTAGCAAAAATTTCTTTAACTTCATCTAAGTCATTATACGAGGCAGTTAATGTGGCAGCAGTGGCCCCTTTCGGGACACCAGGAGAGTCAGGAAGGCCAAGAGTAGCTACTCCACTCCCTGCCTTTACGAGGAAAGAATCAGCATGACCATGGTAGCAACCTTCAAATTTGATAATTTTCTCACGTCCAGTATAAGCTCGAGCTAATCTAAGCATACCCATGCATGCTTCTGTTCCAGAATTCACAAACCTCACCATCTCAATGCTTGGGACAGCATCAATCACCATCTCTGCAAGTTGGTTCTCTAACACACATGGTGCACCGAAACTCGTGCCTTTCTTCAAGGCTTCCACTAGTGCTGCATTCACCTATTCAAGGTTTTCATTAATGTAAATCTTTCTTTCTTCTATCAGTCAAGGTTTTTATTAATGTAAGGCATGAAATTCAAAGTGTTCAATGCCTAGAGTCCACAACTCTAGACACAAACTAACCTTATGCCCATATCCTAAATCCTAAACCAAAAACCCTAAAGTATAAACCCCCCACACAAATATATGCCTATTCAAATCTCTTTCTTTTCTTCAGTCAGTCAAGGTTTTATAAAGATAAAACCTTGGCACAAACTAATCTTACGCCCATATCCTAAATCCTAAACCAAAAACCCTAAACTATAAACCCTCCACAAAATATATGCCTATTCAAATCCCTTTCTTTTCTTCAGTTAAAGTTTTAAAAAGACAAAATTCATGTTTGAATGCCCAAATTCTCAAATCCTAAATCCCAGACAAAATATCTCAAAATCTAAGTAAAGAAACATATCATTATCTACATGACAAACCATAATGGCACTCGATGTACCCACACACAGTCTTTCTCCCAAAACCCTAAAATCGAAAGCCAATAATGTTAAAGCAGAAATCTAGAACCATAAAACTCTAAACGCTTTTGAAACCTTACACCCTAAACCATAGTTTCAAAATAAAACCAAACCTTAAACCTTAAATCATAAACTTTAAAGTCAAGTAATAGGAAACCCTAAGCTTTTTAAAGCCAAATACTATGAAAGTTCTGAGCTTTAATAAACCGAAATTCTAATGAAACGTAGCATAGCGCTCCATGTAACTCCATGACCTGTCCACCTAAACCCTAAACCCTCAACTCTAATCTCTAAATGCTCCTGAAACCTGCAACCTTTAACCATGTCTCTAAGTAAATAAAAAACTTTAGAAACTCAAAGCTACTATTTGAGGACAAATAATACGATCCTAACCCTTATATAAACGATAAGTGTATCTTACCGTCTGCATGAACAGTGATTGCAGATCCCCAAGCCACCACATACGTTATCTACTAAAAACCGAAGAAACTAAAACCCTACATATTAAAGCAGAAACCCTAAAACCGAAATACTAAACCTTAAACCCTTCATTCCTAAACTCTAGATACTAAATTTTAAAGCATTATATGACAGCATTAAACACGGAAACTTACATCCTAAGAATCTTAAAATCATAATGCTAATGAAAGGTAAAGAAGTACCTCATCGTCTGCATGGCCAATGATTGCGGGGCCCCATGTACCCACATAGTCTATATATTCATTCCCATCCACATCCCATGCCCGAGATCCTTTTACTCTATCAAAAACTATGGGCTGCCCTCCAACTGATTTGAATGCCCTCACAGGTGAATTTACACCACCAGGCATTAGTTCCTGTATAAACCAATCATTAAAGCAATGAATAAATCTGGACCCGACATACAGATCATTTTTCGTACATATTGTGAAGCTCAAAGCAATAATAAAGAACTTCTCTCCATAGATAAGAAGGAGAACCCATTAGTTCATTCTCATGGATCCCTTCTTCTACATTATGGATATAAAAGGAAAGAGTTAAAACACTCTTCTTCTCCATAGATAAGATGAAGTAACTATTATTTGACACTCACAGAGCCAAAAACCCTTCTGTGCTGTGGAATCAAAGGAAGAGTAAAACAGTTATCTCCACAGCATGGAAGAATTCATAAGATACATCCTTTTTGACATTATGAGATTGAAGGAAAAGTGTAATAACTTCTCGTAGATCCCTTCTTCCCAATTAAAGAATAATAACTTTCTCTGCAGATAATCCATCATCATTTTGTCCGAAACAAATGAATAGAAAGAAAAGAAGTAAAAAAACAAAACACGAGTGGATAATTTGTTTACATGAGATCCCATATCGTACATTATGAAGAACTATCAATCAATTTGCAGATAATTTACTCCAAATACTAAGAAAAACAATGAGCGAAATGAAAAATCAAACTATTGAAACATGCTGTGTGAAAAGGAAGATAATTTAGGACTTCAGAAACCATTCCGAAAAACCCTCAATCAATTATCAAGTCAATTTGCAGATAATTTACTCCAACTAATAAGAAAAACAATGAACGAAATGAAAAAATCAAGCAACAGAAACATACTGTGAGAAAAGGAAGAAAATTTGGGGCAAAGTAATGGTAGATAGTTACATTGATTTCCCCACATACAAGAAGGGGGGAAATCAGTCATTTGGGAGAAAGGACGGAACACAATGAACTTACCTTGGCAGCAGTGAAGACCTCTTCAGACTTCTTGGTGACAAATTTCTTCTCAACAGACACAGCCATGCGGGTCTCGAGAGCAGGGCACTGAAGGAAACCCCTAGAAACAGAGGACGAAGGAGAAGGCTGAAGGAGTTCAGTTCGGCGAGGGCAGAGCCATTCTGAAGCTAGAGCAGAGGTGGAAGCGAAATGGGTCGCCATGGAAACTGCAGAAAGATGGTCCAAAGCACACGGTAAAGCACTCAGAAGGATGACTGTTTCACAGGGCTAAGGGAGGAGAAGAAAGAAAGAAGAACCATATCTGCAGTTTTATCCATTCACAAGTCCAATGGAAAAACTAGATGATAGATATAGTCTATACTTATAGATAGAGATAGATGGATTTGTGTTATCTGTATTTGTTCTGCTTTCACACCTTACTTCATCGTTCTCACCCGATTTACGCCTACCCGTCTCGGCTGCCCATTTGACCCCCCTCTCTCTACCCGCCTGGCTTAATGGGCAGTCCTATCGTCATCCATTAGGAAATCGATAGAATAATGGCAGGTTATTCCGGTAGACTGTAAGCCGTGATGAATTGAATGGTTTTGTTCCACCATGCATGAAAGAGGGTTGTTCTTACTTAATGTTCATCAATTCAGGCACAAGCATATTCATCCAAGCAAAACTACGCTACCCGCCTTGCCGAGACCAATACATTCACTTTTCGTCGGGACATTCGTTTTAGGTACGACATGATTAGATATATAATAGGCTAAGTTTTCACATGTGGTGTTTAACAATACACTACATAACCTGCCCGAATATCGGAGCCCACGCAAAATGAAGTCAATGCTTGACTTGATAACCGAGTGCTGACAACACAAGTACTCGATGTGTCTTGATAACCGAGAGCTAACAACATAGGGACTCGACGGGAGCTCCTTCATGCTTGTCCTAGCCATAACGAACGAAATCATTTAGTTGGTTTTTTCATAAACCTCCCTGGATGGTTACCTTGAACCTCAAAACTCCTTGGCATGAGGCACCCACCATTCTCACTAGTGTAGAAAGAGGGAGCGGAGCTCCTTCATAATTGTCCTAGCCATAACGAACAAAATCATTTGGTTTCCGTGAACCTCAAAACTCCTTGGCACAATGCACCCACCATTCTCACTAGTGTAGAAAGAGGGAGGAGCTCCTTCATGATTGTCTTAGCCATAACAAACAAAATCATGTGATTGTTTTTTTCATAAACCTCCCTACATGGTTTCCCCTTGAACCTCAAGAATATATGTTTTGCTAATTGTGATATGAAATTGGGACAAAGGTCCCACCCATGCTAGGCTAGAATAACACACCTCGAATCAAGACAATAAGAATCATGTGACTAGAATCAGTATATGACTATTGGTTGCAGACATCAAGTCTGGGTCATATCACATGGATGATGATCATTAATTCATGTATGCCATGATTCCAAGGGCATTAGCACAAAATTAACATTAATCACTCTAGTTAAGAACATTATTAGTGATGTGAGACACTATTTCTTTGTCTTTGCCGCTACTGGCGTCTCTATCCTCTCTAGTTAGTTACTTATCTGGTGGAATACTTATTGGGTGTGTATAATATCCTCTCTAACACATTTTAACTAAATTTTCTTTATTGCCCAGTAAACTGTTTTGTTTTTAGTGTCTCTTTTCATTCACCTAAGTCCAACAAACCACAAGTTCAAATCCAGAAATGAGTACCAATTTGAAAAGAAGAACAAAGCTGGCAAATGTCTGAACCTTTAATTTAATAGCATTCATCAAAACTTTGAAGATGAACAAGAAGAGTGTCCAGGGGCATCATTACAGATGTATATAGCAGACTCATTTTTTAGATTCAATACTGAAATGAATCAAGCATTTCTTTCCACTTCTTCGCTTAAACCCTAGAAGCTTGCAAGCCTCCATTGCTGAGCAAGAAGCTCATGTGCCATGCAAAGCTGTAACCGATAGCATATCACGAAACAAAATTGAGTTCACCGAGATTTCGTGAGTTGCAACTTGAATATCCATTGATTTTAGTGTAGTTTTTAGCAGAGTAATGCTTTCAATCCTCGTGCTTGCAAATAGTGTTTCTTCAGCCCTTTTGTGATTTGATGCTTCTTCATGATAGACAATTCCCTTGCATTGGACATGGTAACATCAAACTTTTTGTCGAGTTCACAAGATGTTCTCATGGGAGAAGAACATGACATAGCTCGAGGTAATCTATGCGAATGATGCGCAATGCTTCCAGTCCAAAGAAAACGCTCAGAATAAGGACTCATCAAGCTCTCACAAAATGTTGTTGCTGATTCACATACTAAACCCTACACAGAACAAATAGAGTGAATGAAATCAGAATATTGAATTTGGAAAACAAGATATTATGTGAGTATATGTAAAAAGTATTCTGCCCTATGTATAGTTCGCCCATTTCCATCAAATTTAGGCTTGTTCCAATCCAGAATCAAAAGATTGTGGGTATTGGAACTGTGGCATGGAGTGTCAGAAATCAGAATGTGCCACAAAAAATAATGGCTGTATGCCATATATGCATAAATTGATCTGCCATACACATACATACCTCTGCCATAGCTTTGATCCTGAGAGCAGTGTCATTGGTCAGCAAAGCAACTTGTCCATTCATGATTGCGGTGGTAAATACAAGAGCACAGTTAAGCACATGATCTCCAGTTGTTGGAGACACCACAATATCGTTGAAACAACTTCTATAAGTCGGTGAAGATAAATGAACATGTTGGGCTGATGCAGGGGGTGTTGTGAGTCTGAGTGGGAGATTCTCCGCTGCATTTTGTACATGGATCCACGATGGAAACTTCACCATGCATGATTCGATCCATCTGAGCACGATATGTGGAGACACGGAAGCTCTATCTTTCCTTTCGGAAAGCTCCAGCTCTCTAATCACTGATAAAGAAGGGAGCAATGTCATAATAAAATATCATCATAAACATATATATGTTCAAGGAACAATCAATAAAACAAGGTCTTACCTATTCGAGGTATGATCAATCGGACCTCTTTGATATCCTCGAGAAGCTTCAGACATTCGAATGAAGCAGGATCAGTCAAACAAGTAGAATCGGCAACGATGTGCCACTCATGATGTGACTCTGTTTTTGCCAGTCCTTTCAGTTTCTGAAGTATGTAATCCAGATTTTGGACCTAACAAGTATTGAAGATAAAACATTAAGAGAGCTAAGACAAAAGTAAGCATTTCCATATGAACATGAAATCAACGAGAAATCCGTATATATGTAAAAATCAATGACAATGATTAAGATGATTTTTAAACCACAGCTGATGACCTGAAGATAAAACATTAAGAGAGCTAAGAGAAAACTAAGCATTTCCATATGAACATGAAATCAACGAGAAATCCTTATATATATATATAAATCAATGACAAAGATTAGGATGATTTTCTAACCATAGCTGATGACCTGAAGATAAAACATTAAGAGAGCTAAGAGAAAAGTAAGCATTTCCATATGAATATGAAATCAACGAGAAATCCTTATATATATAAAAATCTATGACAAAGATTAATTAGGATGATTTTCTAACCACAGCTGATGACCTTCGAGGATGCACTATCGGCTTCATTGCTTCTTCCTCAGAGCTTGTGTAGCATGCAGAAGGAGAAGATGAAGTTAAGCAGAGAGGTTGGAAAGGGATCCTTTGACAGCCTTGTGATGAACTTCTTTTGAGTAGTGCTCCTGGAGACACTTGTTTTGCACCCTGAGAAAGAATGGGATCTTGATTCTCCTTATCAGATGGATATATTTCTTCCTCTCCTTCCAAGATGAAATCTTGCAGAGAATTGGATGAACATAATTGGGTGACTTTATCTTTCTGTCCAAGTATAATTTGAGGTTTAGGAAGAGTTTCTGCATCAGGTTTAATGGCTGGGCTTCGTTTTCCACCATCTTTCTCCACAAATATGCTTTGAATTTTCAGAACATTTTCTCCATTGGGTTTAGCGACTTTTCTGTGCTTTTCATTCTCGTTCTCAACTAGCAGAATTTGAGCTTTAGGAGCCTTTTCTGCACTGGATTTGATGGATTGATTCTCTTTTTCACTGCCTTTCTTGCTAGATGTAGTTGGAGCTTTATTACCATTCTCTGTATTAGCTTTAATGGCGATATTTTCCTTTTCACTACTTCCTCCTTTTTCATTGATATGTACTCCTTTCGTCTTACTCGATACGCTCTGCTTGGAGAAAGCCATATCTGATGGGATCACTTTCGCAGAAGCTTGATTGTTTATTCGCTCTGTCAGAACACTCTGTGACGAGCAAATGATGGGAGAAGGAGCAGAATTACATCTACGAATCAACGGGTTTGAGTCTGAGGCTACGTTTTCATCTGCCATATCTCGCTGCTGCTGGAGGCTTCCTTCTACCTTCCTCTCAGAGGTCACATTTCTCTTGTTAATATTAGGCTGAAGAGGTGCGAATGGTGTGCGTCGTGAAGGAGCAAGGGGAGGCAATTTCTGAGGATTCTTGTTCTGAGGAAGAAGAGATTGTTTCCGAGGATTAGATGTGATTTCGTTGATCTGTTGCTCAGGAGCCTCCAGATATGTCGATTCTTGTGAGGCTTTATCGCCAATCCTTGCTTCTTCTCGTTTGAATGATGGAGCTTCAATGATCTGATCCATTACCTGAACAGAAGGTTCCTGCAAACGTAGAGAGAGTTAGAAAGAGCGAAAGTTCTGCAGAAAATGAGAAGCAGAACGATTAAGATCAAGCATCGGAGAAAAATTAAAAAGAAATGCAGGGCTTACATAGGGTTGAGTCACATCGTTTTCTTTGTTGCAGGAATCGTTGAGAATGTCCTTGGTCCAGTTCTCAGAGATTTGGGGGGATTCGATCTCTGCCAGGATTGAAAGCTTCTCGGAATGGGAGGAATGAATCATCTGCGAAGGATCGTTCGTCTCAGAGATCTGAGGCATCCTTTCGTTTGGGAGCTGCCATTGAACCTTGTAGACACGAGAAGAAGCACCTAATCTGATGCCATCTCCTTCTTTGGCGGTGACTGGCATGAGAGGGGCCAGAGGCACTCCATTGATCCAAGTTCCATGGACTGCAGTCACAAGATCCGTGATTTGGTTACAGGAAAATCACAAACATATAAGCAATCATGAATGGTGCTCTCTCTCTCTCTCTCTCTCTCTTTCCCTCTTCATTCTGATTCTCTCTCAGACAAATCGCCATAGCTATGTTCTGTTGGCATGAATCCTCCCTCTGATTATGATGAACGCAATAATCCTAGTATCAGAAGCCATAGCTATGTTCTGTTGGCATGAATCCTCCCTCTGATTACGATGGACGCAATAATCCTAGTATCAGAAAATGTCGCAGAATTGCACTCAGGAAACAAGAAATTATATATAAAGCTTCTGAGATCATTCACAGTTTGTGATGCTCAATAGGAAATGAATATGTTTCCGGTGATTAAAATCGAAATCTCTGAACGGAAAAACGGCCATTTTAATGTTTCCCCAATTCTGTTGCCATCGTAAAACCTAAGGGTTCGATGGCGTGCAGGAAATGCCGAGATTGTTTGAGCGGAAGGAACCTAATTACGCGAGGGAATTAAGAAAATGAATACTTTTACAGGGCAGAAAGTCTCAAACAGGGAAATCGATAGTTTTTTTTCCCAGCTAGATTTTCGATGGCTACAAGGAAACCGCACAGTTAAAAAAATCTGAAACCCTAATTAAAACCTAAACTTTCCATGGATGGCCTCAATCATTTAGTTTTGGAAATGGCAAAAAAAAAACAGCAAGAGATCAGAAAACAAAAGAAAGACCTGAGTTTAGGTCCGTAAGAAGGATCTGTCGAGTAGCATGGATTATACGGATCTGGAGATGATGGCGACTGATGCTAGGGTGAGCCACGAGAATATCGCAGTGGATATGGCGTCCGAGCATGAAGCTCTCACGGCCATCCAATCGGAAAGAGTCGATCAGGTCCCCATCTTTGAAGACGTTGATAAAAGGCACAGCATGAGGAGGAGGAGGAGGAGGAGGAGGAGGATGCAGGAGCTCCGCCATGGCCATGGCCATGAAATGCAGCTTAGGGTGAGCGAAACAGAAGATCGAGGAGAATGAGGGGCTTTGCAATGACTGCGATCTGTCTGGGCGGGGGAGCTAGGTTTTGCGGGGAATGGAAGGTGAAGAATGATTAGGGTTTGGAAGAGGATGGAGAGGAAGGGGATTATTAGGGTTTTTCCGAGAACTAGGGCTGCAGAAGAGGGGAGGAGGAGGAGGATTAGGGTTTGTGTGTGTGTGTGTGTGTGCAGAGGATGAAGGAGAGGATTAGGGTTTGCAGAGAGAGGAAGAGGAGGGGGTGTATATTAGGGTTTGCAGAGAATTAGGGTTTTCAAAAGAATGACCGTTGGGCCACCACCATTCATTCTTCTTTCTTCTTTCTGTTTCTTCTTCATCATGAGCCTCTCCGAAAACGCACCGAATTTTATTAATTAATTTAAATTTTGATTATTTAATTTAAATTTGAATTATTTAGTTTTAAGTTTAATTTTTAATTTTTTAAGTTTTTAATTTTTTATGTTTAATTTTTTATTTTTTAAGTTTTTTATTTTTTATTTTTTATTTTTTATTTTTTATTTTTTATTTTTAATTCTTAATTCTTAATTTTTTAAGTTTTTAATTTCTTATTTTTAATTTCTTATTTTTTATTTTTTATTTTTTAAGTTTTTAATTTCTTAATTTTAATTTAAGTATTTGGTTTTGTAATTTTAAGTATTTAGGTTTTAACTTTAATTTTAATTTTAAGTATTTAGGTTTTAACTTTAATTTTAATTTTAAGTATTTAGGTTTTAACTTTAATTTTAATTTTAAGTATTTAGGTTTTAACTTTAATTTTAATTTTAAGTATTTAGATTTTAACTTGAATTAATTAATTATACTTTTAATTAATCTAATTAATTTCAATTTCAATTATCAAATATTTGGTTTTAATTCCACTTCCGAATAATTAATTAATTATAGCTCTAATTACGTACTTTTGGTTCTAATTAATTCATTTCTGGTTATCTTTAATTTGTATATCTATTGTTCTGACAATTTACAAAACTAGCCCATTATTTATCAATAACTATTAACAGTTATGTGGGGCTCTTACTTAACCCAAAGTTCTCACATGGCTCAAGGAACTAAGCTCTTCCATCCAACTGGATTAAGAGAAGATTAATGAAGCAGGGTTAGGCTAGAATTGGTGGATTAAGAAGTGATTAATGGAGTGGAGAATGTCCGCATAAGAGCATGGAAAACGGTCATTAGGGGTCTGGACAATTGAGCATGTGAGCATTTGATTAGTGTCCGATGTTATAGAATGACTCGGGATCCTGTTTGGATTCTAAAGAAAAACATCAACATATTATATCAATTGTTTCTCGTTAATTACGTATCCATTTCTCGACATATATATGATCATCTCCTTAGCATTACTAGGGATTCTGCCTAGGCCATTATCTTTTGATGGTATCAGAAGAGTTTTTTTAAGTCACTATTGATAACGAAGTAGAGATAATTGTTAAACACTAATATTTTATCGTTAAGTTTAAGTAATGGTCCTAATTAAGCTAGAATGTTGAGAAGATTTATGTAAAGAACCAAGCTCTTGAGAAATTTCCACACGTCTAATACTTTTTACTCTTGGTAGCAAGCTACATGAATAAAGTGTGATAAAGATTGATTGAAGCCTTAGTTTAAAAGATGTATAAATGCTTATACGATTGGAATCCTACACAGAAATTGATTCTTGCTTTAAATAGTTGTTTTTTCAGTGGCAGATATTAGAATATATTTATTTTTAAAGACAATTAAATTGGGATTAAAGATCAATCCAAGTAAAAATGAAACTAAAAAAATTCAAATTTTGAATATAAAGTTACTAAATAAGCATATTCCTCGGCTTTTTAGTATGATTGATTGGCATAACGATATGATTATGCCTAATTTAAAAGATAATAATAATATAAACAAGAAAAGAAAAGGTTTTAAGTTATTAAACAGAGTTCAAAACATAAACTATAAAAAGGGGCACTTTTATTTTATTTTTATATTCATTATTATATAACATAACTGATTTTTTATTTTATTTTTCATGAATGGGCACTGGGCACTGCCATGTCTTTCAACCTATGTTTTTTTTTCCCAAAACTTTCAACCTATGTTTTATGTTTGTGCTTATATCTGTTAGTCTATCTATTCTCCATAAAATGTTTTGCATCTGATTTTATATTAATTGTGTGTTATTTGATTCTCCATGTAATCGAACAAAAATGGGGCAGATTACATTCACGAATTACTCTCATGTGTGGATCTTGGGATCTAACGAATCCCATTCATAACCAAAGTAGAATCGAACTTGATGGATTGAGTTCCAAGCCCTATACCGTATTTCTGAACGAACCGGTCGAGAGTATGAACTGAATATTGCAATTCGACGATGTGAGATAAATTGTTAAAGTGTGTTATTACTTAACTACTTTACATGAAGCAATTAAGCGTGTAAGTGTAGGGCCCGAGGTTTTTGCCTATATAAGAAGTCTAGCTACCTTCTTACAGAGCAAGCTTGACCTATGTCGAGTCTAATATCTATGTCAACATAGGCGTGGTTCTTATTGACTAAGCATGTGCGATAATCCTTGTGGAACCTAAGGTACGACATGTATCAACCAACGCTCAGTGGTATGGGACATTATGGAGATTTGGGCTTGTCTTACGCCATCATTAGGGGTTGGTCTAGCACACCTCTTTGCCTTCTTTGGTCTATTATTCCTTATATTATGCTCAACTATTAGTTAACCTCGAACACTAGCCATTATTTGTTAGGGCAGTCTATAAACATTTATTATTTAGTCCATCAATATTTGGTTAGTTGTTTTTGTAGCTTGCAAGTTGGGCATAGTATGAACTATCTTATCTTGGTTAGTTGTTTTTGTAGCTTGCAAGTTGGGCATAGTATGAACTATCTTATCGACATCCCCATCATATTTTTGGAGCTCATACGGAAATATTTATCATTCTACATTGATTTATTATGCATGTTGTCCCTAATACGTATGAATATGAAATGAACCCCACCCACATCATATGTTTGGAGCTCATGAGAAATATTTATCATTCTACATTGAATTATTATACATGTTGTCCTCAATACATTTGAAATGAACGCCATGTGAATCGAACACGCAACCCTTTGATATGGAGTCAAACGCACTACCATTGCACCATGGATCCTACATAGACGTCCCCATAGAAATTGCAGGACAAAACATGTGCATCAAAACGAGAACATGACCGAAATACATATGAAATGAACCCAATATTGTGCCAAGGGTCCTACGGGAAAGCCCTCCTCATGTTGGAATAACATACTGTCACCATAGAAATTAGGGGACAAAACATGTGCATCAAAACGGGAACATGACCGAAATATGTATGAAATGAACCCAATATTGTGCCAAGGATCCTACACGAAAGCCCTCTTTATGCCGGAATAACATGTTGTCATCTTAGAAAATGGGGGGACGAATCATGTGCATCAAAACGAGGCACGTGACCGTAATACGTATGAAATGAACCCGACGTGAATCGAACACGCAACCTTTTGATCTGGAGTCAAACGCGCTACCATTGCGCCACGGATCCTACACAAAAGCCCTTCTCATGCCGAAATGACACGTCATCAGCCTAAAAATTGGGGGACAAATCATGCGCATGAAATTCGGCACGTGACCGTAATACGTATGAAATGAACCCGACGTGAATCGAACACGCAACCTTTTGATCTGGAGTCAAACGCGCTACCATTGCGCCACAGATCCTACACAAAAACCCTTATGCTGAAATGACATGTCATCAACTTAAAAATTGGGGGACAAATCATGTGCAATAAATTCAGCACATGATTGTAATATGTATGAAATGAACCCGACGTGGATCGAACACACAACCTTTTGATCTGGAGTCAAACGCGCTACCATTGCACCACGGATCCTACACAATAGTCTTCCTCATGCTGCAATAACATATCCTCATCTTAATAATTGGGGGACAAAACATTTGAACTCGACGTGAATGAACAAGCAACCTTTTGATCTTGAATCAAACGCACTACCATTGCACCACTGATCCTACAAAAAACTTGACCTCATACTAGAATAACATACCATCACCTTAGAAATTGGGGCACGAAACATGTGCATCAAAACGGGGACATGACCGAAATACTTATGAACCCAACGCTAACATTGTGCCAAGGATCCTACACAAAATGGAGCACAAGACATGAATCGAACATGCACCCTTTTGATCTGGAGTACACAAAACCTCTCCTCATGCTTTATTAACCACATAGGCATCTTCAACCTAGGGGGGCGCAAGTTATACATAAAAAATGGGGACTTTTGATTTGGAGTCAAACATGCTACCATTGTGCCATAGATCCTACACAAATGTTCTCCTCATGCCCAATAATGACGTTGTTATGTTAGGACTAGGGGGACACAAGATGTGCATGAAAACGGGGCACATAACTCTAATATGTATGAAATGAACCCGAGGTGAATCGAACACACAACCTTTTGATCTGGAGTCAAAAGTGCTACTAGTGAGCGACGAATCCTACACGAAAGCTCGAGGACGTCATCTTAGAACTACGGGGATGTAAGAGGTGCATCAAAATGGGGTGAATCACCCTAATATGTATGAAATACGCCATGAATCCCACACAAAAACTCTTTTCATGCTTGACAAGGAGGTTTTTTTTTGTTTTTTGGTAGGATGCAAAGGATTTAGTAGTTTGTAGAAGAGGGGAGAGGGGAAGATAAAGAAGAACAAGGAGAATTTCTGACGAAGTATGTTTGTCTATAACCCTCATGATTACTACTGTATGGTTTGGGTTGTTAGCTGGTTTGTCAATAGAAATAAACTGTTTTTATCTAGATGCCTTAGTTTTTCCCTTCTTGTGACCCATTAGGTGGCAAATAGAATATTTACTGAATTTTTTTATGGTCCATAAAATTACCCATTCAATTATTTTGTTGAGGTTGTGGCATCAGATGTGTGGATGTCCCCCAATATTTCGGTATTAGAGTAGTTGCAAGATCAGGAAAAAAATGGTTTTCGGATCCATCCTTTCAAGAATGTTTTTTGTATTGCTCATTGTTGGTTTTTCAAAACAATCCTCTTCATAATTTGGATTGGGATCCGGATGATTATCAATGGAAACAGCCGAGTGTTGGTGGAAATGGTAACATTTTGAGTCTTTCCATTATTCGATTAAGCTAGGTAGAAATTTGTTGTTGCAATCAAAGTATAAGTGCCTTGCTGCGATGAAGCACTAGACTAAGAATAATGTGCATGAATTGCAACTTGCAAAATTTTGGAAATGGTTGTGGAGTATATAGTTGCCAAAAAAAGTTATTTGCTTTCGTTGGTTGTTGATTCATTGTGCTCTTCTTGTTGGTGATTGGTTGAGGCAACATCAACAATATGCTTGGGGAATGCATTGTGGTGCAAGTACCGAATCTATTTGCATATGTTTTAATTATGTCCTAGGATCAGGCAATTTTGGAGTAAGTTGTTTTTATTGCTGAGACAACATTATTCTCGTTCAATTTTCTCTTGGGTTGTAGTATAATGGGGTGTCCTCCATGGAGATGTTATGAGGTATGAAAGTACACATACTTCTCATGTCTTTCACTTTTCCTATGGACACCTCTTGCTCACCTCATTTCCTTCCTCTATTCTACGGTTTATAATTAAAAATCTGGTTATTTGGTGTATTATTACACCGTTGGCTCTTTGGATAATATGGATAGTGAGATGTGATTCTGTTTTTAACAATGTTCACATACATCTCCGTGCGATGCTTATTGAATTCTAGATGTTATTTGTCCACACACTACTTGGTCAATATGATGATTTGCAAGGTTCAGGTGATGTTTTGTGGCAACGGCAAGTGGCCTTTAAGAACCGATGGCAAGGTCTTCACTTATTTTCGGATACAACTGTTGTTTTGAGGTGAAATTATGTCATACCTTCTTTTATGCTGCATAGGTGATAGTATTGTTCTACTTGTTTCATATATGACATCATTTGTTTGATTGAATGCTCATACTAACCTTTGTATCACAATAGAAGTGATATGAAATGTCTCTTGTTTTCTCTATGTACAATGTTCAAGTAATATACTAAGGTGCATCTTTCTTTTATAAAAAAAAAGTGCATCAAAACAAGGCACATGAACATAATATGTAGGAAATGAACCCTACGTGAATCGAACACGCAACCTTTTGATCTGGAGGCACATGACCCTAATATGTATGAAATGAACTTGACGTGAATCGAACACACAACCTTTTGATATGGCAACACAATCCTATGTAAAAGTTTTCCTCAGGCCAAAAGACCTAGAGGGATGCAAGTTGTGCAATATAATGGGGCACATGACCCTAATATTTTGAAATGAATGTGACGTGAATCAAACACGCAACCTTTTGACCTAACACCAAACGGGCTACCATTGTGCTACATATCCCACATAAAAGTTTTTCTAATGGCACAATGTTAAAGTCTAACTAATTAATTAAGCAAAACAAAGGGTGTATAGACTAAAGAAAGGAAAGAGGGGTGTCAAACCATCCGACCACCCCCTAGCAATGACATGAGATGGAGTCGTACCTACTCGATGTCCCATACAATGGAGGGTTGATGCGAGCCATACCTTGAGTGTTGTGAGGATTACACGTGCTTCACTAACAAGAGCCATACCCATGATGTCATAGTCTCAACATAAGTCAAACCTCTCTTTATAAGAAGGTATCTAACCTCCTTAGGTAGCAACCCTAGGCCCTAGTGTGTTCACACTTGTCTGCTTTGGTTTAGAGTCATACATGCTACCATTTTGGCACAAATCCTAGATAAGCCTTTTTTTAAAAGTAAAACACCATTATCTTATAATTACTCGAGGGATGCAACATATGCACTAAAATGTGACATATGGTATCAGCCCTAAATGTACGTATTTTGAAATGAACCGACGTGAATCAAAGACACATATTGTTGATCTGGAGTTAGATGTGTTACCATTGCACCATGGATCCTACAAAGCTAAAGGCACCATTATCTCAGCATTAGGGAGAAGCATCATGTGCACTAAAAGAGAGGCACATACTAATAATCCTAAGAGCATTATGAATGTAAGTATATTCATCTTGCAACCCACATTATTTGAAAATCTCATGTGGACAAATCTGTTGGACTTGAAAATTCTCATGTCTTATGTATTTTGATTTTCTAATTTTGTGTTTGGGAAATCACTTATTGGGATTGTTGACCATCCATCGAATTTGCAATGACTAAAAGACTGTCGATTAATCTGGATAGGTGATATCTAAGCATGGTTTATGACACTTTAGGAAGAAAAATGTTTCCCTATTGAGGTAGGTTAACAAGGAAATAATTAAAAGTACATAGTGACCCAATAAATATATCTATATAAACCATACATTGCAATTACGGAGAGCATATGATGTCCAATATGTCATGGGCATTATATGGGTCACGAATGCCCATGCTTAACCCAACGACAACCACAATATTATAAGTTTTTGAAGGCCTTTCTAATGAACGATTGAGACAACTATTGGAGAGCATTGAACCAATTTGGACAAAGAACCTTTGTGGAGCACTCTAAGTTATTGCCTAGGGTCACTAAACCATGTCCCCCAACAACATTACCTCCATAACCCTTGCTTCCTTACATAGGAATGTGGTTCGCCAAACCAAAACTTGACTAGAGGTTCAAGACTTAAGACACGTATGTATATTGTGACCAGAATGACTCACAAGTTGATTATAGTTGAGATCAAGACAAAAAGGTTTTTCAGCCATTACCATGAGGTAGATAGTGACCTTCTCCACATGTACTTATGATGAAGTGAGCTCAACAAAGCAAAGTCAAAGCTAAGAGGACCGTGCGACAATGACAAGAATGGTATGTTTTGATTGTTAATGTTGCCTACTTGTTGATTGAATGCTTGATGAAACATGACTATTATAACCACAAAGTTGACAAACAATGTTACAACTAGATAAATACGTCACTATTAACTATATCAACCAAGTCCTTATACCTACAAGTCCAAGACTTGATAACATGATTTAAAAACAAACTACATGTGAGGATTATGGTTAAGAACATCTAGCCCTTGATTGTGATAATATGTAGGAGTAAACGCAGTGACCTATGATCAATGCATAATGCAAAACCTAGAATGATGGGAGTAAGGGACTCATACTTTAACAAAAAGAATAAATTCATCATATTGTATTTCTAAATGTGTTGCTTTGAATGTGCCCTACTAACTGGCACACCTCATGTAGCTTTGAATGTGCCCTACTAACTGGCACACCTCATGTAGCTTTGAATGTGCCCTACTAACTGGCACACCTCATGTAGTAGTAGGCATATTAAAATTAGGATGTTATGTAGAATTCATAATGGGTGCACTTGTAAGAAGATTAAGTGAGGTTTAAATATAGGAATTGGTATTGGCATTGAACTTAGTTTCATTTCTCTTCCATTGTGGTACATTGTTTACTTTTAAAAAAATGAAGAAATGCTTTCTAAGCAAGCTGAAAGGCAAGGGGGGCAAGTATGTGATTTCAAGTGCATTAGTTACCTCAACATTAGCCTTAAATTTGTCTAAACAAATAGGACATTCAATTTGGTTCCCTCTTATTGCCGTATGGTCACTTTAATTTTAAATGAAAGAACGTTGGTATATATAACGCTTTCTTACACATGCTTGGGAGAATTCCATGTATATCATTATTACGACTAGTATTTGTAGGTAAATTACAAGCAATCACCACATTTATGGTCTTCGATGAGGAATTGCATATGTTGAAACAAGGGTCTTCTTAATAATGGATGTCTAGTCTAGGAAAGAAAAACAACAAGATGCAGATATTGATATTGATATTTAATATTACACATCTATATTAATTAGACACTACATAAAGTTTAGTTGATTGCTTATCTAGAAGTGCTTCATGTGGATATTGATGACGCAATCTCATGTTTAACTCACCCAATAAAGGAGTGTATAAAGGAAGGTGACTAAGAGCATTGTTAGAATTTCAATATACCAAGCATAGAACGTAATATTTGTGTTCATGCAAGCATAAAAACGTTTGGAAACGAACATGTTTGAAATGGGAAAAATACGTGCTCCTTTTTTTTCATTTATTTCATTTACTATCACTGCAATTCAGCTCACCCTAGTGGTAAGTAGTCATCCTATTCCTGTCTATATCTTGGGTTGTTGTACTAAGCACAACCTAGTGGTAAGTTGTTGTGCTTAATACAATTACTTGTGTCTTGGGTTCAATTCCCAACTTTCTCATATCCTCTTGTTAGTGTTATGGCAAAATTTTATGTTATTGTCATGTTCCTTTTTTTTCTTTTTCTTTCTTTCTTTGTTATTAGAAATTAGCTCACCTGAGTGGTAAGTTGTTATGCTACTAATGATTATGTCATGGCAAATTTTTATGTTAGTGTCATGTTCCTTTTTCTTTCTTTCTTTCTTTCTTTGTTATTAGAAATTAGGACACCCTAGTGGTAAGTTGTTATGCTACTACTGCCTATGTCATGTTTTCTTCATATTCTCGAATATACGTTTTATGAGTTTTTTATTGTTTCTTTTTTTCTTTGTTTGTTATTAGAAATTAGGTCACCCTAGTGGTAAGTTGTTATGCTACTATTGCATAATGACATATTTTGATTCAATCTCTACAGGTTTTTTTTTTCAAAAGAACATATCCTTCCATTAGTTTTTAGAAAAGTCATAACAACAACATACAAAATATTTTTCCCAACTCATCTTTATAAGATGATGGTTTGAGGAAAGCAATCTATGTACTCCAAAGTAGAGAAAACTAGTCAACTAATCTGAAAGTTATTATGTAGACACATTCCAAGCTATTCTGTAGACACATTCCAAGCTACTTGCAGTCCCATATATCTTAAATAACTTGCATCTCCCAAGTCAAACTCAAATAGACCCATGAGGGGAGACTTCAATGCTACTACATCTGTAGCAGGAACCTTGTGGATCTTCCCTTTGTTAAAAACATAGCTCCCATCAACGGCTTTAAACATAGTTCATACTCATTTTTTTGTAAAGTTCTAAAGTGAGGATGATAGAGATTTCTTGATTCGCTCCCAAAAGTATGCATGTGATACAATGCAAATATTGCAACCATACTTATGTTGGTGGTTCACAATGGATTAGAGTCCACTTATTGGGATTGAGAGTGAATCAATATATAATATAGACCCTAGTCAATCCAATCCAACTTTGAGATGATTTACCATACACGTTTGATTGAATCATTCTCAAATGCGGATGCACGTATGATACGTATCATTCATTCTATGATACCAAGTAGTATTATTCTCCTATACCATAACACCCTTGTGGATTGTCACGAAATGCAAAAGTGAGGTATTTCCTATGAAAACATAGTGAGCAAGTCATGACTAATAAGTGATACTACCAAGAACCACGACCTTACTATTATGGTGGAATTTTCGAGCATCCATAGGTTCCACAACTTCACACATAGATAGCCTAGTGTAATGATGGATTATCTTTACTTGTTTTTTCTTCCCTCATAACATATAGGGACAAAGGAAGCATAAGTGTTCACTATACAACATTAGGCATACACATTCATATGCATACATCTGTAAAACAACAATCTGTATATTTAGATAACTGTTCTAGGACAACTTATAAATGGTTGATGTGATCCCCTACTTGGTATAGACCAATAAGGGGGTGTTCTTTGATGGAACTATCGCGTCCCTTCAGGGATTTGTACATAATCGTCTCATTTGTAAAATTTTATAATTAATGGAAGGAGTTTTTTTTTGGAAAAAAAAAAGAAAAAAAGAAAAAGTTTATGTGAAATCACTTCTCCAAATAACCACAGAAGAAAAACTATATTTCCGTATTCAAATAAATATGGTCGAGCTTCCACGTCATTTGGTAATAGGTAACCACCAATAAGATCATCCAATAATAAATTTGCATTTCAATTTACATCATATTGATCCAAAGCAACTTTACAAATTTGTATGCATGTCTTAGATTCAAATCGATAGTGTTGGCTCTGTGCATGTTCATAAACCTAATAAGAAACACTTAATAAGTCTTATATATAGCTATGTAGGTGTGACACCTTCACAATTATGGTGCTTCATTTCATGATTTCACGTAGAGTGATTGGAAGAAAAAGAAAAAGTTGATGTGAAATCACTTCTCCAAATAACCACAGGAGAAAAACTATATTTCCATATTCAAATAAATATGGTCGAGCTTCCATGTCATTTGGTAATAGGTAACCACCAATAAGATCATCCAATCATAAATTTGCATTTCAATTTACATCATATTGATCCAAAGCAACTTTACAAATTTGTATGCATGTCTTAGATTCAAATCGATAGTGTTGGCTCCGTGCATGTTCATAAACCTAATAAGAAACACTTAATAAGTATTATATATAGCTATGTAGGTGTGACACCTTCACAATTATGGTGCTTCATTTCATGATTTCACGTAGAGTGATTGGAAGAAAATCATATGAATATCCATCTTTTTTATAATCACCATCTCCAATAATCATCCCCTCGCAACAAGCTATAAGAAACTAACATATCAATTATGTTGTAGAAATGCCTTGGATTCCTTCACATTGTTGAGAGAATAACATAACAAAGAAAAGTTTATCATATGGTAATCGACAAAACATACATCGTCTCCAGACGTCTCAAAACATGAAGTACACTTGTTTTATCTCGGAAATATCAAATATAATAGTATGAACACCTTTACTTCCATCATATAACACACTCAGGAAAGGCATCCGACAAGGAATAATAAAATTATAAACCAAATAATCGACGTTATATCTTGTGTCCATGTTCTAAATGATAACAATTAATGTAGACAAAATGATGGAGATGATGGTACAATGACAAAACTCGTTAATTGGATCATAACATAATTTATTGCATAATGGGTGACATAATCAATCAAGATGAGTCTTATAAGCGCTAGGAAAACATTTATTTGAATGTACATGTATGATGTGTGTCAATGCCCAGGCATTAGCTACACACACTTATCCCATCAATAAGTCCAATTTGAAATATTTTCATCCCCCACTAACCCATTCATGGTATGTTTGCAAACATTCAATTGCCTTGCAAATCATGTGAGACCCAACAAAAGTGGGTTATATCCCCCATTCAGTCGAAGTGATTTTGATCAATAAAACATACATTAGTTTTGGCTCGACAGTAAAGGAGAGAATCCAATATGCTATTCCATTGTGTGAATAGCTGGAATATGTACCCCACGGCGTCAATCCTACTTTTGATGTTTGTAAACTTGATATTGTGAGGACATATTATTCACTACTAGATTGTAACGTGTCACTTTACTAGCTAACTTTTTTGAATCCCCACACACTTTTTTTTAGTAACACTTTTATTACTAGTGGGAAACCTCAAAGTGAGGTGAAAACCCAAAAAGAATAGAGAGAAATATGCAAGTGTTGATTAGACACTAAAGAGCTTAGAAGTACTCAAAGTAAAGATTGTAAATTTGCAATGTGATGTCTCTAAGTTGCAAACAATCAAATAGAGATTGCCAAGGGATTGCTTATAGAAGCTAACTTCATGCAGTTGGTTTCGATCAAAGACCTTATTATTGTGGGCTGTCCAAATGGTCCAACGTCCCCAAAATCGTGTCCATTGGAGAAAATAGGCATTGTTGGATAGGGGGCACAAAATTTGTCCAAATAGCCAAAAGTGTTTCCGAAACCTTCGGCCAAGAAATCTGTGATAAAGAGATGCACTTAGTCTTCGTACAAATATTGTAGTGAATGAGAAGTCCATAATAATTGTGGGACTGTTTCCAATCATCCCCCACATCTGGCACAATGTGGCGCGACGATCGATCGTTTTTTAAGATTCGACCCAGTCGGGAGCACACCCAATAGGCATCTCCATAGGAATACTTGTTGCTTAAGTGGAAGACCAAAGCTCCACAAGCTTGTAAGCCTGTTTTTCCACCAAGACTGTGTTTTGTGTAGGTTCAATAATGCATTTGCATGTTTGTGAAACCACGGGACAGGTTGCAACAACACATACACTGAATGTGTTATAACGTTATTCATTGGAATAACAATGTTCTCTTTTTGTAACATCTAGTCTTGATCTTGCGATCTCCATCTAGAGGTGGCATTGGTACTCTAATATGAGGCATATCTACAAAGAACTCTACTTTTTTATCTCATTACTCTTTGAAATACAATGATCAAACCAAAATTGGAACTTGATGTTGATTATCAATCTCATTCCAAAATCAAAGGAACAAATGTGAATATTACAAAGTGGTCATTTCAAATTCAATTCCTCCTCAAAAGTCATATACATATATCAAAAGACCATAAATTTAGATGAACAAATTGAATATATGAATTTTAATTACTCTCCAAAGAGGGATACCGGAATATACAATGAAAAGTTTGCTCGATTATTGTGGAGAAAATCTTGCGAGATGGGAGACAATTTTACATGTTCGCATGACGCTTCAATAAGATGGTCTCACTTCCGGTCTAGTAAACAAAGAATAGAGTAACTAAAAAGAACTATGCACAAGTAGTGACAATGTACATATGTACCTTGTGCAACATAAATGACCCAACAAGGATACATAACACTTAGCTTGGAGTTCACATTGTCGAAAAGTGAAACTAGAGTGATGAAGTTTTATTTAGAGAAGCTCAAAGCTCAGATACATGACACTTAGCTTGTAATTCACATTGGCGAAAAGCGAAACTAGAGTGATGAGGTTTTATTTAGAGAAGCTCCTTATCACACATGACCATTGCAAGTTGGTCGGTGTATTTCGCAAGCAATTTCGAACATTGAAAACCAACATCCATATGTGAGACACTGAGATATATTGATGTATATGAATGTGGTACGGGATAACTTGGGATGAGGAACAATGAAACATTGTGAATATTAGAGACCCACATTAGTTAGATCTTTCTGGTGGTTTGTAACTACTGGGATGTGATCTCACTGACCTCCTACTGGCTACACCACGAGGATCATTCCGGGCATCTTGTGTGGATGTGTATGCGATCGGGATGGTCGACGGTAACCGGCCAGCATGCGAAAACTCTTCTTCTTCCTCCTCTTCTTCCTCGGTTTCTTCATCATCATCATAAGGCATATTATCTTGAAAAGTTTCGCTACTAGCAGAGGTTGATGATCTCCACTTAAGCTTACGCTCGCCAATGGTACCATGCGGTTTCGGTTTCACACTTATCGCATCCCCACCCACCTTGCGCGCAATTTGATCCTCGTGGTACGGAACATTTTGCTTTTTGATTTCCTGGCCGGGGTACACCAAGTTCTGGTTTCTCATTCCATGTGAGCTAGAATTAGAATCATAGGCAGCCCCAGCATTATTATACCTTGGTTTCCTCGAGGTAGTAGCAATGGAGAGGGGTTCACGGCCGGCATTATTATATAAGTGGCCCCACTCTTCTTCTTCGTTTTGTTCGGTGTCATAATAATCTGTGGTTGAGGGCCGGGGCTTGGTAGTAACAAATTCCGGCCGGGTTCGTTGTACAGCTGGCATCATATGATTGGTGGGCCGCTGACCGCCTCTTTTCTCATTAACAGAGCCTCCATGATACTGTAGTGTGCTAACATTATTGTCAATATCATCATTCCCATTGCTCATCATTTTCTTGGCATTTCTAGTAGTGGCCCTTAGATAGATTGCTTCTTCTTCTTCTTCTTCTTCTTCTTCTTCTTCCTCTTCTTCTTTGCCCCTATCATGTGCATTAGTTTCATGGGCATATAATGCCCATGGGGGCGGACGGTGAGGAGGGTTGTGCTCATACTTGGCCTGCCGTGGTGGCGCTTTCTGGCTAATTATATTATGGATCTGTGGTTTCATGTCGATTACCTGCCCATACCGATCAGTGGGTGGTTTGGTACTGCCTGGCTTGCTGGTAGAGGAATAAGAACCAGACCTCGGCGGTACTTGACCATGACCATACAATTCATCAATAAAATCATCCTCAGGCTTGGAAGGACGGGTTCTTATGGGTTGACGATGATATTCATCCTGGTGGTGGTAGGACATTCGGTTATCGGCATTAGACGCTAGCGGTTTGATTCGGCTGCTCGGTTTTACATCCGCCCGTCCATAATGCTCACCAGTTAGTATACCACTATCTCTAGTGCCATGTATGTTCTTCTGGGATTTTACATAATTCCCTGCCCCAGCTAAATGCCATTGTTCTTCCTCATCACTGTTAAGATCACTGTAGGTATGATCATATTTGGGCGGTTTCACACCATCATGCCTAGCAGCAGGAAGGTCATTTTTCCTTTGGGTATATAAAGGATGCTTATGCACGTCCTCGTCTTCCTCGACGTCATATGATTGCTCACTAGCATCACTATTATAATCATCAAATTTGGGCAAATCTTTATGCCCCTGATCTGGTATACTGGTAGGAACTTCTTTTACCTCTCTGTAATTCTTGGCATTGTTAGCGTGTGGTTTTACTGAAGGTTTATAGGGAATCTGATCTTCTTCCTCTGCTTCCGATAATTCCGAAGGTATGAACTCTTGGCCCGAATAATCATCCTCAAATTTTGGCAAATTTTGGGAATTATTGTCATACACTACATGCTTCACCTCTTCATGATGGTAAACATCTTCATCTTGCACAGCCTTTCTATTATTACCACTCTTTTCTCGGTGATCATGACGGGAGCTATTCTCTCTTTCTTGCGATACACGATCCTTATGATTACTACGGGCAGGTATGTCTGGCACAGTTTTGGCCTTAGGTGTGGCCATTGTATCTTTATGCTTTCTGGGCAGCATATTTACAAACGGCCGTGACTCGTGGCCCATTTCTTCGGATTCTCTGTTGAAAACATCATTGTTTGGCCGGAGTGAACCACCTTTAGCCTTCCTGGGACTTGCCCTTACCACTGCGGCTTCTGCCGCTATGGCTGCCTCTTCCGCCTCCATAGCCGATCGAAAAGCCTCTTCAGCCGCTGCTTTTAGTTGACCCTCTAACATCTTCCTTTCTTGTGATTTCAATCTAGCAGTTCGACTCGATGGTTTTCTATCCATCATCTCGTTGTCAGCATCAGTTCTGTTGTATCTTTGGGATGATGTATTGTGGTGATCTTCTCTCATGTGGGGGGCATTAGTACTGCCTTGGCTCTTGTAATATTCATCTTTGTCTTTAATACCAATTGTTTCCTTTTGTTCCATGTTTATACCCTTGGCTGGCAGCCTGGAAACATTGTGATGCTCTCCTGCTACCGTCGATTCTATTTCATGGTCAAACATCTTAATTTGATTTGGAGCCGATTGTGCCATATCTTCACTTGTAATGGATGACCTTCTTGATGCCGGTTTTGTTGATCTTGAAGATGGGTTCTCAATCTCTTGCTGCGACTGAATTGTGTGTGATGTGCTGCTACTGACACTTGATGGATTCTTCGAAGGTATTACTTTAGATCCTATCCTCCGGCCGCTAGAGTCAATGACATTGATCTCTTGATCATTTTTTGTCGGCTCTGATCTACTAGAAACTGGCAATGACACTGATTGCATTGAATTCGATGATGATGCTTTATTATATTTTGGGCTCGAAGATTGCACATCAAGCCTTGGTGATGGTTTTGTTGAAGGCATGTTCGATACCTTGATCTGGGGAGTACTCTGATCTTGCTCCTTGATTCCATCACTCGTAGATTTTACTTGGGTAGTAATAGTAGGATTATTCTTTCCTCTATCTACTGCTAATTGGTCGTCTGCATTATTTGAACTTGGAGTAGGAGTAGGAGAGTCCTTGGACTGATGCTTCTAACACATCAAAGAGAGTATTTAGAAAAAATAAATGAGCTAAGAAATAGCAATGTTATACAAGCATTATTAATGCAGAACCACATTAAGGTTACTGGTTTCAAACCACAATTGAATTCATGGCTATGATCTAGATCATATTGTACATGAACTCCTGTATCTGATTTATTATCAATGGCTGAGAGCACACCTCTTTCCTTCCACATGAGAATGTTTCTAGTTAATTAATAACGTTTGTTAGGCTAATTATTTGCAATCAGGAGAGTAGAGTACTAGAACAAGATGAGTATATGCAAATTAATCAAACGATCACAGTTTAAATGCTAGTTACATACCGACAAATTACTTGGTGTCTTGCTTTTGGCATTAGCTTGCATCATTAAGGCAGAGTTCCAAGTGATATGATGTTCTGCGGCAATCGCTTTCAATAAATTTATCTTCGTCTCTTGACTCGGTGACTGGGTCGAAAGACTTGTGATGATCTGCATTATATGTGTGTGTGTGTAATTATAAAGAGCTTGTTAGAAACTCAAAAAAAATTCTTTAAGAATCAAACCAAAACAAAGATGAGCTAAACTAAAAAATCATGAGTTCCACAGACAGATAGGTAGATAGAAAAGTCTAGAATAGAAAATTGTATTGTCCATAGTAAGGCCAAATTTGACCTCTGGGACTAAATCAACATATCATCTTGTATGTGATTCCTTCCCAAGAAAGGGGGCTACTACTCTGTAGTACAAAAATCTCAATGTAAAAAATCTCCCTATTAGATAGATCACCTTTCGATCCACAAGATTGGGCTGGTTCTCGATATTGACTGCCTTGCTACAAAACTCATCACCATATGTCGATCTCAAGAAGGTTCGGATCTCTTGCAACTCCGGGAGATCCCCGCATCTTGGGGCAGCATAGAGTATCGTTGCAATCACTCCTTTCAAGTCAGTGGGACATTCTCTATTAAGTATCAATATGATCACAATTGCGTTAATAATGATTAATATTACTGTCACAGGCCGCACCAAGACGAAAAAGAAATAATCATTAAACTAAATGATCGATTAAAACCTAGACATGATCATACATGCATAATTATATAAGCCTTTGCACTAATTAGTAGAATGAGACTACTAACTAATGAATGCAGCCGAAGCTAGTGAAGATGAAATGTAGGGATGATCACTCACTTTTGAGACTTTAGTTTGTCCACACGAAATACGAACAACTGACAATATTCATCGAGCAATTCATATGTAGCCACCATGTTCTCCTCCTTGAAGACATGTTCTACCTGCTCCCATGGTTGAATATATGACTATATGTTTCCATTGATAATTAACAAAGACATTACGTTTATAAAATTTTGGCAATCACAAAACCCATTCTCAAATCATCTGAACTAGAAATAGATTATTTACATCATGTATTTAAGTGTTTCTCCGACCATCTCATTGGAAACAAAATTTTGATCTACTTTGGGTGTCATGATCTGAAGGGATTCAGAGTAGTAATGACTTAATCATGCAACCATATCAGGAAAAAATTAGGTCTAATGAAGATTCCGTCTCAGTGGAAACTAATCTACTAGTATCAAAGTACTTGCCTCAACTTGCTGATACAACTTTGATCTAACGAAGCCATCATCGAGAACACAACCTGAGCTAATGATGCTTGTCTAATTTAATTTAATTCTTTATCACATCACACCTACTCTCCCATCATCAAAGAAAATTGGATCTGATGAACTTAGCTAGTTATCTCACCTCATTAAATAGACAAAGACAACTAATTCGTTGGATTTATGAAAGTGTTAATATATCAAGAATCACATTAAGCTATTATGTCAAACGATTACTTAATTACCACTACTTCAACATACATGTATATAAATGAATTAGAAGTACTAATACCCGTGCAGCAGCTTTGTCATACTGGCCTTTTGATAGCAGTTGGGCTGCATCATTGCGGAATTGTTTGGCCAATGTAGACTTCTTGTTCTTGCATATCTTGATGCGTTCAAGTGTCGTCGTCACCAGGGCTTCTCTGTCAGATTAACTCATAATTAGAGACTCTTTAAAAGATAAGACGCCAATGATTAGAATCTCTATATGTACTTAGGAAAGAAAATTTCAGGATAATTCAATTGATTTCTTATCTTACAAGGGAAGATTTGATATCAGCATTTAGGGTTTCTTTGCCATAATTAAAAATTATAAAATTACCACCAGTATCTAGGAATTCTTAGCTAGTTACTTGGAGATAAAAATTAAAACAGATTAGGGTTTTTCTCTTAGAATAGAAGATCTATTTTTTGCCATTAAACTTAATATCCATCAAACTGAATAGCGAAGATGAATGCCAATTAAGGCTTATCCGAGATATGGTCAATATTTAGGGTTTCTCATAGATGTGATCGATGTTAAGGATTTCTCTTCCATTGGGACTATAATCAGGGTTTGCCATCCATTATGACGATAATTAGGGGGGTCTATCTCCAATCAAATAGAGAGATAATAAATCGCTTAAAATCCATAAGTAAAAAAATAAGGATTAGGGCATGGATGGGGGACTGAATAGAGAAATTTAGGAAGAAGTGTTTGAAAGAGAGAGAGAGACATAGACAGAGACAGAGACAGAGAGAGAGGCTTACGGTTTCTTTCTGAAGAAGCTCATGATGGCAGAATTTTCTTGATATTTCTCCTTTCTCCTCCTCCTCCTACTTCTTCTTCTTCTTCTTCTTCTTCTTCTTCTTCTTCTTCTTCCTCCTCCTCCTCCTCCCCCTTATCTTAAACGTCCACACGCTTTGCTTTACCTCTTCTTCTGCCTTTCCTGCTTTTTGCGACCAGTGTTTTCTTTTTCTTTTTTGCGTCTCCGCGAGTGTATGATTAACCCTAATCAGCACCCAGAAGAATAATTAATGCTTCTGTTAGGGTATGTGCTGTATTTGGAGGGGGATCAATCGATGGATTAATCAGAAACGATAGTGGAACGGGAGGACATTACAAATTAGTCTACGGAGAGATGATTTCACCAGAGAAGAATATTGAGGTGAGTGCTCGGAGGGCTGATTAGTTGCTAATCCAATGAATCAGAAGCTATGGATTGTCAACGGAGGAGGAGAAGCTGAAGGTGAATGGGAATGTATGAGGGAGAGAAGATAAGGAGAGATTTAGGGCTAGGGTTAAGGTTAGGGTTAGGGTTAGGGTTAGGGTTAGGGCGATGCAGGTGCAGATGGAGATGGAGATGAGGTTAGAGTTAATTATCGAGCCGTAATTAGTTTTGATCTAGTCGTGATGAGATGGGTTTAGGGTTAATTTTAGGGCCTTAATTGCCCTTAATTAAGCTCTAATTATGTATTTAAAGAAAGAGAGAGAAAACAGAGAGAGAGAGAGAGAAGACGAAGAGAAAATGAAAACACGGAAATCCTATTAAACGAATTTTAATTAATTAGTTTCTAAATTCTTTATTATTTACGAGAACTCAACTTTCAGCGGCTAAACTTAGTTTTCTCGATTTTCTTTTTATGTTAATTTCTTTTTCTTTTAATTTCCGGAATCAATCAATTAATTTAACTAGCCAATTCATTAATCATCTCCTAAGTCGATCCATTAATCCTAATCATTCCGTCATAATGCCATGAAAAGCCCTACTTCCGACTAATTAATTAAAGCTAATTATGTATTTGTAGGTTTATATATATACAATATATATCCATCATAATGCCATGAAAAGCCCTACTTCCAACTAATTAATTAAAGCTAATTATGTCCATATTTCTAGGTTTATATATATATATATATATATATCTTATATTATTTATATACATATATAGTAAAAATGGGCCTAATCTGCAGATTTTGGCATTATCTTGTCCCATTTGAAGGTGGATGCATTTTTGTTTTTTGTTTTTTTTTACATTTTTGGCCTAAAGAGTTTTTGTCCGGTCCATTCGACACGGGCCATTCGGTCATCGGACATTGGTTTCAACACCTTCGGGCTGCCCTTTGGACACCCCACACTTCACATGCCACATCCTGCTGCCCCTGCCCAAGTCATCGCCGATCAGGACATCAGTTCGAGCTGTCTTGCCCTGCCCACACATCCAAAAGTCTATCTATGTATGTAGTAATGTCCCTAAAGAAGAACACATGACCTGTTGCCCTGCAGGCTGCCACGGTCATCGGGACATCAATTTGAGCTAACCTTTGTACACCCTACTTCAGACTGCAATTCTCACTAGTGTCTTGCCCTGCCCACACATCCAAAAGTCTATTATCTATGTATGTAGTAATGTCCCTAAAGAAGAACACACGTCCTGCTGCCCTGCCCACGGTCATCGGGACATCAATTTGACCTAACCTTTGGACAACCCTACTTCAGACTGCAATTCTCACTAGTGTCTTGCCCTGCCCACACATCCAAAAGTCTATTATCTATGTATGTAGTAATGTCCCTAAAGAAGAACACGCGGACACACATTGTACATATGCCCAACCTGACCCGACTTGATCCCACCCAGACCATTCCCCAATCCACTTGATTGTCTGATCATGTTACGTACAACTTCGGCTAGGTTCCCATCATCTCCTCTCATTAGCAGATTTCAATATATTCTCTATGATTCTGAGACAATTCTGTTTGTTCTATCCCAAGGGAAGAGGAGAGAACAAAACAAGACTTACCACGTCTCTCGATCTCCAATACTATCCCACACACATGATCGCCACGACAAGGAAAATAATATAAAAACTGTGCAAAAAAGAAAAAGGAAGGCTCTCCTAAACTCCTCCATTTTGCACGATCCAACCTGTTCCGTGTTACTATGAAAGAATTGTTTTTATTTTTCCTCCTTTCTTGCTCCATATCAACTGTTTTGTGAAGGTTGCTCGGTTACCGTGTTTGACTTTCCATCAATGTTTTTGTTAATGGCACTTTAATAAGCCGGATGTCTTCTTCTTCTTCTTCTTGTGTTGCTACATTTATTCATATTTCACGCTAACGAACAGATCACATAATTTTCTTGCATGCCAAGCCGTGTACATTTTTTTCAACCTTTTAACATGGCATGAATAAAGTGATCTAGTTGTCAAGTTGGACGTTGACTAAGGAGGCTATCCATGATGACAAGAAAAATCGATACAAGTAGGAGGTGGAAAGATGTGAGTTGGTAAGGTGTCACTAATAGTTGCTCACTCAATGTGTGGTTTTGACTTGTCGAGCCTATCCAGTATACAATAATTATCGACACACTATTATTACACACACACATCGTGTGATGTTGGTTGTCATCCTGTTTAGAAATAAATTTCCATATAAAACATCCTATGATTGTAATGTTTGTGTTTTTTCCTATCTATACATACTCATTAAAAAGTCATACAAAACCTACTTCTAGATATATTGAAGAGTTTCTTGAGTAATCGCTTCTAAAGAAGACCTTCTAGGCTAAACAAATTGACTGACATTAATGAATTGATGTTGAGTTTTGGTGGTCTCTACCACGAGATAGTATAATTTTCATCGTAGGATGCCCCATGTGAAGTATTCAACTAATGTAAGCCTTCAAACAATAACAAATTTCTTCACACTTGTATTTTATACTAGAGATGTGGATTACGAGGTACACTTTAGGATCATTGGTAGTTAGAAGGTGGAGGTGATAATGTTGTGGGGTATCCCAAAGATGTACACTTTAGAGTTCAATGTGACATCCCATCCTTCATTAATCTAGTGACAATTTTGGCCCTACATAAAATGGTAGAATCGCATGGAACCTAAATAAGGTGAATCCTCGTGTCCTCTTACACAAAACAACATATTCACATTTTACAAAAGAATTCTACATAATTATTTGATTTGTAACTAGTTTTCAAAATATTTATGAGGTGCAAGAAAGCTAGCCCCATGTAATAAGAAAGAGAATAGCTATATTAAAATACATTTTATTTGGAATGTTGGGGATATGGCCTAGAATCAAATATTAGTTTGTGAACATAACCAACTCCTTTCACATTCTACTATATTGTTTCGGGCACGTAATTTTTTTCAAACCAAACAATGCTTCTAATGAAAGGGAATGATTTGACATGGTACTTTATCATAGAACCCATTCTTTGAACAAATGAAGAAACATCTCCGTTTTAGGGAATTTATTGTACTGCTAAGATTCTTGGTCTATTATCAATAAGCTTGCATAATAATGTGTGGTGTTCTGATATTCAGGATTTAGTCAATATGTTTTATAAAATGGATGTGAAATGAACAATACATGAAAACATTAGAAAGTCAAGATTTTTTATTTTGTGGACCTCAATGTAATCCATATTATTTTAATGTGTTCAAACAATGACATGTTCAAGCCTTTCTTCCCCTAAAATATATCATGAAGTGCATACCTTCACACCGCACCCATTTGTTAGATCTGTCTCATTCTTAATACTACATTACCCGAATTCAAGAATGGGCACTTTCGAAACTCAAAAAGTAAGCTATGTTCTATCGAAATATAACATGCATGGTTCCAACTTCCAACTATAAGTTCCTAATAACATGGAAATACAGATTAAATACAAAGGACAAGCTTATAAAGAACATATATAAATAGGTGCTGCAATTGGAAAATTAAGAAAGAGTTTAACTAATTATAATATGTATGTATTTGCTTCCATCGAATTGCCTAGTAAGCATGTACCAATTGGCATATTTACAAGCTTGTTTATCCCCCATCTTTCATAAAAGAGAATTATAAAAATGTCCCCTTTAGGGTTAGGAAATCACTAATATATAGTAGAAAACCCAAAAGTACTCTTCTACCCGTTATCTTCAAACTTAGATATACACGAGATACCCCTAAGATAGGAATTCACGACATGCTAAAAAACCTCCACGAGGATTTACTCTTAGATCCCAAACTATCTCAGAAACCTAGACCTTTTGTGTGTTGGACTAAGTCCAAGTCCATTCACTCTTTTTTGGTCAAAACTAAATATAAAAGGTCATCCCCAAAATCTCTTACTTAACACTACACATTTACTTACTTATAACCCCCCACTTATGCATAACACACCCCCACTTATTACTTAGCATACACATACTTATAACCCTCCACTCTTCTTAGCCCACCACCACTTACTTTGTATCATTCAACTGCCTACCATTACCCCCTTCTTCTCTCTCCCATCACTAACTCTTATTTCTCCTCTCTCCCTCTCCCTCTCCCACCTCCCCCACCTTATATAAAGCTACACCCATCTTGTAATAGACCTTTGCACTGATGAGCTTATTCTTGAGCGAAACTAGTTTGCTGCATAAGGTCTTTCTTTTCATTCTAATGATATTTTCTTGAGTCTCTCTCTCTCTCTCTCCTTTTGGTACTCACAATCTATTTTCTTCCTATTAGATTATCTACCATATTACTACGTCGCTCGCACTCCTTGTAACGACCCAACGGTTGACAATAAATGCTAGCTTTGGCTTGAGGGTTCAAGGGTTTAATTTGACTTTATACCAACTTAACAAATTGTAGTATAACGAACTTCAAACTATGATTTAAACGGCTTAACAATTAAGGGTTCAATCATTTTTTATATTTTTTATTATTTAGCATGAATTAACATCTGAGATCCCATATTTTCTTCTTTGTTCAATTTATAAGAGACTCTGCTTTGTTAAAGAATTTGCAAAAGTTGACACAAAATATTGGTTTGCACCCAAACCACAAAACCATAGGTCAACATCTTATCAAATTGCAAATCTCTTGAACTATATGGTTTGACTTTGGTTTGGTTTAAACAGTTATGCAATTGGGTCAATTTAGATTTCAATTTTTTTAAAGAGTTTGGTTTGACATGGTTTGAGTTTGAGACTCCCAAACTATACCATTGCTGATTACTATTTGTTTTGCTAGTTTTGCTTCTGATTTGTTTTCTAATTAGTTAATTACTAAATTGATCACATGTTCTGCGTTGCTTATGTGTTTTCTTGAAGCGCTACATGCTTAATGCTAATTTCAATGCAATTGGGAGCCAACACCCTAACCAAGCATATACCCTGACACAAAGAAAGGGGTGTAATATTGATGTACTCATATATTAGGATGTTCTTCCATGGATATCCACAGAAGATTAGCATGGCCTCTATTTGAGCATGACATACATAAATTGAGAAACAGAAGTTCATGTCTATGGTGATGCATATGCAAATTGGGAGCGCATCAGGTTGCGAATGGAACGCATTGAAATCCATGCATTGAATTGAGTTTTGCCATAAAATTGTACACCATTATATCAATAAAGTCATTCTTTTCAATATCATGGAACATAAGCTTGGTTGTATAGGACATTACTCGTTCCATACATCAAGAGGCCAGAACAGAAGGAAGAATGTTCTCAAGCATTCCATTACAAATCATATGTACAAAAGTAATTAAAGCAGAGAAAAGAGGAAGATCCAACTAACATACTAGCCAAACATTAATAGCAAGGAATGTCTTAGTAAATGATCTGAAAGTAATTGCCAAAGTGTGTTTAAACTGAACAGCTTAGACATCCTTCTGTGAAAATGGAAGAAAAAGAGGCTTAACTGCTTCGAATACCTCTTCCTTTCTCCCAACAGCATTAACCTGAAACCATTACAAGTGAGAATCACATAGCATCAACATTTGCATGCAAAACAAATCAACCAAGTTTCATCTTACACGGATGTAGTTAACTAGGTTTTAGGAACAGAAAAGTAATGTAATATGGGTAGATCAATAGGCTTAATAAAATGCTACCAAGATACAGTTACACATATCGAGGATAAGTGAGCACATTATGTTACTACCACCTTGTATGAAGGGGGAGAGAGAAATTTTTTATTCTAATGTTATACTATTTTTATAAGTAATCTGTAATGTATTACAATCATTCTAAGCATGCATCCTCACATTCTGTCTTTGCTCATTGCAACTTTTCACGCCCTACAACGTTCATCACAGCCCACGGATGACACATGGCGATCACGATGAACTAATCAATACACAACAACACAAAGAGACAGGTGTAGATAAATCATGGTGTGTCCCCCTTAGCTGCCACCCAGCATGGCCCTTACGATACAACAAGCTGCCTGACATCTAGATAGTGATAGGAGATACATGATACTGTAGTGTGGTTGCCATCTATCTAGATGTCAGGAATTTCCACAATTGTGGAAGAAACCCTGTATCTCCTCAACCAGTGCCCCTGGCTAGTTTCCATAATTTGCTGTTTTAAAAAGCAATATTTTACATTGGGTTTTGAAGAAATGCATGCATCCCTTGTTCTTCTCTTATGAATGAATGCATCTCTGTTTTAATTTTTTGAATGCATGCATCCTCTCTTCTTATCTTCTCTGCAAGAACAATGAGAATGCAAGCATTTTGTATTGAGGGGTACCAGAAGACCAGGATAAATGCGGTCTCCCAATGGTTTTTCAGAGGCTGTGGTTAGCACAATCGGAGTAAAACAAGGATGCTCACTATCATCCACTCTCTTCAGTCTCTATATAGATTAGGTATCACATTACATAGAGAGATTTAGGGGTTCAGCAGCATGCCTAATGGGTATAGCTATACAAATATTAATATATGTTGATGATATTGTGCTGATTTCTGACCCTCCAGAGAACTACATATCTAGGAGTAAACACCTTAAAATTATTTTTTACAGGTAAAGGTTTGTCGATAAAACATAGATAAAACTAAAGTGAATCACTAGATCAGAACCACAGGGCCTAGGTTCCCCTTACAGAAGGCTGATTGTGCCCGGATTTCTCGTGGATATGCAGCCCTTGGTATTCACATTTGCAGTTCCAAGAGCCACGAACTAAACTAGGCCTCTTTGATACACTCGTGACACCAACTCTTCTCTATGGAGTAGAGGCGTGGGGACCAAGTCTTAACAAGGCAAATAACTGGAAAGATTTAGAGAGACCCACTCATAATGAGAAAAACATAGGTGCCCCATGATATAATCTGGGAAGAGACAGGAACAGACCCTGTAATCATCGAGGCATTGTTCCAATCAGTGACATTCAAAACAACTTGCAGAACATGGAGACGTTCATTGTGGTATGCTGAAATGCAACAATGGTTCGAGTCACATGGCATAAACATTAATGCATTATACCATTCCAATATAGCTTGGATTGTCCCCATCTAAACATGACCAAAGTGGAAAAGAATAAAGCGATCTGAACTGATATATTAACTTGGAGAATGAGATACCATGGATCAGCCCCAAAATATCAATTGGTACAAAGACAACATGGATCTTTTTTATGAAATTAGAGGGAGATACCATTGCCTCTTTAAGCAAGCTTTGGCCCACCACGCAAGGTAATGAAATATGAGGACTGCTTGAAACTTTTCTAGCTAGAACTCGAGAGACACAGGGAAACATTATTGAAGAACAACAGTGCAGCCACACAAGCTCATCAACAAAGAACAATCACAACTTTCTTTAGCCCCGTCACTCCTACTCAAGCTACAAGTCAATCAAGGGCTATACAAATGGGCTCCTGACCAGGACATAACAAAGGGATTACAATAGATCAGGCAATAGCAAATGTCAGTGCACGTAGGCCCCAGCCCCATGGACCAAGATCTCACCACCCTTGTCATCGACGGATATAGGCCATCATCTCTCCTTGATACGGTAAATGATTAAGGCTTAAAGAGAGAACCTTTCATTCATTACAACCCACAGATAACAATCATCAAACACCAACCTATTTGTGTAAGCATATTGATCTCTCCTTGATAAAGTATTGCTTAATTCTAACACTATGCTCTTGTTGTTAATCAGCTAGCAAGATGTTATGGTGTTGTATGGTCTAATTAACCCCTGCACTATGACAATCATTTTAAGTGTGTGCCCTCCCACCCCGTCTTTGCACTGATCACCTCATCACGCAGCAACATTCATTACAACCCACAGATAACAATCATCAAACACCAACCTACCTTATGAACCTTCCCGCATGACTCATAATGGTTGATTACAGGTAAACTGGATTTTACGAAGACATTGAACCGTTTCCTGATCGTGGCAATGTTATCATCAAGGCGTCCCTGAAATATAAAAGCAATTTTTAAGAATAAATATTAAATGCATTATATATTGGATGAAGGAAACTTTAACCATACTTAATAACCATATGCCCTCATATATCATCACCTGATTCCTTCCTAGCAAACGCTTCTCCATCTCTTGTTCAGTGCACTCAAAGAAGAGGACAAACTCAGGTTTGATGCCAGTCTAATCAACACATGAAGATCAAATTTCATTTGTTCCAAATAAAACAAGCATTCAGAGTCCTTTTTATTCTAAACCGAATCAGCACCTTACCTCATCCTCAAATGTAGTGCGATTCTCATCATTTCTTGGGAACCCATCGATAAGGAACTTTGTATTGTCACTTTTTCGCATTGCATCCTGAAGTAATTTAACTGTCACCATGGATGGCACAATATTCCCTTCATTTATAATGTTTTGTATCATCATTCTGTAAAATATGAAACATGTGGTACATGTGTATCCAACTGAAAATTAGAAAAGATGCATCTAAGAATACGTTCATGATGTTTTCTATACCACATAGATAAATCTGGAAGCAAACTTTATATATTTCTACCTGTATTTGTTTCATTTTTTAGAAATTGACAGATTTTATTCCTTTAAATATTTACAACAGATTGGGTTCAACCCTCAAAATATTCAATAGAAACTATGAGAACAGCACAAACAGATAAGAATTTAGCAGAATATGATATATACTTTTAACTGTGCCAGGACCCTTTATAAACACAATTCCAACAGACAGATAAAGAAATTACAACCTGCAATTGAGTTACCTATGACAAGCTTTTAAACACTCACCCATTTTCACTACCGGATTTGATTTCATCACGAAGAAGATCTCCAGCACTTAAATGAGCAAACCCAAAATGTTCTACAATCATAGCACATTGTGTTCCCTTGCCACTGCCAGGGCCTCCTGATATGTATTTTATCACGATTAAGAAAGAGAAAAGAAAGAGAAAAGAAAAAGAAATAAGTAGTCCTTTAAGATCATGCCTAAATGTCATAGTATCATAAATAATAATAATAATCCTCTCACAAGCATCTGAAAATAGAACAATAATACCCACCAAGCACGAATATGACTTTAGGACTTCGTATAGAAGACTCATCTTTTCCATTGGCTTTCTGCAAATCATAAATGAATGAGATTTTTCCCTAGTTGATGCCACTCACATCATCACTTATTAAAGAACTCTGATTCGTTGCTAAATTACATGAGCAAATATGTACCAACCTAAGAAAGAAGAATCACCTCTTCTATTACATTGCACATGTTTAGTTTTCGAACTGTGGAATCAAGATTTCTTGAACCTGTTGTGCTGAATGCACAATATGACCAAATCCTTCTTGGAGGAAACTGCAAGAAAATGGTAGAATGCCTTAACCTCTCAATAATAAGGGGAAATCTTTAAAACATTCCTTGAGTTTTTTTTTCTTATTTCAACTCAATCACCCCATCGTTTCCATTATTTCCTCAAACAGTCTTGGCTGGCCCCAAAGAAAGAGCAATTATATGTGCTATTTGAGAAATTTAAATGGTCACTTCGTCCCCAATTCTTTGATCTCTTTGAGGGAATTGACCAAGATGCATGTGGGAAAATCTCATTATCTCCATATCACAAGGCTTAACATTTGCCCCAAGTAAGTTTTAACATATGGTAGAATGCATGCAAATGTACCACTTTTACTTGATCGTGATCAGATTGGTTTCATATTAAACGCGTGTATTATTCATAATTTATGCATATGAATGTGCTATTTATTGTTGATGTTTTTTAACGCATGTGGTTACCCAATTTTACGAAAAATAGTCTCGATTTTTCTATATATGCTCCGAAATTTCTCTCTTGTATGTCTGGTTTATTCTTATTTCAAGATATTGCACAAAATACTTCAATTCCAAGATTCAATTATAATTCTCGCTGTTTATTTTTTCATTGCCATAGCATGCAAGGAAAGAGGAAAAAACAAGAACGAAAAGAAAAAAATACATACTGTAAAAGGAACAATTCCTTCATATTTATTGTGTTTCTTCAGACAAGGTGATCTTCCGTCACAGGAACCAAGAAAAACACGGAGAGCTCGAGTTGTAGCAGCTCTCTGCTTCATCAGGAAAACAAAACCCTAACACTAATTTCAAATATACCGAGAACCAGGAAATCAGCCCAAATTAGCAAGAGTTAGGATTGGTAGAGAGGTAGTACGGAAACCAGAATGTCATAAATTGATTGTACAAAAATGTAGAACAAACACGAGGTCTCACAAGCACTAAGCTCCGGACATTACTGCCTGTACCAGTTGTAAGGGTCATGAACCAAGAATGTGCCGCGAATGGTCAATCACACCAACCATGTTTGATATTGGTTCAGGACTAGTAGTACCGACTCAAATAATAGGTCATTGTTTCAGTCCGAAGACACAAGATTATCCCCCAAACTATATATCACTAAGTTTATTTAGTTCTATCCTTAATAACGATCGAATTGCTACTATTGCATCTTGGTTCCGGAAATCAAGCCTTTGCAAGTGAAATATGTACTTCCATTATGTTGCTTTCCTATGTACAAAATTAATCCACAAGCTATATGGAAGTGCATGTGACCATTTTTTCTTTCTTATCAACTCATGCTGTTCACATGTAAGAAGGTGTTTGCGTGTTTTAGACCAATTTGTTAGCTTTACATTACCTTCAACACACCAATCGTATTATTTTTAGTAGAATCTATTATTGACAAATTGCTGGCTGTCAAGGATTGTTGAGATGGTGATGACGTATACCAACATAACAACCTGGTTACATAAGAGTAAAATGTGGATAATAAAGACAGGTAAAGGTACATTCATTCAAGGTATCTGGTTCTTTTATTTGAGTAGGATCAATAACTAGGTTGGCCAGGGCATTGTGCTTCAAAATTATGTGATTGAGGTTCTGAACGCTACAGCAATTATGATGTAGACCATATCTCAAATCTTTCTGGTCAAACTAAAAATAGGGGTTTTTAATTATTTAATATTTGATTATGATGCTCAAAACACTTCTTTGTCGTTAAAGAGTTATAATTAAACATCAGACTTTTCTATTGCTTATACAAGGTATATTTTTTACACCAGGATTTGCAAGAAACTTGTCACAGCAAACGATCTATTAGCTGGAGTATAAAAAATACATGGAAAAAAAAACTCTTCAGAAAAAATGAATTCATAGGCTTCTACAACAGATGCATTCAATTGAATATACAAAGGTCCTACCAGGTAAGGGCAGCCACATCACTTAGTTTTATGAATAAATTAAATTACTAGGGAAGCCAGTAAAATCAAGGCTTCTTTACAGATTCTAGATTTTTTGCTCCGGAACTTTACTAGTGTTACACCCACTCATTTGATATGTACACCTTCCTGTAGACCCTATCACACTAGGACTAAATGCCTTTGGAGTGATAGGATTACTTGCATATAAGATCTATGCAACAAAAGTTATATTCATGAATCCTTCACTATCCACCTGCTGTTTCAGCAGCACACTGCCGTATCATCTCATTAACTGCACCCCGAGGACATGATTCCTGTTGTAGTTGTGCACGTCGTAAATGTTTTCATAAATCACTGGACAACAAAACAAGTTTTTGAACTCTTCTGTTGTAGCTCCGAAGATAAACTTACATGCATGAGCAAAGGTAACTTACATGCACCGAGGCACACTACATGGTGTGACTTTGCATAATCGAGCATGAGCTGTTGGAAAAAACCACATCATTTTACAGATAGAGCAGCCACCAACGACCCATTTGGTACATGAGAAACCATGTCTAAATAATTCTTTCATGTTTCAGCATTTCCAATGCTGACAGCTCATATCACGACACTTACATGCATGTGCAAGCACATCCAACATCATCCGTAGCTTCAAAAATTAAAGGAAAAGCAGTGTTAAACAAGTGCCCAAAACAACCAAGATTTAGTGCATTTTTACCTAGTTATTGAGAAAAAGCATCTTTTGGCATATATTTTAAGATGGATCTTTTTTTGAGCTAGAAGTGATAAGGCTTGGGAAAACAATTCTGCAATGGCCATGAGTTTTCTTTATTTCCCCAAATGCCGCTAAATTTTCATCATTTTCCTGCAAATCCCTCAGTATACTCCCAAAAAGCAATTAATCTATATGTACTGTGAGCTTTTATATGGTCAATTCATTCCCGATCCCCCAGTGTCTTCATTATATATGCCATTTGAACAATTACATGGGTCAATTCAACCACTTTTTCTTTCTTTCAAGGGTTGACAAAATAAAGAAAAAACTCAGGTGATTCTATTCAAATTTTAATCTCACTAAGGACTTGTCTATGTAAAGTTTTGTTTCAGCTAATTACAAGCCTCCACCTTAAGTGAAAAAAACATGGAGAAGAAGCAATATACCTGAAGCATTCTCTGTTTTGCATTTTCCTTGGTCTGATCAGCTATGATTGTTCGAGCTACAAACATATGAGGATGTCTTTGAGCCTCTTCACTTGAAAAGCAACCAGTGCAAATCTCATAATCTAAACAAGTCTTGCATTTCCATCCCTGGCCAGCATCTAACTCAGAATTGCAGATGTTACATGATGATACAAAAGCAGGTGTACTCGGATTATGCAGATGGTATAATATCATCAAGAAAGAATGCTTGGAAGTGTATCATATTGATACTGATTTCCTTGACAGAGACTTAGGAAAGCTTGACGGTTATCAAAAAATTCACTTTCCATTATTTCATCTTTGTCCAAGGTCTCCACAGGTACATCCTGAACCTCCTCCTGACAGAAACAAATAGGCCATATCAGATTTACTTGAATGCAAATTTATTTTCATTACTATTGGAATAATTATAATTTTGTTTTTTCTTAAATCATGTTTTACCACGATCAGTAAATGGCATTCCTTCTTGCTGCAAGGATGTCTGTCATCTTCACTAAGATTTTGGTATTCTTCATAGCCGCTGTCATAAATGCAGATTATCATGAATTAGACCTAATACTCAAGTCACAGAGCTGTAAATAACACAAATGGAAAAAAACAGTAGTTTTCGAATTATTTACCAACTACACTGTTGAAAGTTATCCCCACACTGTTGGCAGAACCACCAATAACCAGAGGGAATGAAATTATGGCAGCGTGAACAAGAATGATGAAGATGAACCATAATGAAATCCTCTTTCATTGCTGCAATAGATTGTTCCAGCTAAGTGTATAATCAGGAAACATGACATTCAATCATTTACCAAAGGCATTAAAAGATTTTTATGTTTACGGAAGATGAACCATAATGAAATCCTCTTTCATTGCTGCAATAGATTGTCCCAGCTAAGTGTATAATCAGGAAACATGACATTCAATCATTTACCAAAGGCATTAAAAGATTTTTATGTTTACGGACTCACCAATCACGAAGCTTATCTGTCTTTGGTGTTTTCTGAATCTCAGGATGGCAATAAAGAATATAATCATTCCCTTTTAAAGGAGGACATGCCCAAATGTAGCAGGTGCTGAAGCCTTGTCTTTTGCAGTAGTCCAAATAACCAATCTAAATAATTCAAAGTCATTTTTTGAGGGATGATAATAAATCAGAAACATATTCTCGTTTCTGACAATAATAATCTTTGTGAAAACAATGCTTGTTTTCACAAAGAAAACTTACACAGTTGTGGAAACTGATCAAAGGTGTATTCTCATTTGCAAGGAAGCCTATGGTAAATCAAATAGTGGTGTTTTGAAGATCAACCTTCCCATCCCTAGCTTACCAGAATTTCATGGTACACGTAGGTCCGAAGAGCTTCCCCAGTAACTGCTTTCACATCCACCTGAAATATTTCACAGAACCCAAATACGAGAGATATACATGCCGATGATTAGGTTGAGGACTCTCTGCACCAAACTCTTGTACATACATGCCAAAAAGGCAGACTTCTACACCTTCAATTTGCTGGGAAAGCATCAACATCTGTAATATTCACGTGAAACCCATCAGCACAAGCCTATAGCAACACTTTCTTTTATGGAGTATCCATACAAATATAGGCAACAAATGAGAGGCTACCATACATGCACAAATGATTGGTGCTTGTTACATAAAAGAGATCACAAAGAGACACAAACCTTGGATCAATTCTAAAAACTTTGGTTTGACCTCTAACTTCTTGTCTACAGATAGTTGTAGAAATCTGCAATGAACGTAATGGGTTTACATAAATGGTTTTTGACATAAATATGATTGCCAACCTTTGCATCTCTATCATTTATCTCCTCCAGATTTTTCCCAAGAACCTTAGGATGTTCCATCCTTTCACAATCCAATTTCCAAGTTAATCTTTCTTCTACAAAATCACTTAGAATTGTTCTAGGAAGTCTTTGGCTTGCAGCACTGAGTTGGCAGGCAGTGGTACCCCCTCTCCTCTCTCCATTTCTTCTATACAGCATTCTGGGAAATATACTCAGACCTTTCATTGTTGATACAGGCATTGAAGAGCACACATATTTGGTGTTGCCATTTCTTGCATTTATCACACTCAACCCACTGAAACAAGAACACAGATGTTGAGACCTAATTGACGCATCATGAATGAAAGCATCTTGATTTCTCATATAACATAGGGTATAAAATCATTTCTCATACCCCTTCCATGCAATGGTCATCATTCTTATTCTTTCCAAGTGAAGACTTTTGAATCTTCAAACCATCAGTTTCAAATACATCAAACCGATTATAGCAAGGCCCATAGAAATTTATGCTATTGTCAAAATTGCAAAATGAACATTCTCCTTTCATTTATTCTCAAGTGTAAACATATATGTTACAACAGGAGAGAGAAAACACAGAGATCACTTATCTAACATAAGGAGGAAGGCCAAGATATTGCCGTTGGGCTAACTAGCTGTTGGGGCTGGTTAGCCGATGGGCTACAACTTTAATCATTCTCAACAATCCCCCTCAAGATGGGCGAAAGATATCCACTAAGCCCATCTTGTCACACAATCGAGAAAGACTTACGGGCCCAAGTCCCTTTGTAAGACAATCGCTACTTGATCTATAGTAGAAACATGACTCAATTTTAAGCTTCTCCTTGATAAAGAATCTGTCGATTTCGATGTGCTTGGTCCCATCATGCTGCACCAGATTGTTGGCAATGCTGATTGCTGACTTATTGTCACACCACAGCCTCATCTGACTTTCTTGATTCATTCTTAGTTCTATTAAGAGAGTTCTCAGCCACAACATCTCCTCAACTCCTACAGCAATACCTCTATACTTTGCTTCTATTGTTGACCTTGCTACTACCAACTGTTTCTTACTCTTCCAAGAGACCAGATTGCCCCCAACAAATATGCAGTATCCTGATGTGGATTTCCTATCATCAGCACAACTAGCCCAACAAACATGTAGTATCCTGATGTGGATTTCCTATCATCAGCACAACTAGCCCAACCGAAATCACAAAAGCCTTCAATGTTGAAATGGCCATGTTTTCTAAAGTTCAATCCCTTCAACGGTGCACCTTTGAGATATCTCAGAATCTAGTACACTACATCCATATGATTTTTCCTCGGATCATGCATGTAGCGACTTACCACACTTACTCCAAAAGCAATATTTGAACAAGTGTGAGTCAAATAAATCAGCCGACCTACCAATCTCTGATACCTTTCACGATCAACTTTCTCTCCTGCAAGTTCAATTATCTTGATCTTTGGGTCAATTGGAGAAGTTACAGGCCTACAACCCAACATTCCAGTTTTTGCAAGAAGATCTAATACATATTTTTGTTGAGATAGAACAACTCCTACCTCACGAGCTACCTCTATTCCAAGAAAATATCATAGCAAGCCTAGATTCTTCACCTCAAACTCTTTACCCAATTGGCACCTTCAGTTGGGAAATCTCTCCTTCATCGTCACTAGTGAGAATTATATCATCCTCATACACAAGTAATGTAGTAAGCTCCTTGTGTCATCGGAAAAACACTATATGGTCTGCACTGATCTGCTGGTAGCCCATACCCACCATAGCCCTTCTTAACATGTCGAACAAACCTCGAGAAAATTGCTTCAATCCATAAAGCGACTTCCAAGTTTGCAAACTTGCCTACTCAAGTGTGGGAGTTTCAATCTTGGCTAAAGAATTGTCCCTCTTTGATCGAATGATGGGTTGAGATGTTTCAATAATTGCACGATTCTCATCTGAGCGGAAACCAACCAGCTCTTACGTTTAGGATCATTGCACATTATCACACGTGAGAAATGATCATAGCCAGCCCATACACGCTCTAATTCAATGGCATACTCTTGAATCGTCCTATCTTAATGCCAAACAACATCTATGTCTTGCTCAATTTGAAACATTCTCATGGTGTTTCCTCTCCAGGCATTATATTTTCTATCATTTTTCCCAAATATACTTTACATTTTAAATTCCAACAACAGTGATGGCAACTAGTGGAACCATGAAGTTAAGAAGACATGTGGGTAGCTCTCCATTCTTTCCACTCACTGCTCATTTTAACATAAGGTTCTTTCTCTTCTCCTATCAGATAGCCATCAAGACCTTTCCTTGCCAAGGCACCCATAATCCAACGCGACCAACTCAAGTACTTGGTCGGTCCATCAACTTTGATGTCAACTAGAACAAGTTCAATTCTAGGTGGTGGTTGTCTTGCCATCAACAATTTGAATGCTCTCTAGCATTGTTAAGTGAGTATATGAGGAGATTTCACTAGTATCACCCGTCATATGTCTACATGCACTAGAACCAATAATCCATTCTAGTGTAAAGGTAAGAGCATGTGTGTAACTAGTACTTTTGGCCGAATAAGCATAAGTGGCAACGTTAACCCTAGGCAAACGTTCTTTAAGTTACCCAAGGGTGACACTGCCACTTATGCTTATTCACCAACGGTACTAGTAACACATATCCATTTGCCTTTATACCAGAATGGATAATTGATTCTGGTGCATCTAGACATGTGACGAGTAATGCTAGCGAGTTCTCCTCATATACTCACTTGGCAAGCCAAAGCATTCAAACTGATGGCTGGAACACAACCACCACCTAAACTTGAACTCCTTCTAGTTGACTTCAAACTCGATGGACCAGCCACGTACTTAAATTGGTCAAGTCGGATTACAAGTGCCTTGGCATAGAGAGGTCTTGATGGCTATCTGTCTAGAGAAGAGAAAGAACCTCCTGTTAAAATGAGGAGTGAGTGAAAAGCATGGAGAGCTACCCACATGTCTTTGTATACTTGGCTTCTCAACTCCATGGTTCCATCTATTGCCACCATTGTTGATGAAATTCAAAATCTGAAGGATATTTGGGAAAAATTAAAGAAAAATTTGAGTCTTTCAAATTGAGCAAGAGATAGATGTTGTTTGGCAAGGAGATAAGACGATTTAGGGAGTATGCTATAGGACTAGAGCGTTTATGCGCTGACTATGATTATTTCTCAACAATCACTAGTGCCACAAGTGTTATAAACAACATTTCACTTGATACAACAACCGCATTATGTACAAAATATAGGAATTGGATCAAATGTAAGACTCCCTCTACTCCCTTGCTTGATTCTTCTCCTGATGATGAAATCATAATACTTCAAGCAAAAGTTCTTGGTGAAAAATGGCCTGTCCATTTTCTCAAACTGCCAATGTGCTACCTAATTTGTTCTGGTGTCAAACTCTCAATGTGTGTGATGCCTGAAATCTTCTTTTTACTAGATTTCACAATTTCAGGTGTAGATTTGCTAGGTATAGTTAAATATTGACTCCCAGCAGTATTGTTTTTTGGATCCAGCTTTAACAGTTCTGTTTCCAGCTTATCTGCAACGTAATTCAGAGCATTGCACTGAGATAGAAAGTATGCCCACTTTGTTGAATTTCATTGCTTTAACAAGGAGGAAACAAGAGAGGCCATCTTCTTCCGTTGGTTATTTGAGATATAGGAAGCATTATGTCTACCTCAGTGTATTTCCACGGCTACAAATGTCCCTCCTTGCTTCAACAAGGTTGGTTTAAATCTAATCCTACTTAAAGAAGCAAAAACTAATTTCTCTTGAGTCAATATAGATAAGAATAACGTCTACTTCTGTGCATTTCAATAACTGTATCAACATCTCTCCTTCCTCACACGAGGTTAAATGAGTCTAATCCAGATTAATGAAGCAAAGAACTCAGCTTTCTTAAGTCGATTTAGGTAAGAATAATGTGCACTTGCTTAGGTATATCAATTTTTCCCCTTTCTTCCACATGGTCCTGATTAAGATACAGGTGAAGAACTGAAGAGTGAAGCAGTCTGGAGCTTTACTTAATGATATATCTTCATCTTTCGGTTCATTCAATTGAGCTCCATCAGAGGTTATACGAATGACATGAGGTATTTTAGGGACATGAAGAAACCAGAGACAAGTTTTCGAGTCTTACCGGCAAAACGAGGCCTAGAACCTTCTGGAGGGAATCGAGGAAGGAGCGAGAACTGAAGTATTAGGGAGCAGCGAGAAGTACGGCGTGAGGGAAAGGAGCAATGGCGGGGATGGATTGCACCCGGGGGAAAGAGAGCAGCGGTTTCCTTAGAGCATGGAAGGGCGAAGAGGGTCTTCCCCTCCCATCCCATCTCTCAAATTGGTGCAGTTGCAGAGAGACAGAGACAGAGACAGAGAGGGCTCCATAGCTAGAAGAAGAAGAAGAAGAGCTTCTCTTCTTCTTCTTCTTCTTCTTCTTCTTCTTCTTCTTCTTTTTCTTCTTCTACATGAAATGCTCTGTTTTTTTTTGTGTGTGTTTAGCAATATGTATGTAGTTAAGAAGTAGACCACAAAATGGACACCCAAGGCCATACATACATAGGCCAAATGGTATGTACTAGTTCCAAGACTTTCTTTTCTTTCTTTTTCTTTCTTTTTTCCAAAAATGTAAGACTTTCTTGTGTCGATGGGCTCGTGGTCGCGTCGTGTAGTCGTATTGGACCCCGCATGTGTACATACATTGATCTTACGTGTACATTGATTGATCGATCGATCCCCTTGCTTCTCTTCCAGAACGAGACACGAATCACAGTCGGGCGGCGCTCTCCTCTCCTCGTGAGCTCTGCAATCGTTTCCAACAAATTCTGGAGCTTATGCTTCATTGCTTCCTTTTCGTTTTCGCGGCAGATGATGCCCTCACGTTCACACGCACCTCCCACATGTCGAAGTTTACGCTAATTGTGTTTAAGATGATTTGCGGGTCATTGAATTGGCATCCTCAAAGAAACAAGTTAACATTTGATGTAGTAATAGGAGGAGGAGGTAGAGCCACGATGAAGACTTCCACGTTGGGTTTTTTGGGAGTCATGTGTTAACATTGTAAGTGAAATAATATGTCTTTCATTGTTGCATCTTATGATGGCAAACCATAACATTCACACAATTTGTGGGATTGATATAAGTTTCCTAATCATAAGTTTTGGGTTTTCGCAATGCTTCTTTCACAATGAAGTCTAAATGTAAGCCTTATGCCACATCATAAAATTCCATATATGTTTTGGCAAGCTTCAAGTGCGTCTTTTTAACTTAGCCATGACTTGATGACGTCAATGGTGCTCAATTTGCACTTTTTTACTTAGCAAGACTTGAAGGTAATGAATAATGCTTTATTTGCAATTTTTTAGCTTAGCCACACATGATGTTAATGATGCTCATTTTCCACGTTAAGGCTATCCAACGAGTCTATTGACCGGTCTTTGCTAAGCTATTAATATCATTATGCATTATGATGTACATATATCATTATTTCTCAATGTGCACATGTATATGGCGATGGAACATTTGTTGATTTAAAGAATGCATATTGTTACTTTTTCTAATTGTTAATCAATTCCATGAAGTCTAGTAAGTTGGTTGATATTCAATTCCTCTAAAACCTTAATGTTAGTTATGGAAGGTCAACTATTTTGAAACAAAGGCTTTTCCCTTAATATGTTATCAATTTCACATGCATGTAATTCTCCCATTGCATCTCAAGTTTTCTATCCACATATAATTCATTGAACAAAAGTAGTTGATCACGCATTGAAGGAAAAAAAGTGATTGTTCATATGAAACAATACTTCTTCTCTATGCTAATTAACTAAAAGGTGCAACATTTTGTGACATTTAGTAGGAGTTGGCAACGACTTGGCTCACACCTAAACCAAGCCGTTAAAACAATTAAAAACGATTTGGTAGTTCATTTCGGTTCAAGCTCAAGGTTCCCAAACCGGTTTGGTAAGGTTCAAGCCGAACCAAACCGTTTTGGGCCAAACGGGTTAAGGTTGAGCCAATTTAGGAGCCAGTTCGACTCAAATTTGAAAACTTGCAAATCAGTTAAGGCTTAACCGGTTTGGTTTGGACAAGGCCAAACCAGTCAAGCCAAAATTGAACTGTTGCCGATTCCTAACATTTAGCTTTCTATCACCCCATAGGAGCATGGTACTTAATGCAATGTGAAGGATATCGACATGCAAAAGTTACTTCAATCAACATCTATGATGACAAGATAGAAGTATTGATGGATGTCACTGTACTACTACCAAAGTTTCCTTTATTTCACGCATAAGGTAATTTTTTTTCAATGACTTGTTTAAGACTTGTATTCCATATGTTTTCCTGAAAATTAATTTATGTGGCAAGTCTTCATATTGTTTTACTTAGAGAGGACCATCTTCATTATCACAAAGCACATGGGACATACTCTTTTCATATGTATTGGTGATTGAATTCAAAATATGTCCAATTTCTTTTCCACTTCATGTTTTGTATCCTCTCCAACGTTCCATGTGGCAAAATAAGATTTTATTTATATATTGATTTTAAAGTGTTGAACATGTACACTATCCAATCCATGCGTCTACTTACATTTGCATTTGTGAAAAAATTCAAATTTCAAGACTAAAATTTACAAGAAATTGGATATAGTCATTAAACAATGTTGGGAACTAACATGATTGCTGAAATGCTAGTTGAGTATAGGATTCAATACCCTAAATGAATCTAGGATTGCTTAGAATATGATTAGTTTTACACTAATATACATAGATTGTATTGTACATTTATTATTTGAAATAAAAGTTACTTGACACATTGTGCTTGGGGAATGTAAAACTCTAATGCATTAACTAGATTTCTGTTTTGAATGGATTTCATAAACCATGCTCGAGAAACACTTGAAAAGATATTTCAAATACGAATTCATATGGAAAAAGGTTTGTCCAATATGTTAAAAAGTCATTCAGTTGTAGAGATTCCATGTTCGAGATGTGCCAATTATCAGCATTTAGATTGCTAACTTTTAATCTTGACGATTAGTGCAGAAAATGAGGAGGCTCATATTTTGTAGCAAATACAATCATCTTATATGTTGTAGGAGATTCTATCATCTGTTTGTTTATTAGGAGACTTTATTGCTATCACCACTGAGGAACCGAGGGATGGAGGAGACAACGAATTATTAGTATACCACCATTGAGGGACTGGGGAGGCAACAATCCCTTAACAGCTTCACAAGGGCCTTGCATAGAAAACTTATTGACGCATTAAGACCATTGGTGAAGTCCAATTAGTGGCTATAATAAACAGCGGTAAATTTGAAATGCTAATAAACTCCTCATCACAGATCTCCATGTCAACAATTATAAGGTCTCAAGATTGGCCCCAATGTTTTTACATTGACGGCAGCTCAAGTTGTAATTTAATGTTTGCATTCATGTACCATTTTAATGCATGGCTATGTATAGGATAACACTACCGAAATGTGATGATAAATAAAGAAGAGTTGTTAAAGAAACCACATAAAGATGTTGTAAGGCAAAAAAGAGTTGCTAAAGGCATGCCATACAGATGTTTTTAAGGCACCACATGCAAAGAAAAGGAGAGAAATCATTCACCTCCATGTATAATAATCATTATTGCATCCAACCAAAAATCCATATTAGAAACTTGCCCATTCTTATTGTTTAGCAAGTGAATGCATATTCACGATTAGGCACTATCCTCACAATGCTCAAACATATAAAACACTATTATTAAGGATAAATACTAGAGAACATGCTAGAGCTCTCCCTTGAGCAGGCACAAGTTTTAGACCTCTTCAATAACCACAAATAAAGGTGACAATGGCCTATCTATGCATGAAGAAGTTTAGGTTATGGAGTGTGACAAGGAAATGAGTTGAGTATTAGGTCGTTAAACAAAGATTTAGACTATATAAGCATAAGTAAATAGTACGCGACAATTGAAAATTGAAATATGTTACTTCAGATAGAAATCTTGATTATACTAGAAAATGCAGCATAGGACGTGATTTGAAGCTTTATGTTGATCGTGTATTTTCCTATCATCACGGATGTTGGATACTATTAATAAGAGTTCCAGACATTGATGTACCAATTCTTCATATTCGATGGTAAAAGTCTAAAGTACTTCCCAATGTTCACTAACTCCAAAAGTTCAGTCCATTTCGTATTTTACCGTATATCTAGCTTCAACTAGCAGTCAACTAGGCAGAGTCCTACAAAACTCTTCTATTATTGCTGTCCCCACAAGAATAGACAGATAATTCTCTTTGTGTAGCACAAACTTTGGCAAGTTCTCTTTAATCTAATTATTTCCTATGAAAATTCGAAATAAGGATTAGTTTTAATTCTGGTTATTCACTAGCTTTGCCTCAGAAACTACCAAGAAAGGGAAAACAATATGTATAAGCCTCACAGCCATAGAAATGTCAAAGGTAGTTCAAAGGAAGGCAAATCAGTCTATGATCCATCATTATGTAAATCTCAGGTTTTCCACACAAGAAATCATCATCAGAATGGTCATCCATATACACATATGTTATATAGGGTTAATAACAGATACCGTGAGAATTCGTCGGACACGATGGCCATTGCCAAATTCCACCTCAAACTTTTCCAAACCCTTCCTTATCTTGCATTGTTGTGAATTTTAAACCCAAAAATCCTGGGTACATAGGTTGATGTAGACTTCACTGGCTTCATGTGTGGGTATGTCATAAAAAAGAGATGTGGAAAAGTTGTCCCAAAATATGCACCATCAATCTCTACACTTTTGTCAAGTTAAACAAAGCAGTAGACAATGAACAGGTAATCAATTACTAATTAAGTAATCAACCAAACACGCATTAGCAAATCTAAATGTAGACAATTCAAGGATACTCCCTTGGAATTTTGATAGAGGATAATATACATCCTCACACTTTGGACAGTAAATCTTCACGGTGCTTGTATGAGGATTGTCAGATTGGCCTACAGGTAAGCAAGGTTGGCCAGAACAATGAAATTTCGGGCATCTACCAAATGCAACATTTTTGTACTTCTCCAACTGATGGGCTCCAAAATAAAATATTAAGAAATCTCCACTGAATACTTGAGAAATATAAAGTCGTAATATAAATAGCTTATCTTACCATTGCATTCATTCCTTTGGTAGCAAGTATGTATCGGACATGTATTAAACCATACAGCATTTCAGCTGCGGAGTCCAGCTTTGCCTTCTGTTCATCAGTATGTGCATCAACTGCTAATACAATGTTCTAACTCCAATCATTATATCTAAGCATGAGAGAAAAATGTCATCCATTTCTAGCATTAATTAGCTATGCATTGATTGCTTCTACTTTTGCAGGATCAATTTACATCCCTTAGTTTCAAAATAACCAATTTACTTAGACGAAAATCAATCTAATTGAGCAATGAAATTTAAAAGGGAAAACCCCAAAATACACCTATGTTTTGTGTCATTTCCTGAAATGCCCCCGATTTTTCGTTATCTTTCCTAACACCTTCGGTCAACTCCCGAAATAAAGAAACAGAGGGTGAATTAATCAGATAATTGCTAAAATAGCACACGTAATTGAGACAAATGAGAGAATTGACAATGAAATAGAACATATATCATTTCTCTTTGGAGGATTGACTAAAGGCTTTGGAGAGATAATGAAAAGTCAACGACATCAGGCCTCAGAAAATAGCTAAAAACTTGGGTATTTCAGACTTTTTCCCAATTTGAAATGGTTGTGTATCAATATAAAACAGCCACATACTGCCGTGATAAAGAAATTGGACACACCAAAGAATAATTCAGAACCAGAATATTGATATATATTTACAAAAGTTCACTATCCTCTAATTCAAAATCAGATTACCTATATACATTCTTAAAAGTTCAACTCACCAGTGGGAGACTCTGCATCAAGGATGAGGTTCAACGCATGCTCATAATACGGCACTTGGCTGCTTAATCCACTCAGATTGAAGTCGTCTTGAATGTAATCATCATCAACCTCACAAAAGAATTCATTTCCTTTTACACCACAAAACCACTGTATCCAAGATATTTCATCTTCAGAGCCACTTACACCTTCACTATCTGTATCAGAGTCTTCTCCTGCACAGACACAAGCATACGTACATTATTGTTATTTTAAATGAAGGTCACAGCAATTCTCCAACCATGATGGAAGAAAACGCATTACCCACCACGAGGCAATTTTGTACACATCTGTGACCATACCAAGGTTCAAGGGCGGAAAAGCTTGTACAGTGAACAAGAACAGATGTCTCTGAAACAGATCAGGAGATACCAACATTGAATACTCTAAATAGAAGTTTTCTTAGATTTTGAACTCCCCGTTGTTCCGGTTTTGCATAAAGCCCAATTAAATTAGCTATAACTAGTTATTACATGTAGGCCCATGGTGACAAATTTGCACAAATCTAATATCTTCATTATCTAGAATATTCTAGTAATAATATATGACAAAAGTCAAACTCAATTGTATGTATTGTCCATTCTAACCATAAGAAGTTACCGCCCTTAGACAGTGGAAGCAATGTGGAAGATACTGGAAAAAAACAGAGAGAAAATCGGGATGGCTGAAGGTTTCTATGATGCCACTAAATTTGATAACCTAATGCATCATATTCCCATCACGGGAGAGTGTGTTCATAATGTTAACTTTGACACTCAGAAACAAAAATCCACACTTTTGGGCATTATCAGTTTGAAGTTAATCAGCTGGTGTCTGTGAATGTATGCTCTGATATTCTCTCAAATAAATTCTGAAATTGGTATTCAAATTGAAAACAAACTACCATGTAACCATAACTTAAAGTTGTGAACCATGAAATCATTTGAAAAACTAGAAATTTCATCAGGACTAACCATCATCAAGATATATATCTTTATCATATCCACCAGGCTTCGCATCACCAGTTGATGTGGATGCCATGGACATTTTATCTTTTTCTCTAAATATCCTTTTGAAAGTTGTTGGAAAATTACTCTCTAAAGGATCTTCGATCCACTTCATAGATTCCTGACTTCCGCCTAGGCTTTCCAACCTACTTTCAGACATTCTTCAATCTACTGCTCAGCCAATAACTGTGGAATGAAACCTCCCTTTCCTTTTGCAATGTATTCTGCTGAACCTTTCTCTCACCTTCATGAGAGAGAACGAGAATATCAATGCTGTACAAGAACCAAACCAAACCAATCACCGAAACCACACTTCCACACCAACTTAAAAGTGTATAATATGCAAAAAGGATAGAAATGTTTCTTTTGATGGCACATACAAGCATGCAAGACTATACAAATAGAGAAATATGAACGCAAAGCATTCCACTCTTTTCACATCTGGGATTTCCATGGCTTGTCACCCATATTTCAAAGGAAAATGTTACGAGTGAGAAAAAAGCCAAAACGTTTCATTCTACGGTACATTCAATCTTAAGACCTTAAAAGTTAAGTTACAAATATAGAGTGAAATGCTCCACTGTTTTCTTCGATACAACCTCAGATAATTCCCATTTTTTCTCATCTGCGATTCACAGGAGCTTGAATTTTAATATTCCTCAAGTGTAAGGTCTATGCTTCTCTACTGATGCGTATTTATTTACTTGAAGGTCCATCTTCATCTACATAAAGCCCTGATTTCTCTAATGAAAGTTGGTAAATTTCCTACTCTTCATACAGGTCTGTATAGCTCTACTGAAAAAGCTTGTATTTCCCCAGATAAAAGGTCTGTATTTTCTTTACTTAGACAAGATACGGAAACTTGCAGGCTAGAAAATAAATGGATTGTTTTTTACAGATTCTATTTCTCTGCCTCACTGCATGGATTTCTCTCTATTTAAAATTCTGTATTTCTCTTCTGAAGAGGAGACATGAAAACTCTCAGAAGAGAAAAACGAAGTAAATTTCTGTGTTAAGCGCTTGTATAATCCTCTACTGAAATTTCTGTATATTCCTCCACTGAAGGTCTACATATACCTATTGAAGGAGAATGTGTATTTCTCGAACGGAAAGGCCTGCATATAGCCCTACTGAAGGAGAATCTGTGTTTCTCGAAAGGAAATGGCCTCTATATAGCTCTACAGAAGGAGAATATGTAATTCTCGACAGGAAAGGTCTGCATATACCACTACTGGAGGAGAATCTGTATGTCTCAACAGGAAAAGGTCGGCACATACCTTAACTGAAGGAGAATCTGTATTTCTCGACAGAGAAGGTCTGTAATCCTCGACAAAAAAGAAGAAGAAGAAGAAGAAGAAGGCATGTCTGGTCTCTGCATAAGACAAGATATGGAACTAGCTGCGTACCTGGAGAGGGGGGGGGGGGGGCGGAGGATTTGTTTCTCAGAAAGAGATGCGCGCCTCCTTCAGAAGCTTCATGCGTTCCAGTACTGCTGTTCAGGATCTCTGAGGAGAAAGGAAGAAAGAAAAGGATGGAAGGATGGATGAAGCTAACGCAGGCACCTTCATCACGCCACCATTGAGAGAAGATGAATGAGACACAGACAGACAGACAGAGAGAAAGAGAGAGAGAGAGAGAGAGAGAGAGAGAGACACACACACACACACACACACACACACGAAGATGGACCTTGACCTTGACCTTGACCTTGACCATGCCCATGGGCATGGGTATGGCCAAGACTATGACCATGACCATGACCATGGCTATGGGCATGGGCATGGGCATGGGCATGTCCTTCTTGTTAGGCCAAAAACACAAACCCATAGAACACATGGTGTAATTCAACATGCCACAATGACTGCTCTTAGGTCAAGCAAAGAACATATAAATGAGAGTGGCCAAAGAGAGAGAGAGAGAGAGAGAGAGAGAGAGATTATATTATCGTCTTCGGAGGTCAAATATGTCCTATGAGACCAAAAATATTGCATTTCACGTGATATATGTGAACATGAGCAGTCACTCTCGATTGTTCAAGAACTCTACCAATGAATGTTGCAATCGAGAGTGCACATTGTGGTTGTGAGAGGAATTCATGCAAGGATTGGGCTTCGGTCGAAGCGATGTAGAAAAAATGGTCGAATATGATCAAAGGCAGAGCATTGTGTCAAAGTGTGATACTTAGACTCGCGAACTTGTTTAGGGCAAAGTGTGCAAAGAGAGAGAGAGAGAGAGAGAGAGAGAGAGAGAGAGAGAGAGAGAGAGATTAGGATTGACTATACCATGACCATGTCCATGTCCTTCTTGTTAGGCCAAAAACACCAACCCATATGACTCATAAGTAGTGTAACTCAACAAGCCGCCTACTCCTCTTGGGTTGCCTCCTGTGCTCGAGCAGGGAGCAATGTTCCTGTGTTCCTCGATGGCGAGAGAAGGGGTGAGAGTGAGTATGTGCAACTCACAGAAAGTCTACTAAGGTTTGCACAGTCTGTTATTTGACTCTATGTCGAAACATTGGCAAATGGTCTTGAAACATTCACATTGTGGCGTGAAGGATGCTCCTCGTCCTTTGATCTCTTTGACTCGGGTAGAATGTGCATATGTTATTTGCTCTATCAAGTGCTCTCTGGGCTCAATTCTTAAAATCATGTTCATTACGACGAATCTGAGTTTGGAGGAGAGGGAATTTCATGGGGATGATAAAGATGGGGTTGGGTGTGTCCCTCCCTAAACCCTAAAAATCTTGGATTCATGTAAGTGTAATAATATCACCATTTGTTATATTCTCACCGCTCAGCATCTTCATTCCATTTGTCTATGTTTTGACTTAATGTTTGTCATGAGCATATTAAAAGCGAGTAGCTCAACTAGTGTTTTTGCGTTCCTTCCTTTTCTTAAACCATTTGTCTTGTCATGTATTTTGCTTTCATTGGTATCCTATGTTGTCTTGCTATCATCCCAAACTTGGACTGACAAGCATTTTGCATCCAAGTTATTTATTGTGGCCACAATCGTGTGCACCCTCATCAAACTCAGCAATGTAATGGGTTACACCCATGTTTCGAGCAATATTACTTAACCCCAAAGTGCTACCTTAGAAATATTTTTTTGTACCTTACTCAATATCCTCCCTAGGCCTCCATCCTAAATAGCAAGATTTGGATAACCAATGTTTTGAAATGATTGATCCCTGTCTATGAAATTGCATTTTATTCATGAGTCCATAGCCTCTCCAATCGGGCACGCATTGTTATATCCATGTGACTTGAATGTGATCGACAAGGACATCAATGTGTATGCGCTTGAAAGAGCTTGCGTGATCAATAGTTACATATTTGTGAATGAGGCATTGTTTTGCCCTATGTTCATGGATGGTATATTTACATTACTAAAGTAGGGAGCCACAATATCCACATAGTCAAACTATACAACTTGCCATTCACCCATGCCTTATTTACAAAAGTGCAATTATTGGACATGTGAGTTCTTTCAAATACTTCAGAATCATTGTCCTCACGAACAAATATGTGTGATACTCTAACTAATCCTCAACAATATAATGTGTGTAAGAGCACTTACACGCTATGAAACGAACATCATATCCTCTCTACATAAAAAAGTAGTGCAAACCAAATGTTCACCTAAAGTCTATCCCCAAAATTGTTATTACTTCATGAAAATTGCATGATAAATGTTCACCTAAAGTCTATCCCCAAATAGAGTGGATTAATGAGGTAATATGATATGTATTCAAAACATTTCTAAAATCCAAAAGGCAACAATAGGGAATCTCTCCCAAATGGTTTCTTATGGAGTGTTTGATCTGAAAACAACTTGTCCAATGGCTTTATCTACCATGGTAAATATATTTTGCATGATTGTATCGTGCATTTATGCAAACATAGAACCCACATGACAATACAATAACGAAGGCCAATTCTTGTTTCATTCTTGCAAATAGGTTTAATCCAAATTTCTTTCCACTATCAGTGGAATTGTTCCCACGTAAACAATATGCATTTTACATTCTCAACAGAAGACCTAGCCCATTTCATAAGTTTCGGTTGAGAAAGAGAGACCCTACGAGAGGGAGTAAGAGCCTTCCCATTGGGAAACAATCTTCTACTATGCACACATTGCACATAGTGCTACAAGTGTAGGGTATCCTACTAAAGTACTAAAGAGGAATAATCTAGTAATTTCATAAAACACATTAATACTGTGATAGATACAAATACGTTACAAGCATTTCAAGTATTTTTTTCCTTAGCCCAAGAGAATAATTATATCACTCCTTCAAATCCAATTGAAAATATATATAAGACCATAATTTCCAACTTCTCCCTTGCATTTTGTGGAATTTTGTGATTACAAAGCATTCCCACATAAAAGGCCATCAATTTTCTTCTTATATGGAAAGAAGACAATTAATAATCTTAGGTAAGGCAATTAAACAACTTAGATGAGGTGTGATTTAGAAAACTTATCTTCAATGAAGAACCAAAGCTTGGATCACAAAGTCAACAAGTTTCAATGACAAACCAATAAGAAAACAATATTGTCACATTAAACCAACTAATAGTATAAATGTTCACAAAAGCCCGAGTGGCTTGGTGGAAGAAAGTTTTACCTCCATTTGGTTGAGTATGTGACGCAATATAAATGATTTGTTCAAAATGTATAATGTCAAAAGTCTTATCTTTTTCACATTTCTTGTTGAGCGAGCAAGCTCAATGTGGGCCGGATCGGCTGAACAAGGCGAGAGCCGTATTGAATGAAGATCGATCGGCTAGGCCCAGATTGGTTCGGTGAGCTGAATCAGATAAGAGAGCTGGATCGGAGAACCGGATAAGCGTGATTTGGTAGGCCGTTAGAGGCCTACGATCCTAGATTACTAGGAAGTTATATTCCTAAGAGTTAGTGCCAATAGCTCAATTATGAACATTGAAGTACTTGTCAGTCCTTTGTGGAGTATAAAAAGTGCTCTGAGCACATTTGACTGTACAGAGTGTTATTTTGAAATCGAGTTTTCTGTGTTCTGCTCTCTCTCTTTGTCTCTTCTGAGTATTCTGTATCCTCTATTTGTTCTCCATTGATTCTCTGTGTTGTCTTTTGCTATCCAATTGAGCCGATTCTATCTGTTCTAGCTTCCGCACGCAAATCTTCACATGGTATTAGAGTGCGAGGGTTGAGAATCCTCTGCTACCGACAAGAGTTGTAACACTGACAAACTTTAAGACCCCGTTAAAAATAGAAATGAAGAAAAAAATGGATAGAAGTATTACAAACTCACTTCTGACGGAGAAGCTCGATCGAAGCAACTATGCATCTTGGTCTTACAAGATGCACTACTATCTTCTTGGACACAGATACTGGAGCTATGTGGAAGGAGTGAACGAAGCAGCGACGAAGTTGGCACACAAGGATTTTCCGGTTTGGAACAAGGAGCAAACAAAGTTTTGTATTGCTTTGCATCCTGTGTACACAACCAGATGTTGGGCTACATTCGGGATGCGAAGACACCGAAGGAGGCCTGGGAAAATCTGAAGAAGATTTTAGCTGCAAGTACCTTGGCCCGGAAGTTGCAGCTTTGACAAGAGCCCAATAATATCCGACAGAGGGATATGATGGTGACTGACCACACCACCAAAATCAAGGAGATCTGTGATGCCCTAGAGTCCATCAATGTGATGGTGAACTAAGATGAGATGGTACAGATCTGCCTCAGTGGTCTAGCACAAAGGTACGGGCCGATTCGAACGGCTACTTGCACAAGGGAGAAACCACCGTCATTCTTCAATCTACAATCGATGCTCATGGTCGAAGAAAACCATGCAAGTGCATCGAAGAGCACACAATCTGACAGTCGAATGTTGTACACAGAGGCGGATCGGCCCTGTGGTCGTGACGAACGAGGTGGATCAGCACGCAATGGTGGTGGCAGACAAGAGTAGAATCAAAGGAATAACCGACATGTCGTTAGTAGTTCCGAACCCTCCACGAGCAGGGGGAGTCAAGGCGGCATCGTAAAACCGGTAAGGGAAATCCGAGACAAAATGTTGGTATTGTGGTAAGAAAGGCCACAAGGAGAGCAAGTGCTGGAAAAAGAAGGCCGATTCGGATAAATCCGGATTGAGTAAAGTTGAGCATGGAAATTGGCAGCGATCCACGATCGCACTACGCCGAAGGGTAGGAAGGACCCAAAACCGAAAAGGGCCCAACCTTTGTGATGAAGCACAAGGAAAATTCGATGAAGAAGGGCACCTCAAAACTGAACGAGGTTTGGTATGTTGACTCCGAAGCGTCGAATCATATGACGAGCCACAAAGAGTGGTTCTCATATTTGGAGAAACCAGAACAACCGAGAGTCATCGAAACCGATGACGACATCTCACATCCTGAGTCATGTCGACGATGTCCCCTTGAGTCATGTCGGACAAAAAGGGAGACTTATGAACGTATGACATATCATCCCGACAATCACAAAGAACTTGGTGTTGATTGGACAGATCGCCGACCAAGGGATGTAGGTCTGGTGCACCCATCTCAGGTGCTTCATCGAAGAGGAAGGCCAAATCATTGTGCAAGGGTGCCGAGAAGGGAGGATGTTCATCCTCGACACAAATGACGTCGGCACCGCTCTGTTCACCAAAGGACAAAAAGTCGAGTCGGACATCGATTTATGGCATAAGTGGATCAGGCACACCAACTACCAAAGGCTTCAAGAATTGTAAATGAAACAAGTTGTGTTCTGTTTGCCGAAGTTCAATGGCTGGAAGGCCCAAGTTTTTGAAGCCTACCAGCTAGGGAAGCAACACAGACTTCCATTCCCCAACCAGCAAAATCAAAGCCAGAACAAGCTCGACTTGATACATTTGGATGTATGGGGACCGGCACAAAATGTGAGCCTAGGCGGGAGTCAATAAATCATCTCCTTCATCGACGACTATAGCCGACACACTTGAATCCACCTCATTGAAAAAAAGAGTAAAGTCTTTGACTTTTTCCGAAACCTAAAAAGCTTAGTGGAGAGGGAAACAAGAAGAAAGATCAAGTGCCTGTAGTCGTATGGCGGAAAGGAATACTTTTTGGCCAGTTCAACTATTATCTACAGCATATAGGAATTCGGCGAATTCAACTGCAGATATACGCTAGAGCAAAACGGCATAGCTGAATAGAAGAATCGGTCGATTGTTGCAGCGGCAAGGGCAATGCTGGAGGAGAAAAGCATGCCCAAGTTTTATTGGGCCGAGGCGGTTCAAACAACGGTCTACATCCTGAATCGGATCAGAGAGAAGGTGTTGGCACATGAGTTGTATTTCGAGCAAAAGCCGAACTTGAAATAGTTGAGGGTATTCGGTAGCATTGCCTATGTGCATGTGCTAGATGAGAAGAGGAAGAAGCTGGATGCAAAGTTGGAAAAGTGCATATTGGTCGGCTACTCACAAGTCCAATAGAAGGGGGTATAAGTGTTATAACCCCCGGACCAAACAAGTCTGAGTAAGCCAAGAGTTGTGTTCAACGAGTCAGCGTCCTAATATTCCTTCCTGACTCCGACCTCCGACAACTCCGACCCCCCGATTTCTAAGGATGAGACTACTGAGGCCAACATGATCCAAGAAGAAGAAGAAGATTTCGACACTCTGGAAGAGAGTCCGATTTCATTCCGACTGAGTAGTTCGAATGAAGGGTTGAGTTGGGAAGACCATCCAAATTAAGAGCTAGCGAGCAATGATGACTCGGTCGTGCACTCCCCGCGCAAAGAACCAATGAGATGGTATATGCGCAAGGAAAAGGGAAAGATGAAGATGTCAGAGTATGGCACAGATAAAGTGTGCATAGGATCCAGGAGAATCCGACACCAACCGGAGCGAAGACGGACCTCAAAGTTGAGGTCAAACCTGAAAGAACCAACGAGACGGTATATGCGCACGGAAAAGGGGAAGATGAAGATGTCGGAGTATGGCACAGATAAGTGTGCATAGGATCCAAGAGAATCCGACACCAACCGGAGCGAAGACGGACCTCAAATTAAGAGCTGGCGAGCAGTGATGACTCGGTCGTGCACTCCCTGCGCAAAGAACCAACGAGACGGTATATGCGCAAGGAAAAGGGGAAGATGAAGATGTTGGAGTATGGCACATATAAGTGTGCATAGGATCCAAGAGAATCCGACACCAACCGGAGTGAAGACGGAACTCAAAGTTGAGGTCAGATGCGACCAAGAGGGCCATTGAATCGGCGAATGAGAAGCTATGCCAATCGACTCACCACAAGAAGCCAATGATCAGGTATGGTTATAACGAGTACATGGCGCACCATTATGCGTACATGACGAAAGTGGCGGAAGTCCACGAGCCGGAGAGCTATGCTGAGGCATCACAAGATGCCAAATGGCGTTCGGCCATGGAGGAAGAAATGTGGACGCTGGATGCCAATGACACATGGGACTTTGTATGTGGGTATACAAAGTGAAATACAATGCTGACAGTTCGGTCAACCGATACAAGGCCCGATTGGTGGTCAAAGTATATGCATAGAACCATGACATCGACTACGATGAAACCTTCGCACCAGTAGCAAAGATGATGACGGTCCATGTGGTGCTAGCAGTCACAGTGGCAAGGGGGTGGCATCTCCACCAGATGGATGTTAAGAATGCATTTCTTCAAGGAGATTTTGAAGAACAGGTATACATGGTCCAACCCCCTAGATTTTATTCGGAGCTAAACAAGTCGACAATATGCCAACTGAAGAAGTCGCTTTATGGCCTCAAGCAAGCCCCTCGTGCTTGGAACTCAAAAATTATGCACCAGTTGCATAAGATGGGGTTTGTGGCCTCCAAATTCAACCCTTCTCTGTTCATTCGAAAAGGTCTAAAAGGTCTGGTTTGCATTCTACTATACGTAGACGACCTGGTTGTCACCAGACCCGACCTTGCTGAAATCAGTGAAGTATAGTCCAAGTTGTCAGATGCATTCGAGATGAAGGACTTGGGGGACCTTCACTACTTCCTCAGGATCGAAGTGATCCACACCCCCGATGACATATTGTTATCCCAACGACATTATGTGTTGAATATTTGTACAAATTCGGCATGACGGATTGTCGATCCGTCTTTACTCCTCTCGATAGAAACTTGAAGCTACATTCCGACTTGGGAATGGCTTGTGATGAGAAATGGTTCCGACAGATTGTCGAAAGCCTAATATATTTAACTATCACTCGACCATAGCTATCTGGTCGGTGTGATTAGTCAGTTCATGTAGAGGCCGACTATTGTGCACCTTCAATGCGCACATCGAAAATTGCGATATGTGAGCGGCACGAAGGATCGAAGACTGTTGTATCAACACGGTATAGCCAAATAGCTAGTCGACTATACTAATGCCCACTAGGCCAAAGATGCAACATATTGACGATCGACATCCAATTTCATGTTTCCTCTTGGGAGCGCGGTTGTAGCTTGGAGTAGCAAGAAACAACCGATAATGGCCTTATCAAGCACCGAAGTTGAGTATAGAGGCGCCACCGTCGCAACTTGTGCGACTATATGGCTCCGACGATTGTTGCAGGACTTACGGATCGAGGTTCCCACTCTGATTCCGATCTACTACAATAATATTAGTAGCATGCAATTGGCCAAGAACTCTATTTTCCATGATTGCACGAAACACATAGAAGTGCATTATCACTTTGTGTGCGTGCAGGTCCTAAGCGGTGAAATCGAACTCAAATATATTCGAATTGATCGACAGATTGCCGACATCTTCACTAAGGCGCTCAAATTGGACAAGTTGCAACATTTTTCGAAGATGTTTGGGTTACAACATCTCGACGTGCCGCACTTGAGGGGGAGAATAGGTGGAGAAGAGCAACAAGAGGAAGCTGAAGAAGATGTTGAATCGACTAAAGAAGTCAACACAACATCTAGAAAAGCCGGAACAAGCAGCCAAGGCGATAGAGTCAAGGACAGAGCCGACCAGAAGAAAAAGGCCAGGACTAAGACATGGTCAGACGTGGTCAAGGGCCTAACGAAGGATGACAAATCGGAGACACCCAATTCAGACAACAACAGGAATGAATCGGAGACAATTGATTCGGTCAAGTGGGTTGATTCGAATGAGTTGAATTTCATGAAGGGCAAGCAGACAGGGAGGCAGCCAAAGCTGACATCCAAACGAAGGCGTAGACTCGTCGAGGGGCGTCAATGTCGTGACAACGAGGGAGCTGAGAAGGACCTAACGAGCAGACAAGTCAACCGAGGAGGTCAAGGTGCGTGGGACCGGACGTTTCGAGGAGCGCGAGCAAGGCGTGAAGACGCCAAGAGGAGTCGAAGACAAGGACCAGTGAATGCTGACGTGACAGAACAACCTCAAGTTGAGCTTGAGGGGGAGTGTTGAGCGAGCAAGCTCAACATGGGTCGTATCGGATGAAGACCGATCGACTACGACCGGATCAAATATGTGAGCCGAATCGAATTAGAGAACCAGATCCGTGTGAGCCGGTAGGCCGTTAGAGGCCTACGATCCTAGATTAGTAGGAAGTTATATTCCTAGGAGTTAGTGTCATTAGCTCAATTATGAGCATCGGTTAGTCCTTTATGGAGTTGTATAAAAAGTGCTCTCTGAGCACATTTGACTATACAGAGTGTTATTTTGAAATCGAGTTTTCTTTGTTTTGCTCTCTCTTTGTCTCTCCCGGGTACTTTGTATTCTCTATGTGTTCTCCATTGATTCTCTGTTTTCTCTATTGCTATTCGACTAAGCTGGTTGTGTTTGTTCTAGCTTCCACATGCTAATCTTCACATTTCTTAACCAAACAAATTGCTGAAACACAAAACCACAAAGTTATAGGGACTTGATATTTCTATTGAAATTTCATTAGTGTTTTGGACCATTAACCTCAAATTCTTTTATTTTTCATTCTTGTGAATGAGGAGGACAAACTATCAAATCTGAGCCCTTTAGTTCTTGGCCTAAATAAAGTTTGAAACAATCAATTTGTAAAGAGTGCTCTTGTACTAGATAAATTAGATGTTGCAAGCTTGCATCCTTGGATAATAAAACCCTTCAACTCACTCATATGCTTAGGAGCCTCTTGAGCTTGAAAATAGGTATTGACAAAAATTATGGGGAAATGAGAATGGAGGATATCTAATGCCAAGCAAACATAAAGACACCTTTGGGTGAAATATATAGAGATAGGGATGATTCACCTCATGGAATATTCACTTGTAAAATTACATACAGAGACAAAGTTGCCAAGCATTAGAATATTATGAATCATAGCAATGTTGCATGTGAGAATCCTAGAGAGATGGCTCCACTAGACTTTGAGATCTTACACATGTTAATGAGCATTTAACACTCCAACCCCTAACGCACACCATGCAGTAATCACCTGATTTCCTAATCATTCTTTAGCTTTTACACAATCACCTGATTTCCTAATCATTCTTCGCTTTTACACCCTTGTATGTACTTATATATAGTTACATGCCATAATTAAAAAAATATCAAATAGGAGAGCCGAGTCTTCCTGCATGACAAATAAAGGCAATCATGGGAGAGCTGATCCATAGGAAGGCTTTGAAAAGAGATTAGGGTATGTATAATATGGATCATCTTCAAGGGATGGCAGCCTCTGAATTATCTCTTGCTGAGAACCATCGAATATAGGTGCACCCTCATGAGCAAGCAATGCATTGTTCCCCTCATTATGTTCGAGTTGATTATTAATTGCAGTTTTGCCAGACAGCAAAAGATCATCTTGACTCGAATTATGTGACAAGTTTGTATCCAAACGAAAGGGATTGCCGACACCAGTTCCACGTAGGTCGTAATCACTCATATCAATTCTCTCTCGGATATACTGTTGTTTTTCATCAACAATATCTGAAGCACCAGCACTTTCTTTCTCTGGGTGATGTTCTTTGGTGTATATTTGGGTCCAATCATAACTGTTAACTCTTTCAACTTCAGTTCTTGCATCCTCAAGAGGAGGGTCTACATCAGCAATAACTTCCTCCTTGGGCAATTCCTGTTCGGTACTTTTCTCTGTCCAGTCATAACTATCAGCCCTCAGTTTAACATTCATTTTCCTTTCAGGAGTATCCTCTTCTCTCTCAACCTCGTCCGTTGCATGTTGCCGACCCTCTCCTTGAACTAGATGATATGAAGAACCAAAATATTTCTCCACTTCTTGTCCACTGTTCTCAATCTTTGCTGCTGATGGGAAAAACCCATTTCCTTCATCTGATGCCATTGTGGACAAGATTGTTTCTCCCTTGGCATCACTGTTTAAGAACTTGGAAGAGATCGTGGACAAGGTTGTTTCTTGCTTATCATCACTGTTTAGGAGCTTAGAAGAGATTGTCGATAATACATTTTCTTGCTTTTCATCTCTATTAGGGAGCTTAGACGGGATCCTTAATCTTGCTAGTTTGGCAGCTGCTCTAGCAGCTTGAGCAGCCCTCTCAGCAGATTCTGCTGCAGCCTCAGCGGCCTCAATGATATCCTGCAAGTTGGTACTTCCTTCAGTTTTGGTTCTTGAGAGATTTGTTTGATGAAGCAGGTCTTCTGGTAACCCTAACTGTTGTGTAACGGATGTACTAGAACTCATACTTGGAGGGGAATAGGCACGATTTGGATCAGCAGTCGAGAAAGGCACAAACTGTGGCTCCTCAATCAAACCACTAGATTGTTGTGATTGAGGAGAACTTAAGTTTCCTTTAGGTGGTGAAGGGAGATAGAACTCCTCATGGGATGGGGTATCTAATTCTGATTTATTTGAATTCCCATGATATGGTATGGGTAACATTTGGATGGATCCAATAATATGATTGGTTGCACCCTGTCCTCATTTAAAGAAAAGACATCCGAAAGGACAAAGAGATCATTTCAAAATTCAGATTAGAGTTCCATTTCCCCTGGTTATGCATGACTAATGGCACATGCAACATGATATATTATAAATGCAACTTACTGATGAATCTTCTTGTTTTTTAGAAACCTCTGACTCTAATTTGGTTCCATCCTGTCCTTGTCAAATAAAAGAAATCCCAAAAGTGAAGGAGAAAGATTAGATCTGATTAGAGTTTCTCCAGTTTAGGCAAAACAATGCACAATGCAACATACCAAAACATGTTCTGGTATCTTAGAGTTCTGTAACTCAAAATGAGTCCCATCCTGAAGAAAAGACATTCAAAGAGAAAAAGAGTGAAGAGTTACGTTAAAGTTCAGTTTCCTTTTGTGTACATACAATGTGATGTATTATACACACAACTTACCAATATATCTTCCGGTGGCTTAGAGTTCTCTAATTCAAAGTTAGTGGCATCCCACTCAACGTTATGCTCTTCGGCAACCTCTCTCATGACTTTTAGCTTGACCTTCATGGATGGAGCTCGAGCAGATAGCAATTCGATGACCTAAATAAGAGCACAGAATAAATTCTAAGGAGCAATAGTTAGGCAAGGTAACTAGACAAATTCTTTTCAAACAGAACAGGAAACTGTAGAGTAAGACGGTCAAAAAAGCTAACCAGCCTATTGACATGGCAATCAGGTAATAGTTCAGCTGCAGCTGTTGTGAACTCCAGTCCATATTTAGAGGAAAACATAGTTTGTATTTCCACCAATTCTGGCACATCAGAAGCCCTTGGGGCAGCGAATATCACAGTTGCCACTGCTTCTAGTAGATCAAGAGGGCACTCTCTGAATACATCAAATTGAAAATATGAAAATTTGACATCTGACTTTTATGTGAAAAAAATCATCTTCACCATTTGGGGGTCAATGAAACTTTGGGGCATTTAAGGAAATAAATGAAAACAGAACTTGGGGTTACTTCAGAGTTTATCCCTAAAAATAATCATAACAGAAATACACAATTTTCCAGCATCAATATTAATATAAAGAAGTTGTCTCACACTCACCCAACATGAGTCAAATAGCACCTCTTAAAGGTACATCTAGAAGGGTTTTGATTGGAGACATTTAGTGTGACTCTATATCATTTGAAGTAGTTACATCAAATATCTCACTCCAAAGAGAAGACTCTAAATAGAAAGCTCTAAGTGGATTGGCTGTACTGGTTTCACAACAGGAAAAGGAAACTAAGGGGCATTATGTCTGTCACAGTCCACTTTGAGATCAATGCACAGACATATAAAGATCAAAATACAGATTGTTAAAAGACTTTGGCCTACCTTTGTGATTCAATGATTGGTAACCTAACAGATAAAAGCTCACAGAAAATCTCTAACTTGTCATAAGCTTCCATGGTATTTTGCTCCCTTATGATCTGTTCCACCTAACAATCCAAAATCAAAAGATGACTTGCAATAAGCATACAATAAGAACTCATGACCATTTCAAATGTGAGCAATTCTTAGATCAGTTCAAACCAGATCATAAAGTAACAAACTTCAATGTCAATTCAAGAACTATAAAATCACAACATAATACATAGAGTCTTCAACATTGAAGTTGTATAATGCAAATGTCTTTCTACTATATAGTCTGATCAGTACACAGAAAGTCACTGAACATTACTTTTACTCAACACATAATCATTCAGTGGGAAAAAATGAAAATAATTCATCCATGGCAATTAAAGATCACTGCAAAACATTTCACCCCTGAACCCGCCCTGTTTCAACCCAGAACAGGTTGAATCGAAACACCAACTGAGAACATATATTTACATCTGATCTATTGACCTGTCAAGACATTTATCATAAAACTTTTTGCCAAGTTATTTCAATAAGATACATAATTTGTCAGATATCTTCATAGCAACATAGAGGAGAACCTTGAAAGAAAGAAATATGTTGGAAAATGTCAAGATGGAATACTGTCTGATCAAATATAGTATGAGATCTATTATCTAATAAAATATTACAACTTTTAAAGTTATCTCCTCGAAGGAAGCAACAAACGAGAGCCAGCCTAACATTAAAGTGAAGACATCATCTTTGGCATCTAAAATTGTGTGATAATATCTCTGAATTGCTGATAATGATGATATGAGCTGCAGCATTTCCAATACAAATCCATGTCTCTACCCACATTACCCCTTTGAGCTACACCTAGGATTTGAGCTGCATAGTTGAATGTGTACTAGCAGGATTGTCCATGTAGAAGAGGAAGTCGCTCAAGATCATGAAAAATTCTGAAATCGTTAATCATGGCTTACTTATTCTCATTCATAACATAAACGCACCAAATCATGTAGTCATCTACTATATTTCCAAATGATGTTTGGCTTAAAAATAACATACTCTGATCTGAGCTATTGCTTCTTGACCATTCTCGAGAAGTTGTGCGAGCTCCTTCCGCATCTGTTTCAACTGAATTAACCGCTTATTCCGCAATAGCTTCATGCGTGAAGTTGCGAGCTTCAGCAACGTTTTACTGAAAATGAATAGAACACCACAAGATTTCCTTATGAGAATGAAAAAGAACAGCAAAAAAAAATTATGGAAAATGAATGAAGAAAAACGGTATTTCCTTGTGAGAATGAAAACATGCAACTATGCTTTCTGAAAATGAAGAGAAAACGCAAAAAATGAACTTTTCCCTGAGACTGGAAAAAATAAAATTGTCATTGAAAATGAACATATCCTTATGAGAAACTAGGTCTTCCATTTCACAAGTCTGACAATTGTCTATTACATGGATCAAAATGGAGAGAAAAAAGACCAAATTCGAGGAGGGAAAACTTCATTTATCAGCGGAAATTAGCAGCCCCTCTCATGAGAATGATAAACGAGTGGATGGGATCAAAACTGAGCAGCAAAGCATATTTGAAGGAGGAAAAACTTCATGGATCATCAAGGATTGGAGATCTATCTCAACAATTGTGAGATTATACATTCCATGGATCTCAACGAGTGCGATAAAGAAAGACCCAAAAAACTCCACCAATTAGCAGATATTAGTGATCTATCCCATGAAAAAGAGACAAGATCTAGGTTGATCGATCAACCCGACCATAGACGCACAATTCAATGAAAAGAAAAGCAAAAAGAAAAAGAAAAAAAAGAAAAACACATCATTGATTAGGGTTACAGGTCGGTTACCATTTGGGTGCTTTGAAGCCTTTGTTGAACAAAGAATCGAGGACTTGATTGATCTGCAACATCTGAGAGGAGGAGGGAGAGGCAGGGGCTGGAGACAGGAGACAGGAGACAGGAGAGAGAGAGAGACAGGGGTGGAAGCAAAGAACAGGGTGAGAACAGAGGAGCTCTGCTGCTTTCCATGGGTCATATATTCTGTGGGGCCATCATAAATCTGTGTCTGTGTCTGTGTCTGTCTTGTGTGTTAGAGAGAGAGAAAGAAAGATATGATGGCTATGGAAAATGGAACATTTCCTAAATTCCCAAAAATACCCTCCCCTGCTTTTCCTTTAATTCTATGAGATGCCCCCCCCCACCACCACCACCACCACTCCTCCCAACTTTGCCTTCTCCTCTATTCTCGCCACACTCACTCAGAAATGGCTGAAGAACACTCGAAGGATTTGCGTAAATTGCGTGTCCCCCTACTGAAGAGCACACTCTAACGGATGCAACCCCCAACTGGAGTGAACACTTTGGATGATGTCGTCCCTTAGCTGAAGAACGCTTTTAAGGATTTGTGATCCCTAGCTAAAGAACACTCGGAGGATTTGCAATCCCTAATTGAAGAACACTCGAAGCATTTGTGATCCCTAACTGAAGAACACTCAAAAGAGTTGTGATCCTTGGGTGAGGAACACTTGAATGATGGTATCCTCTGCTAAAGAGCACTCATATGTTGTTGTCCCCCGAGTAAACAAACACCCGGAGGATGTTATCCCCAATTGAAGATCACTCGAAAGATGTGATCCCCAACTGAAGACATGTGAGGCCTCCATAATCTAAGAGAATGGGACATGCACGATCCCATGTTTTGGTCAACCACACCAAGGAAACCCTCACATGAGATGAGGCCTATGCAGCAATAGCCTAAGTTTTGGTATTGGCACAAATGTATTAATACATGAATTCTAGAACATTTCTAAGGACAATTGGTCAATGCCCAACCAAGCCCTCGTAACCCAAAGGTTTGTATCGGTGAGATGCCATCGCAGTGATGCACACATCCTCACACAAAGGAAATGATATACATCACCTCGGTGTACTAAAAAACAAAGAACATAGGTTGGAGTGTTGTGCACATGAGGACATTATGTATGATTTTACAAGACTCTCTCGAGGTTTTGCCCACTTTTGGGAACTTATATAGAGGATGTGGTCACTAGGCATGGTTGAAGGGAGGGTGACATTTTACTATGTTTACACCGGTGATCGACATATCAATTGTACGTTCAAAACAATAATTTAGCTTGATAAAATATTGCTCTTATGATTTCACAACACTAACACAACAACAAGATCAAATCATCAAGACTCCTCAAATGCCTAGAAAATGGAGGGGTTATATTAGTGTTCTTGGAATCCCTAATACTCAAAGAAAGTAGATTTGGGAGTTACATTAGATTTCTTCAATGATTTTAGAGAATTGAACCTTGCTTACGGCTTCTACTTTTTCCTTCCTCCATCAATTTTTTTGTTTCACAAGTTTGTTGTAGTTTATATAATTGTCTGCCACGTCTCGGCTTGTCTCCTATAAATTTTCTTCTACTAAAGTCTTGTGTTAAAGCCCCCACTTGCATGCCTTACTTTTGAGCTTCGACTTCACACGTATTTCTTGCCTTCTTTGGATTGTAGGTGATCTCTTACATGAAAACATACATGAGCCATCCATCAAAACATTAATATGAGTAGTGAAACCTATAACTTTATCCAAGTAAACCCCAACGATTAATAACATCTAGACAATTTGAGATGCCTCCTCACATGTAGAATCAATCTTTCTAATTAGTTGGACAACAATTGAAAAGTAGCAAAGTCAAAGCATGATTTATGACTTACCTCTACCAAAATATTTGTTAATTTTCACAAACCTCAGAATACCATACAATCGGCAATTATGCACATCCTCACTTGGGCAATTCTTATATGCTTCTCACACGTAGATTGGCATTCCAACGAAGAGCTTGAAGGTATTCTTTGATCGATATGAAGCAATACAATTACATGCAAAAAAAACATGTTGCACATGCATATTTGTTCTCGTGTGGGGATGTTACCTTGCCTCGCAGTTTCTTGTAACGCAAAAGAATTTAACGCTTTGCATGGAGAGCATTGTACCACGCCTACAATGTGGGTATGTGTATACAACCATTACCATTCAGAGTCTCGATGATGCGATGCACGTGTGCACTCATAGCATTACCATATGCATGGTTTCCCAGAAGTTCATGCCGAGGGTTCTATCGCTTGGGATGGTGAAGGTGTTGCACCATAGCCTTATGGAATGGATGTGCTAACCAATTTATAAAGAGTTATGTTTGAACTTTGAAGTATGGGGTGAACTTTTGTTCTTGGAATGGATGGCCAAAAGTTAGAGCATCTACATTACTATATGCATACATATACATACACATATACAAATACATACACATACACATATACATACACATACACATATACATATGCATACACATATACAAATACATACACATATACATATACATATACATATACATATACATATACATATACATATACATATACATATACATATACATATACATATACATATACATATACATACACACATACACATACACATACACATACACATACACATACACATACACATACACATACACATGCACATGCACATGCACATATACATATACATATACATATACATGCACATATACATATACATATACTGTATACATATACATATGTATGCATATGCATATGCACACACACACACATGTATATATAGTGTATGTATACAGAGAGATAGAGATACCATCATTTCCATCATCATGAAGAAGAGGAGAACAGAGAGCTCTGGCCTTGAAGATGCAGAGAGGAGTCTCCATGCTTCTTTCTGTGCTGCAGCTAACTCCATTTCACACCTTTACACACAAGCCCAGACCCAGAACAAGATCTCTTTTCAAGCAGGCCAGCGCCATAGCCTGGTAAGATTAGAGCAAGAAAAAAAGAGTTTTTTTTTTCCCTCCTTCATCTTTTTTCTTTTGGGTTTCCTTTTAGAGATTTCATTTTCAAGAATCTATCATGTTTTTGCTTCAAGGGTATCTCATAGATGTAACTTTAGATCAATGTGTTTTCTTTTTCTTTTTCTTTTTTTTGTGATCGTAGATACGTTAGATAAACCTAGAATCAAGTTTTCCAAGGTTATCCTCAGATTCTGAGCTTAGTGAAGTTAGGTATAAGGTTACATAAATAGTTCTCAACAATGGTGCCCAAGCTTTGAAGACAGGGAGGTTAGAGATAAGGTTAGATCAATGTTTATCAAGTTGAGATGGAACTTTAATCTTTGAAGGCGTTTGAAATCAGCTTAGATCAATGAAACCCTTCTTATTCAGGCGAAGAGGTTTGAATAAGATTAGATCAATGTTTCAAAGATGGTGGTAAACCTTGGATGATAGATAAGTTAGATAAAATCTTTTCAATATGATGCTAAAACTTTGATGATGAAGTTGGATAAACTGTTCTCAACATGGTGCAAAACTTTGATGATAGATAGCTTAGATAGAAAGTTAAATAGATAGATTTTCAACAGGATGTTCAATAGAGAAGTAGGAGACAACATCAGGTAGATAGTTTCCAACACGATACTCAAAACTTCAATGATAGAGAAAATATTGATAATGCTAAATCATTGCGATCATGATAATGCTACAACGTCAATGATAAATTTTATTGATAAGTAAGAAGTTTTAGATAAGCTTACTTCAATGTTTCCAAGATGAATGTTTAATAACCTAGGAAAGTTGGATAAGCTTCTGTAGATTTTTCCAAGATAAAGTTAAAAGTAGCGTTATGATGATCAATGTTTTCAAGAAAATTCTATAACTGTAATGATCAGAGAATTTTTGGTAATTGTATACAAATGTTCCCAGTAATGTTCTAAAACTGTGATTATAAGAAAAAAATTGGATAACCTTAGACCAATGTTTCCAAGATAACGATAGAGAAGTATATTAAGTGGAATCCTAGATCAACGTTGCCAAGATAACTTAGCTAATCTCAGATAAGCGTTTCCATGATGAATATAATAGGGAAGCTTGATATGGTAATGTTCAATCATTCTTTGCAAGCCAGCAAGGATAGGTTAACTTTTGAGCTATGTGTTTTTTAAAACTTAATGTTTGCGGGCAACTCAAGACAAAGGTTGATTTTGTAATATTTGTTCTTAAAAGATTTCTATCATCACATGTGGTATTCTGATCTCTAGGACAAGCTCTGTGAGTGGATACAGAAACACCATCATCAATTTGGTTCTTTTCCAGCCACAGCTGATATTGTGGATTATCTGAAGGTATGGTTTCTTCTTGATCCCCTTAATGCTTCCAGGAGGGAACTTTTGTTTGATGTTACCTCCCTTTGGTTTTCCTATTGATTTCCCATCCCTTGGACCCGGCAGACCGAATTGGATAATATTAGCCAGAATGAAATGACATTGTTGCAAGTCCAGAATGGCACCTCTTTTCCCTCAACTTATTCTACAGATCAAACAAGGTTTCCACCAGGTAAAAATGCGTTCGATCTTTTTGAAAATTCATGGAAAAATATGATTTTGCTACTCGAGTTGACCGTTTTTGTGTGTGTACTTTATTCCGCTAGAAAGTCGTAGGAAGTCGTCGTTGTATACATGCACGAGCCATGCCACAAGCTAAAAAAGGCTACAGTTGAGTGGTGATGATACTACCCTGCATTTTACTCATCTCATGCCGCTTATCAATTCCGAGGGTGTCACGTTTATGAATGATGGATGAGATGATACATTTTGCTTATTATTGGTGAAAAGAGTAATAATCCTGTGTGGCATACCCGTGCCATACGAAGTTGTGAATATGTTGTTTCTCTGTCTGAAGTACTGGACATTGATTTTGATGAGATGGCTACTACCATCATTTATCTTGGTTACAATGATCATTGGATGCAAGCAAAGAAAATGTTGTTTTTTTATATGGTTCGTCATCAGCAGAAAATCAATGATGACAGAAAGATGAGATGCTTCTTATTCTGTGCCAGAATATGCTGACTTGTCTCTTGAAACTTCTTGCTGATGATATGGCCAATAACATCATTTTATTTTATTAGAAATTTGCTCGTTGTGAGTTAAAAAACAACATTGTTACAATAGCTCTCACCATCTGAAGAAAGCCAATTGAAGGTGAGTTGCTACATAACTCTATGCAGAATCGATGTGTTATGAAAACATACCATGACATAAAATAGAAAGTGGCCTCTAATTTTTTAAGGATGACATCTTTGTAGAGGGCCGAATCTCCACGAATGAACTTAACATTTAATAACCAATTGATTAAAATTCTTATGATGTTTGTCTTTGCTTTCACATTAATGCAGGTTGATGTGTAAAGGGAGCTTGATGGTAGCATAAATGAAATTTCAGTATTGCGGATTTACTTGCTCTACAGAAAGCTTTGAGTGGAGGAGGCTACATTTGATTTTAGTTTATTCAACATCGTATACTTAACCAGAAATATCTATGATTGAAAGTAAAAAATATCATGAGTTATTTTACATATTTGGTGTTTTCCAAGTATACATATCCTTGAAGACATTGGGTTTGAGTTTGCTGTAAATGTAATACATGAATGTTATCCAATGGGGTTGATGTTGTTCACATTCAGTAAAGACCATGACAGGGTGGAAAGCAATTTGAAGACGCATTTTAACAATATTTGGCCAGTAGAGTTTCAAATGACTGGTGTTGATAAGCATGATGAGGCATCAAGTTTCTTTAAATTCATTTTTATGAGAGATTATATCGTGGGTTATAGTCTGTATTATGAGACCTTAACAGAGTTTCATATTATAGGTTGGTATGTATTTGCACCTGGACCAGGTTTACACATGATTTACTTACAGTGTAGAATCAGATTTCTTGATAGATATACTTATAGTGAATAAATATCATGTGGAAGGGTTAAAAGGTATCCATATAGAGCAATTGGTTACCAATGTAATGCTATTGGATAATATATCGTTGATGAAAGAATTAGAACCCAAGAACATCATTCCATGTGTAATAAACATGAATATAATTGCATACCTATGTAGGAGTGGTGGTAGTTATGAGTGTAAGAGGTTACTATATAAGTGTGCTTTGCTGCTTTGACATTGCCCAATGCCATTTACAATAAATAAATAGCGGTGCATGCCGGTGTAACATAAGGTTTAAGACAATTGAAATAAACTTTCTTGAAAATTGAGCACATCAACTTGCCATATGAGGTTTAAGAGCATCATAACCAACTTAATAGACTTTCAAAAGTTCCAATCATAGATCAAATAGAGAGATATACTATTGGGTTATTACCAAACATTAGTTCTATTATGTTATGGTATGAGTTTGCATCCTAATTGGGTTGTTGTCTTCACCTCACATGACGTAGTGGCATTTCTCATGGCTCACGATACTATTGGATTGGTTGCATGAGATTGTTGGCCAATGACCCCATTGCAACACCTTTTGGTAAGATATATGGCCTCTAGCACAATTAGTTTACAATTGCCCCATCATACACGTGTATTGTATAGCCCAAACAACATGTTTGGGCTTTAAGATTATTGCCAATGCTGTTTTTTATTGCCACAACACTTTATACATAAGATATGGCCTTCTTGTATTCTATGATAATGTGTAAACACATAATGTCATTGTGGCAAATGATGCACATAGTTGATTTACATGAAGTCTTTCTAAAGTTTTTGGTTGCCGAAATGTGAGCAATGTATGGTGCATTGCATCAACGTGAGGCATCAATATCACATGATTTGCAAGAGAATACTACAATGTTCATGCGATGTTCTAATTGTATATTGTAAATAACTTTCAGAAGGTGCTACTTCAACATTTTTTATAACATTTCATTAGATGTTCACTCAAGATTGATTAATTATGTGGTGTTCATAATCACTTAAATGAGTTGTTGTTGACTTTTGAATTGTGCAATAATAGTGCTTTGTATGTTGTTTGAGAAGTAGGGATGAAATTAAGTAAAGTTTACAATGTTAGTTGCATCAAATCTCTACAAGGTTTGCCACCAAGGTGGAAGTAGGCTGAAATGATGGCCATCACCACAAAGATTGAATGAGTCCCAAGTTCATCATACAATTCTATGACTTAAGAGTTCCAAAGTAGCACCAAGAGGTGCAATACGCCAATACCCATTAGAAAACTTGTTAGAGTAAACTATGTACTTAGAAGCCTTGCTTCTAGTACATGATATAATGCGCGGCGTGCGCACATTACTGTAATTAGGACTACATCTAGCCCATCACCACAAAGATTGAATGAGTCCCAAGTTCATCATACAATTCTATGACTTAAGAGTTCCAAAGTAGTACCACGAGGTGCAATACGCCAATACCCATTAGAAAACTTGTTAGAGTAAACTATGTACTTAGACGCCTTGCTTCTAATACATGATATAATGCACACACATTATTGTAATTAGGACTACATCTAGCCCATCTTGCTTCCCAATATATGCATAACACTTGATTATGAGTCTTTACACTATAACTAACCCATGGTAATGACCCTCAACATAGGACTATGTGCGCAGTTAATTTGCAAGCCAATTTGAGATAAAATCCAACAATATGGGTTGCCAACTTGAGCATAGGAGAAACCAAGAACATATGACATAGGGTTCACATGGAAAACACGGACTCCACAAAGATTTCGTGAACAATGTTACAATGGAATCATATAAACTTGGTCGTGTCATTTATGTAGATCCTTTCTTTGTGCCAAAGAAAGAAGCCACAACTAAATATGGTAAAAACTACTTAGACAAGGAATCAAACTAAGATACATGTAAGATTTTGTGTTTGTCCAATATTATCCTTGATTGTGCTTCTTATTTGCATTGCATACCAAGTCGCACAACATTTACTTGTCAAACTTATGCTTGAAGAAATTCAAAAGCTACAATGCTCAATTTAAGCCCTCGTGAAAACCACTGATTATGCACAATGAAGTTTTCCCATCATAGAGGAACACTACTACTCGAGGAGGCCAAACATATACTCACTTGAAAGAGCATGCCGAAAGACAATAAAAAGAAGAGACAAATATTTCATGTCTGTCTTCATTGCAAGTGGCGCACCGAATTCTACCATGGGAACTTGGAGAAGGGCAAGAACACCACAACCCAAAGTGCTTGTCTTCCCGGTACCTACCTACCGAAGCAAGGTCTAGCTCTAGAAATGTGTCTTCCCACAAGTAACCGTAGCGAGCTTCTGGCTAGAGCTAGACTCTCACGAGGAAGATGCTTAGCTCGGGGCCGCTAGTCCGGTCGGGATTCATCATGTAGTAGGCTTCCGAGTCGCAATTGCCGACAACACGCTCAAAGCGCGCACGCATGTACATGAGCTGGTCACGAGCTACACCATCCACATGGTCATTGTCCTTGTCCTTGTCAATGTCAATGTCATTGTCCTTGTCATTGTCAATGTCATGGTCCTTGTCATTGTCAATGAGATTTTTGCCCCTCCGAGGAGAGCTCCCCGGGAGGGCCAATGGGAGCACCCCGGCGCCCATGGACACCGCCCCAACCATGGACAATGCCAAGGCGTGCCACGAGCCGCTAAACGAGCATGGCCCAAGGCGGTGGGCGTACCCGGACTTGCGCCCATTGCAATACATTGTCCAGACGGGCTCCTCCAAGAGCTTCCGGGGGGCGGCACGACACGGGGCCCTCGGACACTCGAGCGCAATCCGTACCATCCCCGATGCCATCTCCCTCACCAAGGTGTTTGTGGGAGTGGCGAGCTCGAGTAGCAAACGCGGGGCCGACCGCGTGTCTTCTTGGAGTGCCCAATGCATGTGGCTCTTGCGGTAACCGAACAAGGTCCCGGTCATGGTCATCGTCGTCACGCGCGAATTGGCCGGCCATCCCGACGGACAATGGGCATCATAGTTGGGGGAAGGCATATAGTTAGTGCTCATCCGGCAGCACAATGATGGCGGTATACCGATCATCCGGCACACCGTTCTCAATGCGTAGGAGATGTAGTTCTTCTTCTTGGCATGGATCTTGCTGGTAGCATCATTAGTAACAATCGGCTTCTTCCGATGATTATTTACTGATGATGACAAAGAAGAAGATGATGATGATGATGAAGAAGGAGGCGAGGTCTCTTCGTCGGATTTGAATTTCTCCGCCAGTCGCAGCCTGCGATGCGGCGGCTCATCATTCGCAGGAATATCATCATTAGGTTTAATGTCATCATCAATGATATATTTCGCCATCATTAATCGCCTCTTCGGCCTCCCTAATGAGGAATGAATTAGTTAAGTACTTGCCTAAATCTGGTTATTCCTTAACCTTCGGTGAATGTGACAATGGTAAGTCTAATCTTTCACCTCAGCGAATCTGACCATGGTTAAATCCTTAACCTCTCCCCCATATATTACAGCATCGATTGCACTGCTGATTATTGATCATCAGCCTTCACGCTAAGCAGTCCTGGAGCTTAATCTGGTAGGTAATTGTCTAATTAAGAAAGGATTGGGTGGGTAAATCTCCTGATGGATAGCTGATCCGACAGCTAGCTATGATGATTAAGAGCAAGCAGGGGCGATTAGCAGGCAACGAGAGTGGGATTGAGCGAATTAAAGATCCATAGCAGAGACAGTAAAAAAAACAACATACAGAGAAAGTGTGCTAAAAACAAAAAGCGTGTGAAGGGGGGCCTTAATAAATATAGGGCAGAAGTGTGCTTAGCGCATGAAAGGGGGCCTAAATAATTTTCTTGGAATTAATAATGGAGAATATTAGCTAATTATTGATTAATGATTAGCCTGAATTATTTATTTATTTATTTATATTGTTTTTGTTTTAATAGATATGAAGTAACTTTTATTTATATATATATATATATATATTTTTAAAAGGGGCTTTTTTTCCATCTGGTTAGAAGAGAGAGTTCGGTTCGGTTAGAAGTGCGCGTGATTCGGTCACGTGCCTCTGTCCTTCTCTCTCCTCTCTCTCTCTCTCTCTAAAAAAAGCTCCTTTTCTTTTATGTAGACCGTGTAAACAAAAAAGCGAAGCCCATTGGGCGGACAAGTGTGAAACCGCCGAGAGCGGCGCGCACGTGCGGTTTTGGTGGGGGGGGGGGGGGGGGGGTGGATAATTCGTTTATTATTTACATGGACGAAATGCTTTTCTAGAGTACAAAAACACATGTACCTCATTTACTTAATATATGTCTAACGCTTCCATTTGTTTCTTCTCTCTCTCTCTCTCTCTCTCTCTCTCTCTCACACACACACACACACACATCAAAATGACTTTTGTACTTAGGTCCTATGGGTCAATATTTGGCCTCTATATGGACGCTAAAAATATCTATCTGTCCATCTATCTCTATGGCTCTTGTCTTGGTGGTTTACACCATAACATCATCCAAATGTCCTAAATTTGGGGGAACCCTGGTTCCAATCCTCGCCATGGGGCGCTAGGCCCCCTCGTTGATTGCAATTAGCCTTTTGTGGACGTTAAAAAGATCTCTCTCTCTCTCTCTCTAGTGATGGTGTCGATGCTTGTTGCACCGAGCGCGTCATGGCTTTTAAATGATGATACGGCCAAGTCACTTTCTTCTTGTGCATTCACACGCGTCAAGGTAGAATTCCTGGGAGTCCATAGAGGTTTGTCGTCAATTTAATATTGGTACACGGGGCATCTGCGTGTGTTGTAGGTTACGACGTTGCACAACTCATTGCAAGAAATCCATTGGAGGATAACCTGCTTGCATTATCCAAACCACCCGCATTTTCCTAAATCCCTAATCCCAATGCACCATTTGCTAACTTTGCCTAGAGTTCTTGATTGTCAGTTGGTAGTCCCACGATGAAAATATTGATCAGAACAAGTTGCAAACTTTAATCTCACAATTGATCTCACCATTGATTATGTAGGTGATGGTATTCAATGTTACCCCCATATACATGTGAGGTTTGACCTCAAGCCTCACACCTCTCCCAAAACTCCTCTAACTATAGCTTTATAAAGTTGGCGTAACAATCTTTTTCTTTTTCATGATCTAGATGAACTCTTGTAAGCTACTAATACCTCATACACTTCACATTGAAATGGTACAAGTCTTAGCCCATGAGTGAGACCTCCATATTCAAGGACACAAACATACACTAACTCTTTTCCCATGTTGAAGAGACCTTCATTGTACGATTTTCCAAATAACACTATCCTAATATGTGCACTCGCATTTGGACCACATGCACATGGGGACATCATGCTCACATTCAAGACACTTGGGTGTACATTGATCCCCTGCACTGTGTAGAGAGTTTCGAGTGTTACATTCATTTTATTTAATGCCTACACTCGTGCGACATCTCATTAAGATCTTGTTACATTTTCAAGTATATTTGTTCTTAATATTTCTCCTTCCATTTAGTTTGGGTCGATCATAGATATACCTGGGTTCACATATTTGGGTTTCTAGAAACGTCTTATGTATATATTATATCTAAGATTAAGGTCACAATCTAGTCACATTGGTAGAATGGATAGTTATTGTAAGCATAATCTTATAAATTGGGTTAAGGGTAGGATAGTTGGGAATCAAATTACCCTAGGAACTTAGAGAAACCCATGTGGACCTATAGCAAGTGGGAACACGCGGTGGTCTGGAAGCCTCATGTGTTTAACTATATACAAGAAACTAGCTAACCTATTCATTGCGAAATCTTGAGACTTGTCGAGACTCTATTGGTGGGTTAAGCTCTTTTCGTTTGATTCTTTATTCAACAAGCAAGGTATAACATGAAGTAATATTCAGTCATCCGGGCACCGATATCATTTTATATTTTTCTCATATCCTTCGTGCAGGGGTGATCAAGGTGGTTAAGCACCCTTAATCTATTCTTCTCCTTAATCTCTTATTCTTTTGTTCATCATTAGTTTGCTCAGTAATAATAGTATACAAAGGACCAAGCTATGAAATTCACCAAGACAATTTTTAGCACAAATATTTCCCATTTGACTCTATATACCTCAACCAATAAATTGACGAGATGATAGCTCTTATTGTAAAGATGTATGTCCTGTCCTCCTTCATTTAATGCCTAGATTTTGCGATTATCGATTTCATGACAATGTCCCTTAAAGGGTGGACGTACCCAAAGCTGTAGGAATTAAATTTTTACATTACAATTACATTAGGTTTCTGTGGATACAGTGGTATTTTTTTGTTTTTACTCTAGTAAACTCATATATCCGTGTCGCTACTAGCCACATATCCACTTTGACTTATGACTACATGTCACATGTTTCCGAAAAATAGTTGTAACTTGTGAGAATCAACCACCATTTATATTTAGTTCTCAATAGAAGATTCCATTCATTCTTAACCAAATCCTTAATGAATAGTATGCCATTTGCTATTTTATAAGATGTCATGACAAGTTTCAAACCTTTATGCCAAACAATTGTAAAGAGGATCAATGTTTTTACTAGACATGACATTTATAAACAATTACTAAACCTTGAGAACATTTACATTTGTGACATATATGTCCTCTTATACGATCCTTGACATAATTAGAGTACTGTAGTATAAGTTCTAACACCAACAATTAAGTCACACGTTTCAAAGATGAACGATATCAAATTAGTTTGTTTTAAACGAAAAAGTTGAACGTCGCGTGAATGAGTGATGTCCATTCGATACTTTTCTTGGGATAATAAGATAGTTATCCAACGAAAGATGATTTTGGAACGCAAGCGGCATATGTTTGGGCCTTTCATACCGTGAACGTGTTTTCAAGTACTTGCTACCTTGCTACTTAGCTTTATAAAGACAAAGTTTGAATGCAATCATTGTTTGCTCTTGTTATTAAATTTGTATTTAATATTCATTACTCATTCTCCCTTATTGTCATTATGCAAGGACAACATAGTTTCCAAGTTATTCAATGTACTGCATAGCTACAAAGGTAGAGGGCTAGTATACTAGAACAATCATGGAGTTGACAAGTAAATGTGTAGCCAACAAACCTTATAAGTAAGAAGTTGCTCATTGCAATGTAAAATGTACTTACATGTAGACTAAAGAATTGATTGGGAAATCTCTCTTTGGAAATGGGAAATTAAGAGTCCTTGAAGTTCTGGGCATGTTTGCTTTTCTACAAATTCCTCATCTAAGCAACCAATATCTCAAACTCGTTCAACAAAGATAACCAAGAAGCATGTGTCTCTCAATATCTTCCATGTACTTTTCATCCTGTCTTTTTATTTCATCTTTATCCCCATTTCAATATCTTCAATATGCACTGAATGTCATATTCTTGTTAACAACTAGAATAAACTAATATTGTATATCTAGTAGCTATTGCTCATATGATTTATAATATATGTGCTTAAGCATGTAGGTAGGTTGATGTACTTGACATAACATAATCATGAATATCTAGTGACCAATCAATTTATAGCCGAGGATCATTAGATGTAAGCGATTATCCATGTTGGTAGTGTACTTGCAAGTGGACATGCCTATAATATTAGATAGTTAGTACCATGTCCCACTCATGCTAAAACGTTACACATGGAGACATTATAAAGGGTTAACTAAGTTATAAAAGGTATCAAGATTGTTGTGTTGGTGCCATTGCGTTCGGTCTTATACTTTACCACGTGATGGTTTTGTACATAATCTTTCGTTCAAACTAATTTAATCACATTATGAATTATGTATTGTGTGTGATTGGTAATTAAATTCTGATCCGTAAAGATTAATTCTGGTTTTCCTTAGATGGCACCTTTATGCGTGTGATGCCCATTGCCTCGCATGGCATTGTGGGCATTGTATGCCGAATGTTTGCAAACTTTTTGATATCATATTTGTTATAGTTTTATTGTGCCTCTTTTCCACCTGAAATTTGAGGTTTCCCACAAATAATATAGTGCATTGCTAAAAGGTCCACACTTGCTTTTTAAGGATCTTTAGTGTACTCATTGGACAGATGTATCTTGATTTGGTTATGATTACCAAACTATCGAAATCTTATGGGTGCAAGAGTTTCGAGGTTTTCCCATGATACAATTTCATAAACTTCTATAACTTGAATATATCCCAAAAATTCACCATGGGATTGTGAATGGGTTTGCTCATCCAATTTGAAAATGTTTTCTAGGGAAAGTTAATACTTAATAGATATTGCAAGTTACAATGCGTTAAAAAATGGCATTGTAATGATGTGCCAAAACAAAGTTATACAATTATTTCATTCCCTCAAGAATGATAATAGAAAGAACACTTTTGTTAACATGTTAATTAACACTCTGAATTACATGAAGACAATGCATGTATGTGACCACACACAACGAATACATAATACATACATACATTATTACATATGTACGTACAAACATACATACATATCGCTAGAAACACACAAACATAATGTCAAAGTAGTTGATCCATTGTTGGGAGAAAAATATAAAATGCACCCGAAAATCATAATTAAACCTTTGTATACATTAAAAAAAACATTGCCAGGTGCATTGAAAATTTTGTGTTTTGAGACACTTATAATCATCATCCATCAGAATTAGGTGATGGTGATGATGACGAACTAGAAACTAGAGTAACTTTATCATCTAAGGGAGAGCACAACAAATTAGATGAGGAATTAGAATTAGTAGTACTCGGACCCGTTGCAACCAAGAGGTCGCTCGGAAACAACTTATTCATCTTAGAGATGGAGGCATCTTTTATTGCTTTCCTAGGGTGGACCTCCTCCTTTACCAATAATGCATCATGTTGTTGTATGACAAGTATTGATGAGTGAATGGTGGAAGTGGTAGTTAGGGCATCCCCGATCGGACCCAACTCAGGAAACTCAATTTCTTGTCCGGCCAATGATGCAATCATGAGAGATGGGCGCCTTCCTCGGCCTACTAATAATAGAGTAAAACCTTCTATCTTTCCCACTTCGGTTGCGACTTCTATCGGGTTGCCATTAACAACCCTCTCCTCATATACAACAGAAGCATGCGTTCCTTGTTTCAATATTGCTAGACACTCCTCATCTAGTTTGTACTCAGTTTCTATGTCGAGATCTGAGGTCACCATGAAATCACAATACCCCGCGCGTGTGTATCCTTTTGAGAAAGGCAAAGGCCGGGAAAATGAAAGAGGGCCATTAACGATATCCCTATGGGCTTCATGGTCATGTTGGCCATCATTTTCCGGCATGGAGATCGCGACATGATCTTTTATCGGTCCTTGGATAAATCTAAAGATTTTCAACCTTACTCCTGGATGCTCGGCCATACAGTAGCCTAATGATACAGCCTCCCTATCATCCGGACCTCCAAAGAATAGAACAACTACATTGTGATCGACATCAACAGAAGATACATTGCACGAATGACTAGGCCTTGTGCCGATGCCTCTATCAACTAGAATTCCAACCGAACACGGAGCATGTGAAAGCACTCTTAGGTTCACATTTCTTAACCTAGGATTTATGCCCCCCTCCCTATGGCTATTAGTGTGCTTGTGGAAAGGTACCACGACCAAGCAAGCCCTCTTTTGCCGGGCCACAACACCAATATCTTCGTGCATATCGTCGAAACTCGAGATTGCGGTCATTACTTGAACCGACACTTTACTCAATTGTTGGTATGTGTCGAATGTGAGCACGACATTGTCCAAGTCATCACGACAATCGCTGGATGACGGCAAACCATTGCTCCTCACCTTTTGCACTTTCATGATAGAGGACGGTCTTTCGGTCAATTCGAGTAAATGCAAGACGTACATCCGAAGAGTCTTTTTCCGTGTTCCCCTCGAGGCCTCAACAAGGTTCATTACGGCACGCACGTTTGGCATCCCTTGCACACACGCCAAGACACGTAGGTTATCGTCCTCCTCGGGACCTTTACTAAATCGTGGACGATAGATAACTCTCCGACTATAAGGTACTTGAGTCCGAGCCGGTTTATATAGCCACATCACTGCAGGTGTCGTGATAAATGTCGTGACCAAGGCCATCAAAACCATGATTGCAAACGTCTCATCGTTGATAACCTAAGAATATTATGCACATACATGACGAAAAATTAGGAGTATGATCGAATTACTACAACATTTTGTAACTAGCATTAACATTTTGTAACTAGCATTAACGCGTCGAAACAAAAGTAGTCTCGGGCATTAGAATAGTACCTTATGATCCTTGCCGATATTGAGGACGATAAGCTCGACGAGACCTTTTGTGTTCATCAGAAACCCTAGGGCGAGGGCTTTCCGGACGCTCATCTTGTGGAGGGACGCCATAATGAAAGTGCCCAACACTTTCCCGATGCAACCCGTGGCAATGACTAGAAACAAAAGACCGATGGACCGTACGCCGTGGATGGATCCAATGTTTGTCTTCAATCCGCTCGAAGCAAAGTAAAGAGGCAACATGAGGGTGGTGACCAAATCTTCGATTTTCTCAATCATCATGCCCGCGAAAGGACCTTCTTTTGGTATGATGAGCCCGAACACAAAAGCACCGAAGATTACATGAATTCCGATAGAATCCGTCATGAAGCTCGAGACTAATACCCCGACTAGGGTTATCACGACAAATACCTCGTTCGCGGGCTCGTTTCCTAGGGTGTTCCGCAAGAAGGTCGCGAGGAGCGGGCGTATCACGAGGAACATGAAGAGCACGAAGACGAGGCCCGAGAGCAAGACCCAGAGTGCTAGGATAGGGCTCTTTCCCAAGCCGGATAATGCGACAGCGAGGGCAAGGAGAACCCATGCCGCCACATCGTTGATGGCGGCCGCGGACATGGCCATTTGGCCGACCTCGGTCGTGAGAAGCTTGCGGTCGGCCAAAATGCGGGCGAGCACCGGGAACGCAGTTATGGACATGGCCACCCCCATGAAGACCAAGAATGGGACAATGCGGCTACTACTCTCGGTTGCTATTGTCCGGAGTAAGACGAGTGACACGCCCACCCCGCCCACGAATGGGATCGAGATCCCGGCACCCGCTATGCTTAAGGCCTTTCTCCCTGTCTTCTTTAGAGTGTTGAGGTCGAGCTCGAGCCCGACTAGGAAGAGGAAGAATATGAGGCCCAAATTGGCTACTGTGTCAAGGACAGTTATGCTTTGCTTCGGAAATATGTGGTTCACATAGGTCTCGATCCGTCCCAATGCAGATGGCCCGAGCAATATTCCTCCCTGTTGAATCCACATCAAATATATATATGTAATGTAATGTAATGCCTGTTTAATCCATATCATATATATATATGTAATGTAATTTGTTTACATTATAATCAATGCCAAGAGCTCTACATCTAATGCATATACAGTTAATCAAATGTCAATACTACAAACATATATATGTTATGTTATGTATGCTGAAATGCCATTAATAAATTGTCTTTGATGCTTACTTAGACAGAAACCTCTGAATCAAACTGTCTTATCAAATCCTATCCTTTTTATGCAGAAATTATTGATATGAAAGAAGAATGATGAATTTCCACATATTAACCATTAACTGTGAAGTTACTAGAGATTAATGTTCAAAAGTTGAACCAGGAATGCTTAACTATGGCGTCATAATTAATCAAAACTCCGAAGATGCTTACGATATTATTATTATTCGATTCAATTATTATGCTAGGTGAAAGATAATATTAGTTTATTCGATTCAATTATTATGCTAGGTGAAAGATAATATATTATTATGCTTACTAATATACTAATAATTATATAACAAACTTCGACAAATCAGAAATCCCCTGAATCTATACCACACAAATCAAAGCTAAACAAAACAAAACAAAACATCGTAGATAAATCGAATTGCCTAATACATACTCTAGATCAAGCTACTGTACAAGATTTGAAACTTCTGTACATACTAGATCAAACTATGGTACAATTTTTACTTGATGAAATTGCAGCTGTTTACTTACCATGATTAGATAAAAAACCAAATCCTCAAAAAATATACAAAATTAATGAAACTAACATACAATTCATGAAACAAACCATACTTAGACCCAACAAGTGTATATATCTAATCATATGTAAGAGATTAAAATAAATAAATCAGACTAGATCATAAGAAGAGTACATTTAGATTTACATTACATTAATTACAGGTTTTTACTTGAATGATAATTGCAGCTGTTTACATACGTACCATGATTTCGGCAATCACACGGGGTTGTCGCAAGGGCCGGAGGATGAAAGCCAATCCACGAGTCACGATTAAGACCAGGCAAATCTGGAGAATCAGCAGGGGCAGAGCAAATTGTATGGGATTGTCTCCTTGCCACGCACCATTGGAGACTGCTACCATCGGCTTCGCACATTTTATTACTGTGATCGTGGTTCCATTCAGTACATTCATAGCCATGAATCATGCGGAGCAGTAAAACGGAGCAGGCAGGAAACGTTCGCTATATATAGAGAGGAAATCACGGGGGAGCTATAAACGCAAAAACGCAAAAACGCAAAAACGCAAAACGCAAATGTGGTGCCCTACCAAAAAAAGATAGCCTTAGGCCTTTTTCGCATTGGCCCTACACAATGGCCGGCGGACATTGGGCATCTATAACAAGGTGCTCGCTACCTTTTGGAAGGGTCTCTGGCATCTCCACGCGCCTGAGAAAGATCAATATATTTTGGTGGCAGATCAGGCATAATAATGTGGTCCTCGTTGGCGAATGGCTAGGTAAACGAGGAGGCCCCTGATAGCTCGCCCACTCTGTTTTGCACCTATCGAGACTCTGAGACACTGTTTCTAGGATTGCCCTCAAGCTGAAAGGGTCTAGGACAAGGTAACTCGCCTCCGAGCTGCCTACGAGGTGAAAGGGAGATCATCGTGGAGCGCAACGACCTAAATCATTCCCTCGGTTGATAGTTAGACGTACGCCTTCAACGTAGGTAGCTAGTGTTATGAATACACAAGAGGATAACTCATCAAGACCCGTTTTGTGAGAGGCTTGAAGACCGCATCCCCTCATTTCCGGGAGATTGGATGTTGATCGTAAGCTTTACCCTTTAGTATGTGTGGAAAGCACGTTGTCATGGACACACCAACCACGAACTATGAGGGAGCATGGACATTTATGAGTGAAGAGGCTACGAACTTGACAAGACTAGGAACTTTGGAACTAACAAGACTAGGAACTTTGGAATCTGGGAACAACATGAGAGCATGAAGACAAAGATGAAGAAGGTCATGATGATGGATGAATAAGGCTACAAACGTGGAACTAGAAGTGCCGAGGTTAGGAACTCTAGATGTTGTGAGTGATGAGATGATGAACTTAGGAAGCAAGGATTAATTAGAGAGCATGAGGATAGAGATGAAGAAGGAGACAAGATGGAATGGAACAAGAAGACTAGATTGATGTGTCAATGACTGACATTGAATCCCTTCACAAGGATCAATGAGGTTACAAGTATTTATATTGTGAGCTGAAGTACATGCATTGAAATATTTTGAAGAATATTCTGGAACCTTTTAAAACCTTCTAGATCTCTCCAAAATTTTCTAGACATCTAGAGAGTAGATCAAGTATATCTCATACAATGAGTATATCAAAATGGTTGAGCATGATGTATTGTTGATGTGAGGTTGCAAGTTCAATCCTCACCAACTATGTATTTTATGTCATTGTATCGTGACACACCTTGCCTAAAGGTCCTCCAAGATCTGGTAGAACCCCCGGAGGAAATGATAATGGATATTTGGTTCGCGATTATCACTTACCTACAAGGGTAATTGGACAATGTTTGCAACAACTCCAATGACGTGGTCATTGCCCGGTTACGTTTTTGGTAGGAATGGAGGAACACATTGATGGTGACGCAAGGAGGAAACAGCCAGAGGTGGAACTACCTGCCCCCATGCTGTTTGTTTCCTACTTACCTCTACCCTCCCTCCGTTGAAGGTCAAAGGATCGGGTTCGTGCTGGCCAACAATGAACTAGTTTATAGCTCTAGATACCGACTTACATTAAGTAGAAGTAAGAGAGGATATGTAGGTAGTTTCATATTTTGAACTTGGCCGAGGGTGATTCCTCGACTTATATACTTGTATAGTCTTTCTATAAAAATCTCTCCTAATTGATGGGAAAGTAGCTCATTTTTTGGAATATATATATAACCATAGTTTGTGAAATTCGCATAGGTCCAATTTAGTAGACATATGCAGGTGTTTTTTTTTTCCAAAAACATATTCTTTATTAGTAGAAATTCTACATACATGACAAAATGATTAGCTTGCCAACCTAATAAAGGTTGTAGCCGTGATATACCAATAAAAACTACAACGAATCAGAGGATAAAACTACAAAGAACGGTGAACACATACATGAATCTTCTTTCCATCTTATGTGATCATTGGCTTAAACACTGAACTGTAATGAGAACATTGCAGGCGATTATCTTTCAAATTGGAAGCATATCAAATAGTACATGCACTTTCTCTAAGGCTCCACACTTAGCATATAGATCAAGCAATGCCAACAACTTGGTTTGTCTTCAGCCTGCCCATCTCTTGCAGATCCTGTAATGAGAACATTGCAGGAGACTATCTTTCGAATTGGAAGAATTTCAAACAATTCATGTACTTTCTCCAAGACTCCACACTTAGCATATAGATCAACCAATGCATTGCCAACAACCTAGTTTCTCTTCAGCTTGCCCATCTCCTCAATCTTTACATGCATTTCTATGCCCGTTTCTATTGCTCCAATGCTAACAACAACTTTTATAGTACCTGGTTTCTCTTCAACCTGCCCATACCTACAAATGTGAATGAATTAGAAGAGATTCTCTTCTTTTGCATTAAGGGCCTCCTTGACATTCTCATAATGCACATAACCTGTGAACAATGTCTTCCATGTCACTGTATCACATATGGCAAGTTTTTCAAACATAGTATTTGCTTTTGTTAGCATGCCACATTTCGAATCATCTCTACTAGTGCATTTCCAACAAGTTGTCTTTTTCTGAAAAGCCCTTTAATCTCAACATATGTGACTTCGTCTCCAAAAATTTGTTGAAGTAGCATCTTCTTGACTTGATCAACGCGTCCTCACCTTGCTCCTCTTTATGCTTTTTCAAGTGAGCCAACATGTCAACTATTCATCTGGGATGATCCCTTGACATTGCATATGCTCTAAACCTTCCAACTTTCATGAAGACCAGTCATGCTATTAATGCCTTCCATGACACCACATCACAAACTGAGATCTTATCGTATACATCTCTGACTTGATCTATCATACCACCTTTTGAATACATATCCATTAAATAAAAAGCATTACTTTCCATTGCCCTATTCCCATAAATATGTGCATGTATTTGTTGTCCATTTTCCACAACTTTCAGTTTAGCACAAGCTTTTGGAAGCACAGAAACAACATAATCTCAAGGTGTTGCGTATGTACAAACCAAACTTTCCCTGCTGCCCTAACAATTGTTTCCTTCAACATGTATGGGCTTGCATTGCGTTGAAGTTCTGAATCGTAGACTTCTGGATATATTAATTCAGAATATACTTCGCCGAATACAACAAACCCCTGCAAAAGAAAATGCTTCTACTTTCCTCGTCCCCTCATGAAAGTCTGCCTCAACCCCCAACAACGTCATCACTCATCCTTATCAAAACAAAGAAAATATGCTTCCTTTTCCCCAACCAACATGTCACTGATTACCACCAATGTCCACATCAACCATCTCGCCGTATCATAGCAAATCCTGTACATACCAAACCAAAACATAATGACACTACTCTCTTAATCCCCTCATGAAATTACGCTTCTTCCTCCGATATCATCGTCTCTCATCCTTTACCAAAATAGACAATTTTCTTCGTTTTCCACATCAACAATCTGTTCGTTTGCCACTGAAGTCCTATACAAACAAAAAATAGAGTGAATGTGCTATCCTCATCCCCTCATAAGAACACTGCTTTAGCCCCCAACACCACCATGATTCACTCATCCTTAAAAAATAGACAATTTGCTCCAATGACCACATCAACCATCTTGATTTATACCACCGAGAACCTGTTCCAAAAAACAGAATGAAATTACTCTCCTAATCCCCTCATGAAATTATGCTTCATCCCCCTACACCATAGTTAGTCATCCTATACAGAAATAGAATGTGCTTCATTTTCCACATCAACCATTTGTTTGTTCACCACATAAATCTTGTACAAACAAAATTAGAGTGAATGTGTTGTCCTCATCCCCTCATAAAAATTTGCTTCAACCCCGACAACACCATCACTCATCCTTACCAAATAAAAATGCTTCCATGACCACATCACCATCTCACTGTATACCACTAAAGTCCTGTATCTACAAAAAACTTAATGAAACTACTATCCTAATGAAAAATTAATGTGGACTTCCTATTAAGTCATGTTGTGTTCAGTATGAATGGCGTTGATGGCAGAAACAACCAACGAGGTGGAACATAGTTCCACTTAACATCCTCACCTGCATCCAAGATAATAGGAATAGCTGACCAGACTCTTCTAATTCTCCTTCTTTTCCGGTTAGCTACATTTCCAAAACCTTTATAACGATCATATTCACCTTTAACTGTATTTACCAATAATTCCCAAAAAGACTTAACTTGATCCACAACATTAGTTTGTTCATCATTATATATTTTAGAACACATCACTTTCCAAATAATCCATATGGCCAAAGAGGAGATAATGTTCCAAACATAACACCTGGAAAAGAACTTGACTCCCTCCAAGGAACTTGATGTAACGTACACATGAAAACTTTTCACATGTAAAGTCAACGATGATGATAAAAAACTGTTTGTTGAGCCAACGTTCCCCAAAAAATCGTACCCCACGTGAATATAGTCGCCCTATACTTACGACCTAAAAGCCTAAGAATACGAGACCAAAAACATTTGGTCGTAACACATTCCCAAAAAGCATGATGCAATGTCTCAGATGCAAAACCACGTCCACACCTACCACATGATCGATCAAGTATTGTTCCCCTCAATAAAGCTCCTACTGGCAATGCATAATGAATCATTAACCATCGAAAATGCAATACCTTGCTCATACATTTAAGTGACCAAAACTGTTTCCAGGACTTCAACATATACGAAGATGACACATTACCTTCCTCCCAATAAAAATTTCCCCGTAAAGATATCGACTCTATCTCATTTAACAAAAAATTTCTACCCAATGCCACAAAATATGTGAAAAATGGAAGAACTTTCGTTTGCATAGTGTCATAATCCAATGGATCCCATTGCAAATCAGCAATTGGCCTAGAGTGTAAAACCCACATATGAGATAAGTACTTAGCAATTAATGGACATAGATACAGAGATATGGATGGTTGTGGTTGGCTTTCAATGTTCTCCGGATGAGGAGGAGCTATGGCCTGGATAACAAAGAAGAGGCTTTGAAGAACATAGTGAATGGAAAACTAGAGTACGGGGGATTGGGTAAATAGAAAAAATAGATCAAAACAAGGTACCAGAACGAGAAACAGAGCAGTAAAACGAAGCAAACAAATAGATCTCCCATCGGTGTCTAACGACCCATAACAAGGGTAGGTCCATGAGAGCCATGTTGGACATCTTTTGTTTGGTGGGGTTCCCATGTGGCTTGAACCAAAGGCCCAAGGATGATTAACTTTATTCAATGAATATTGAAATTGCCAAATTGACAAGGGTTAGAAAATCCCAAAATTTCAAATGTAAAGACACATATTTATAGATGATATCACCCTTATGACAAAAGAAATAATAAATATAAACATATATATAAATATAGACGAATGTATTTCAATCATACTTGGAGCCATTCCATGTATAAGTATGATAAGAATATTCACGTTGTCGTGAGGATTTTTGGCCATGGTGGGAAAACCCGAGCGGAACGATTAAACGAGATGCGTAACGTAGCACATATACTTATTAAATTCGTAACCTAGGAGTAAATAAGCAAATGTAAAGTGTAAGGTGTTTTACGAAAATTTGTTGAGTGTAAATATGATGATGTGGACTTGTGTGCACATGGGCACGTAGGAAAGGGGAGTACGTGGGGTTACAAATATGATGGGCAATGACATTGAAAGTATGAGGGGAGAGAGTTAAAGGCCCACCGTTAAGATCATGGGAGATATTCCCCATTAAAGGAAAGGGGATTTGACTCCTCTTTATGTAATGTGCCTCACCCCTTACTACTATAAAAGGGAGTGCGGGGTCACTTTTGGGGTTTTCTTTGGGGAGTTGCCATTTTGTTGTTTCGGGGTTGACCATTAGGGCTTCGGGTTTTAGGGTTTTACTATTCTTCTTCTTCTATCTAATTAGGGTTTCTTATAGTGGGTTGGTTCGGCCTACGCAACCATGGTTGTAATCGTTTTGTGGATTCTTAATATAGCTTCTTGATGTAACTTGTCTCTATTTTTCTCGTTCCTTGTTAATCTCCTATTCTTTCTCATTTCCTCTTGAGCTTGAAGGTCGTAAGGGTTTAGCTCCCATTTCTCCTCTACTCCCTAGTCCAAGACCCTCGCGGTCCCGCCTAAGATCCGACACGTACTCACGGATTTCCGCGACAACGTATGAGTATGACACAAATGGGAAGTATGGCTTGAACTATGTATAATACACACACATTCATTAAATCATACTCATACCCATACACATATACACTATTTCATATATTTATGCACATTCTCACAATCATATACATAATGAATTTTGTGTATGAATGCAAATCTTGTGTATAAATATTTTTGTATGGATGTGTGTGTTTATGAATGACTATCAACCATCCCCACATTCCTAATTTATCCGCGTATTATTTAATGAAGGTGTTGGGACATACATACAAAGGAGGACAATATAGCTGCAAACATGGCATTCGACCTACATATGCTCAAGTATGATCACCTTTGTAAATGCGTCAACCAATTACAACTAAGTGTACATCATTTTCCATGCCTGATACCAAGAACACATGTAGGTGCGATCACAGTTATTGTGTAGCACCCTGTCATTGTTGAACATGACATCTTGCTCGGCCTTGAATTGCACTGGTTTGCAAATTCTAGAAATAGGTGATTTGTTTATTGCATTATTCCCTTAACCTTGCCCATTTGTAGGATCTTGTTTGCAAATTCTAGGATCGTAACACTTGTAGGTGCGAAGGATCCTGACACTTTTGAACGTGACATCTTGCACAACCATGAATGACACTGATTTCTAAAATCTAGGTAGGTACATTGTTTATTGCGTTATTTGCTTAACCTTGTCCCTTAATATTAATTGCAAACAATATTTACATTTTTATAAATGCAATAGGGCTTGAGTTAATGAATCCATTAGGCCGACTTAAGAGAAAAAGGGTGGTGAAAGGTTTCTATTTCCCTACTTATAGTCATATTTTAGATAACTAGAAATTCTTTATTCTTTTGTTTTCTTTGGATAGGACATATTAGAGGTGTCCTAGAAGTAGTGATGAACAAGTTTTTGGGACAACCTCAAACCTACAAATTAGTGGTTCAACTTTTGCATGATAATATGTTTGTTCTCTCATAATCGAAGGTATTCTTGGTGTGATTGGTCTAGGAGGTGTGGTTGTGTTTAAAAAGAGGTTAGGTGACCTTTGAAGTCATACCTCTTAGCTTGAATGGAAACCATTAGAAGTAAGTGTACATGCTATAAAACATGAAACTTTACAATGACAGATATTTACCAATTAGAAATATGGAACTAGGGCATAAAAAATATATTTTTGCCAAGAGGCCAACCCTCGAGTTGAGTGGGGAGGACTCGGGAGTTCCAAGTGGGGGTTGAGGCATCCATGGTTCATGCACGATAGAATAGATCTTCAATGATATCGGCCAGGGGACGGAACGAGAAAGTGGTTTGGCAGGCCATTTGGTATTAGTGGGGTAAAAATCTTGATCTTGCAGGACTAGGACTTGGGCTGCTTGAACACTGTGTACAAGGACACGTTGAAGCCCGAGGTACTCTAGGGAGGGGTTGTGCTAGAGCCTAGAACTAATAGTTGGTTTTTTCGGCCCGTATAATTGAACGTGGCCTTGTTAGACACGATGGGAAAAAAGTGCAGCATTCGGAGCGGTGTGTGTTAGTACCCACGGCCACAACAACGATGAAGACTTGTTGAAGAGGGGTATTTGGGGAAATAATGGAAACCTCGGTAGAGAGGGGCATTTGGGGAATTAATGAAAACTCGTTAAATCCCACAAACGAGAAGAAGCTTTACAGAACTGCAGTCTGCACAGAGAGAGAGAGAGAGAGAGAGAGAGAGAGAGAGAGAGAGAGAGAGAGAGAGAAGGGATATGGCGAGCTCGAGGTTATTTCGATTCAACTCATCTTCACGCCTTCTGGCTGCTGTCCGATCTTCTTCTTCTTCTTCTTCGCCTTTCTCTGAGCTGAGATCTCACGCCATTCCTCCTCTATTAAACGGAAGCTCACATTGCAACTTCTCTGCTACAAGAGGCTTCAGAAGTGCTCGCCATGACGATTATAACAGAAGGTTTCTATCTGTTCCCCCCCCCCTATCACCTTCATTTGTCTATGTTTAGCTCATTTGATCTGAAAATTCTATACGTTTGATGATTTGCCATCTGTAAACCAAATTATGTAGAAAAAATCTTTCCAGATGTATTTAAGCTAGAAACATAGACAATTTTGTTTGCACTTTCATGGAACATCCAAGTTTGTGTGCACAGTTATGCAGCCAAATGTTTTGACAACTTATGATGAAGTGACACATTTTGCAAGAGTACGTAGGCAAAATACCTGGAAGATTATGTAATCATAATATTTTCGATTTCCTTTTTGCAAAAATTGCAATTGAACATGTATGAAGGATGCTGAAACTTGTAGATGTAAACACACTCACTTTGAGATGAATGAGTTACACAAAACGACCTTGTTTATAGCTAAAACTCATGTACGTCCTGACCATTGCAAGATACGGAAACTTGTAGACATTCTATGTTATGAAATGCATTACATAAGATGCAATATGTCATCAGTTGATTTTCCAAGCACATATTATGTAGTCAAAATCTTTGTCTCTTCAGAATTCAACTACTTTTTGACAACGATCCAAGCAAAACATGAAAGATGATGAAACACACCATTACACATCCAACACATGATATGTATGACATTTGTTGAAACTTGTAGATGCCCAAACAACCTTTGAGATGAAATGCATTATATGGTATTGTTGGCATCTGTCAACATGATGCGCATTCATGATGTAGCCAAATTCTTTCATTTTGCAGACCTAGTCTTCATTTTGAAAACAGCTGTGCTTAAAAACATGTGAAATGAAGAGCATCAGGAAGGAGCAATTGATCAGTTGTATAACATTGGTTTTGGAGTTTGCATCTTCTGTGGAAATCATGTTGAATATTGCCCTATTAGCTGTTCGTTGATGATTGAGGAGTATGATCTTTCAAGTTACTATAGTCATCTATTGAACTATGAACAAACAGCTTTGGGCGGTTACCTCTCTCTATTTAGCAGGAATTTAAGCTAATCCCTGTGTTGAAGATTTAAAGAGGAGTGAAACTACTTGATACACCATAGAAGTTTATCTTGTGATTCATCGAACTAATTTTATACTGGGTTGGCCTCCCCTGGATAGATAGGTGGGCCAAAAGAAGGATGCCTAAGGGAGACACTGTTTGCCAGTTTCAAATGTTGCATAAGCGAGAGCAAGTTGGTTATTCTGTGATTTAATATTTCGGTCAGTAAAATGTGGAGTTTGTGCATGTAGAAACTATCGATCCATCAATAATGAGGAGTCTTCCAATTTTTGTAAGCATTGGGGGGTTAAATTCACCAAATATTGGGTTCAAAGATGCTGAATGGGATATATCAAATTAGCATGCCTGGTAACTGACACATGGTTCCCATAATGAGCCCTTGTTACATAATGAATCTACTTACTAAGCTTCTTAAGAAATCAGAAAGGCCAATGTATTGCAATGTGTGACTCAATTGTATATTTTGATCACCACAGAATAAACTGAATCTGTCCTCTAGTATGCTGATGGGATACCTCCCCTTTTTAGATATATCTCACAATCGAGGAATATATTGCAACTCAGGACAAAAAGTAGTACTTTTTACTGAGGGTTCTCTTCAAGTGATTAGTCGGAATCAATTATTCCATCAATTTGGCTTGTGAAGACAAGTCTTATTTGAAAATCTCGATTTTATAAAGTTGAAACCTTGAATAAAAATCAGTGCTTTACACGCATGGAGGTCATGTAATATAGTCTAATTTGGTAGCATGACATCTGGGGTGGTGGAGGTCACAGGTTTGAATCCTGTTACTCTGATTCAGGAGAAAGAAGGCAAAAGGATACAAAGTAGTGTCAATTATATTTGTTGAAGTAATATATAAGTGTGATATCTCTTATGTACAGAGAAGATGAGAACCTTTGGCTATGTCCAAGCTATGAATGTTTGGATTTTGCATTTGAACCCCCTCTATTCCATGTTTCTAGTATTTCACTTCAAAATATCTGGTAGTAATTGAGTGCGAGGCCTGGCAATGTTTATTACTTAAACTTAGATAGGTTTAATTTAGGTCCAAGATACACAGTGGATATCCATATTGAAAACATTCCTTATAATCACACTGTGATGTTGGACAATGAAGTTTCGGCGGGTGTAAATGCGTGCGATTTTTAATCATGGTATTATATACCAGAGTGATAATTTAAATCAATTATTTATAAGATGTGTTTTTCCTGGCTAGAGGAAATTCTTATTTCAGGAAACACTGTTCCTATAGGAATGGCGGTTGAAGAGATGCTTGTTTATCTGAAGTTGGAAGAAAAGGAGGTTCATTTGACTAGAAGTGATTATAAAAATATCACGAAATAGGATATCTGGTTATTGGAGGAATATTGAAACTTCATTCATAATTTAGCTTTTCATAAAAAAAATCTAGGAAAGGTTCGATTGAATAAAAGCAAATAATAGTTGACAAAATACATTAACTAATAGATGACTTCATCTATCCAATCAACAAACTGGACCCATGGATTGTAATGATTCATTAGATATGAATAGAATAAATGAATTCACAGTTTACAGTTTTTTTCATACTTCAGGGGAAGTCACAATAGAGAAATTATTATATTAATTCAGAAGCAATGATTGGGGCAGTGGCTCATTTTGGTCATCAGACCCAGGATTAGAAACCCAGGATGTCATCCTACCTATTTACAGAGCAGAAGGGTGTTGATATCCTCAATCTGACTGAGACCACGCCTGTCTTGTGTCTGAAGTCTCTGCAATTCATCATTTTATGCTGCAGCAGAAGGTAAATAAATCTTGCTGGTTGGTACAAAATATGAGGTAGCTGATCCAGTAACATCAGCTGCAATATAATCTTGCTGTCACTACGTGAATGAAAAATAGTTTGGTTGTATAACAAATCGGTTCAGTATAGAAACATGTCTTCATAAGTTCCAACATCTGTAAGATGGAGACGATATAGGAGTATTCAATTGACTTCCCTTGAAAGAGGCAGCAATTTTGAAGAGATAATCACTTTGTCTCAAAATATATCTGGGTGGAATTCAGTATATGTCTAATTTATCTGATGTTGTGACAATAACTGATCAACATGAATAATCTATTGCCCTCTATGAATGAATCACTCTTAATATTCCCACAAATTGTGTTATCGATTTGGATCATATATGTCATGGATATTCAGAAATTTTCCATATTCAAAAAGTTTTGAGATGAAATGCAACATATACATTGTTTCATATGGAATTCATCACCAAAATCTTTGCATTTTCGGAATTTGATGCCCAAATGACTGTGATTGAAGTTAAAAATGCAGGAAAGATGCTGAATCTTGGAAGTTTTGAGAGATGAGAATTGGATGCATAATACACAATTTAAACTTAGTGTAGGACATTCATGTTGAGTTCTTTTTCTCCACATCTTCATTTAACTCAGTTAGCACATAAATTTACTCTCTACATACTGAATATACATGATGAAGTGTGCCATGGTTGATGTCAAAATCTTTGCATTTTGCAAGCTTTGTCCTTTTGGCAACAATTGGACTGAAAACCTATGCAAATTCTGTCACTAGTAGCTATTTAATGATATTTCAGGTAAATGTGCCATACATGATAAGACTGTAGTTTAAGGGAGGGATGTCTTTTGAATTCTTCTCCTCTAAATCTCTGTATGGCTTATTTAAAACAAAACCCAACTAGTATTAACATGAAACCCAAGATTGGGAAACCCTTCAATCTAGAGCCCTTGTTAAAACTTCAATAAGTAATTGATGAAGGGTATGTACAATCAAAATTGGCAAAAAGCAACTGTGCTTCAAAAATTCATGAACAACTGAAAAACCAATGGAAAAGTAGTTCACAAAACCTCATGGGCAGCTGGTGTTATTTAGTTGATCTGAGTCTGATATTTCTGATGGGTAGATTCATCATTTCAAGTTATTGATTTGTCAAAATTATGACATTCATTTGTATGATGGATGGACTTGTAAATTGTTCTCGAAATTACAAATTTGTTGCTTTCGAATATTTTTTCCCTCTATGTTTCATTAACTAGGGCTTTCCATTATTGAAGGTTTGTGCTGTCCACTCCAACAAATTGGGGTATTCGAATTGTTCCAGAGAAAACTGCATATGTTATTGAGCGTTTTGGAAAATACTCTAAGACATTGGATCCAGGTATTCATTTATTGATACCTTTAGTAGACCGGATTGCGTATGTGCACTCCTTGAAAGAGGAAGCAATCACAATACCTGATCAGAGTGCTATTACGAAGGATAATGTTAGCATTTCAATAGATGGTGTTCTCTATGTCAAGGTGATGTAGTCTGGTAGACTGTGCTCATTGTCTGTGAAGGATAGATTGTGGATCTGAACATTTTAACCCGTTATTGTAGATAGTGGATGCTCTCAAGGCATCTTATGGTGTTGAAAATCCATTGCATGCTGTTATACAACTTGCTCAGACTACAATGCGTAGTGAGTTGGGTAAAATTACATTGGACAAGACTTTTGAAGAAAGGGATACACTTAATGAGAAGATAGTGGTAAGTGTCCTTTGTAAATATTCAACATAAGTTTTTTAAATTGCAGGATTGTTTTTTTTATTTACTCGGAATGCTGTTTAGAATGATATACATTACTGAATAAATGCCATTATATGAATTAGATATTTCCTTCAATCTTTATATGGGAACTATGTATCTGAAACAGCAGAAAGTGAATGGATTAAGTAGGCATGTCAAGGATATTAGAGAGAGGGTTTTGGTTTTCCTTAATTGCACAACTCCTGTACCCAATCCATATACGAAAACCGGTTTCTCAACATGACAGTGTATGCATACCTTATAATGTCATGATGTTGCAAATTCATAATATGCTGAGAACTTCAGAGACAAACTTAATATGTGTATGAATATTATTGCCACAGCGTATGGATCTCAGATCTGGTACTTTTTAGGCTTCCTACTTGTACTCATATCTTCTGGACATTACTTGGTAATGGTCGTCTTTTACTATTATTCCATATCTACAATCTCTACCTATATAACCATCAACCCATAGATCCTCTTATCTTGACAATTCCTCACCGGCTAAGTGGCTGAAATATCTCTGCTTTAGGTGATGGTACCTTTCTCTGGGGTCCCAGTACAGGCATGGAGAAATTTGTAATTCCTTATTGCAAAGGTTGTTACTGGCAGCATATAAAGATTTGAGCCTGTAGGCCCTCTTCTTCTTACCAGTAATAATAGTCATTTCTTGCATGTCTGCAAGAAAACAATGTAAAAAGCATAGTCATTTTATTAGTGCAGATATTCACTTCATGTTAATGCCTCTTTAGAATAATAAGACGTACAACTGTAAACTGCTATCATCTTCTCCCAGGAAGCCATCAATTTGGCAGCACAGGCATGGGGTCTCCAATGTCTACGTTATGAGATAAGTAAGTTTGCTGTTAACCTCATCTCTTGAATAACTTTATTGTTTTCTTAGATAATCTGATGTGAGTAAAACATACTGAATGTTTTGTAAGGAAGTTTATTTACTCATTGTTCCAGAGGATATAACTCCACCTGCTGGTGTTCAGCAAGCTATGGAGATGCAAGCAGAAGCTGAGAGGAGAAAGCGAGCCCAAATCCTTGAATCTGAAGGTAAAATGCTATCTCTGTTCAGTTTTCTGTTTCAGAACTTGAAACATTTAACTTTTCCTATGTCTGTTTGCAAGCTTGAGATTACTAATCTCTAATCAAATGTGCAGGAGAAAGGCAATCTAATATTAATATTGCAGAAGGTAATTATTTTGTCTCAAGACAGGTTTAAGTTGGTAATATGTCCTGTTCTGAAATGTTTACGTGTGCATGCTGGTTTAAAATGAAGATTATCCAATTATTTTTTGAGTAACTTTCTTTTGCATATTCTTAGGAGAGGGTAGGTCCATTGTTATCAAAGCTGAGTCTGCTGCAAACGGATTACGTCAGATAGCAGATGCCATTAAAGAGACTGGAGGGCAGGAGGTGATCACTTTTTTATTTATATTCTAATGGTTAATGGCATCATTGTGTATATGCCCTGTTGATTTCTGGTATTGACATCACCTTTAGTACATATAATTGCATGTTAAAATCGATAAATCGATAGCTAGAAATCCCTTATGTCAACATGGGTTCATCTCCCCCCACCCTGGACAATTAATTTTTGCAAATTAATAAAATCTGATAACTGAGAAATTGTCTTTTGAAAAGAATGCATCTGCTTAACCATTCCATGTGGGATCATGAATGCCCATATGTGGCCCTGAGCATCAGTTTCCTGGCATATACAGTAGAATTATCTTTCATAAAATTTGGTGGATTCTATGCTTGTTGTGTTCCCGACAGATTAATGTGTGCCAAATTGTTTCTTGACAGATTTTGTGTGCTAAAGTTATTGTTTCTTTTGTACAGGCAGTGGCATTGAAGATAGCTGAGCAATATTTAGATGCATTCAGCAATATTGCAAAGGAGGTCTGTTCCTGAATTCATAATTTCGATATTTCTGCAGTACATATATGTATTCTCAGTAGCTAAGTCGTCCGTTTAAGAAATATAAATTGCACATAAGGTTAGGTAAATGAAAAAGAGAAATTGTGGTCCTGTTTTGGTTTATGTGGAACAGAACAGTCCAATTGTCCTAACCAAGACATATATACTTACGAGGTCCTAACAATCGGCAATGGTACGGTTCGGTTTGAGTGTCAAAACCGAACCGTTTAAAATTTTTGAAACTTGAACTGAACCGAACCATGAAACCGTTAAACTGAACCTTTTAAAATAAAATTCAAACAGTTAAACCATTAAAGCGTTAAAACTGTGGTTTCATGGTTCGGTTTTTGTTTTCAACTTAGGTCAAAATTCAAGTTTTAAAATTTAAAGATTTTTCTAAAATGTGAAAATAAGGCTTGAAAATGAAAAAATTGTTTAAAAATAATAATTTAATTTTTAAAAAAATTTAAAACCATTAAACCGTTTGAACCACAGTTTCTAACAGTTGAAACCGAACCAAACTGTTTCAAAAAACCTGAACTTGAACTGAACCGAACCAAAAAATTTAAACCGTAAAGCCGTGGTTTTGCAGTTTGGTTCAGTTCAAACCGAACTGTTGCCGACTGTTACAAGGTCCTGTGCAAATAGAATCTGTTAGATCCTCCTTGTTTGATATACAGTGTTTTCATCCTTCGCAAATTATGTTTTGTGGTTTAATAGATGAACATAGAGCATGTCTAGTATTGTCTGTTATGGTTCGTTCTTCATTAGAGTTCTCTTGAGAATTTGTATAACACTTTAGGAACTCCTGAAATAATGCCTAATGTTCTCATACGCGAGATATTCTAGAAGGACAAGTCCTTTTGTTTCTGGCACAATGAGGCAGCAGAAGTCACACATCATCTTTCTCTGCTCAATATTCATTCAACTGCCAGTTCCTATGCACGTCTTGTCCTCTAGAGAATGGATGTCTGGATATGAGCTTGTGTCTCGGCCAGTTACCCTAGGTAATGTTTCCCAATATTGAGTATTAATGCAGCTGCAATAGTACTCGAACATAGATCTATCTTGGGAAGTTAACCATTTTGTGGAGGTTTGCAATGTCGGTGAATACACACACACACACACACACACACACACACACACACACACACACATTTTATCATCCACATAAACTATGCACACATTTTATTGTCCATATAAACTATGGGGCCAAAAAGTGAATCATTTTTACATAGTGTATATGCGGAATTGAGTAGTGACTCTTGATGTTCTAGAATTTTATTAATGGATGTTGCAATTGAGAAAGTACATTTGTAATTGTGAGAGGAATGTGTGTTAGAGAGGTCGAGGTTGAGTGTGTGTGTTTGTGTATACAGGGAACAACCATGCTTCTCCCAACCAATGCGGGTGATCCTTCAAGTATGGTAACTCAAGCTCTGACAATCTTCAAGAATATTGTTAACCCCAATGCAACACAAAGTCCATCTGTGGAACAGAAAAGAGATGGTTCTAAAGACTGACACTTTCAATCGATGAATGTCTACATGATCTTTTGCCTCCCTTGTGATAACAACATGAATACTTTCTTATCTTCAGAAGAAATACACATCTGAACACACATTGTCGGTGATCATAAATATTCCCTTCAAGTCGGGAGTCGAGTATCAAATTTCTGCATTTTTTTGTAAAGAAAGAAGGCCCCGCGCATTAATTTTTTGGTGAGGGCAATTAGCAGTTTAATTACACCAAGCAGGATATGGAGGTGTAAGCCTTCATGTAAAAGTTTTTTGTGCTGTTTAAATACACTGTATAACATCCTCTACATTAATATTTTGTGGTTTAAAGATTAGTAGAATTTTTTTGTTTGTCAAAGCCCTTTCCTACCATTTTGAGATTTAACAGTGGATTTTGCATGCTATTCTTAGCTGCTGCACTTTCTCTACATTAATATTTTGTGGTTTAAAGATTAGTAGAATTTTTTTGTTTGTCAAAGCCCTTTCCTACCATTTTGAGATTGCATATTTAATCTCTTAACCTGTAGTTTACTTTGCGATGCCCTTGTTCATTAACTCATAGACCTAAAAGCTCTATGACTTGTTTTGTTTTCTGGTATTTCAAGACTATCTTTTCAAGATTTAATTTCCAATGACTTAAAGAAAATAAAATGCTCGCATATTCTAGCAACTATGATGAAGCATTGATTTTTGAGAATGATTCGATAATTCGTGAATGCAATAGAATCATTAGTTTGTAAGTCATAAATTTGTTTCATATGTTGCAATATATCTAATATGTAGATTAAAAAAAAAAAGAGGCAGGTACTAAATAAACATCTTGATGTCAAGAAAACATATATATGATTAGTGGTGAGATTAATTTGATGATGATGATGATGATGACGATCAATGATGTCCATTTATTAATGGATGTATATCTATATATTTAGCGGATTGATGGGTTAATTGAGTAATCAGTGGCTGATGATTGATTAGCACTCGAATATTGGAGTCATTGATGATTTTAAGGAAGTGGCTAGCTACTAAATGAGGTGGTCAAGGATGGAAAAACAATGATTAGTGATGGAAGTGGAGTGATCGACTCCATTCACTCATGTGTATATAAGATATGTAAGGTGTATATGTGAAAGAAATGTTAATTCTTGCCTTTGTTAGTATGCACTTGAGTATGGGATTATCTAAGTGAATTAGTGCACGTGGTGTATATGTATATACATAGGAATGTTTGTTAGAAGGGCAAATATGAGTATAGGTGTGTAAGGACAGGTGTACCCACACAACTCAAATGTTGATATGTAAATGTGTATTTTAGTGTGGACATAAGCGCAAGCTTAACTTTAAATGTAAGCATTACAGTATAATTGTACGTATAACGTAGGTATGCATATGTTTCTTACGTGTGTGCTCTTTATATGTGTTATGTTATAATGTGTGTATGTGTTTGAGTGTGTATGGGATATGTGCAAGTATAAGTGTATGATATTTTGCTTGAAGGGTAGATTTAGTGTGCATATGTGTAGTGTATTGGTAAGGAGGGATATTTGGGAAAAGTAAGTGAGAATTAAAGAAGAGGGGAAAAAACAAAAATACAAGGTCACGTGGGAAAAAAGGTACAAAGAAGTGAGAGAGAGAGAGAGAAATCAAGCTCGGGTGACGTCAAGTGACGTATTTGTTTGCATGGCAAGGACACTTGTTGTTGCAACAATGGTGACTAGCAGCAAGTGGCCAAGGAGCAGACAAGTGACGATGGTAGCATACAAACGAGGCAACTCGTCATAACCAGCAAAGTCAAAGGCTACCTTCGAAGGTAGCCTTCCTTTGACTAAAGGCTAGAGTCGAAGGTAACTTGGGCCCTAGGATCAAAGGCTCCTCCTTTAAACAAATTACAAATATACCCTTGGGGGTTCCCTCTTTGGACGTGGAGTTCGGTCGATGTAGTGGGTTTGAGTCTTGTCATCCAAAATTTACACGCTCCCTTGTAACTTTTTGCTTAGAGGTCAAATTTGAGATTGGAAATTCCATCAAAACCCTCAAGGCAAAATGTTTGTGTTGGCATGGTGAATTTTTCGATATGGAAATTTGAGTTTCGTCTTTAAATTTGTCAATTAAGCTCCAAAATCATGTAACTTTGAACCTGAGCTCGAAATTTTGAGATGAAAAGTCTAGAGGGTTCCTCATTGGATCTTGATTAATGTAAATACAAGATTCACAAGAAATAATTGAATATAGATACCAAAATCACAAATATACTAGTTCTTGAGTAGATAGATGTAAACAAGATTATCTCGACTCCGTTATATGGAGTGGCTTCAAATATAAATAGATAAAGACGATAGAAATATAAGCTTTTGGGTAGAGCTTTGAATGAAGAGCCTTGAGTTTCGGTGCAAGATCCCAATAAACGATGGCTTCATTGCCTCTTGATGTTGTCGGTCTTAAACACCCTCTTGATTAGCAACCTCGAGTCCATTTGAAATTATGGCAGCACATCTGCTTTGATCTAAAATTTGACCCCCTTATAATGAGTTTTCGTCTCCCTTTTTAGGGCTCTAGAGCTCCTCAAGTAAATAAAAATAATAACTGTCTTTTTTAACATGCACCTGATTGTTTTCACCTTACATTGACTCCTTTTGCTTGTAATCCAATCATGATTCATGACTCAAACCCTCGACCTTATTTATAATGTAAGCTCTTGGCAATTAAGCCAACTCTTTTTGCTATTTTTTAATTTCATCGCCTTTTATGTCCTTATTATACTTGCCCTATCCTCTAGTCCAACTCATTATTTCCGTGTGTGATCCCCATATCACGACAATGTTGTCAAGGACCCTTATCAAAATGGTGAAAAGCACAACATCATGTAAACTGTCTATGTCTATATTGTGGTGGGTTAGGAGACATAGCGATAAATTGTCTGATTGATAAATATTCAACTAGAAAAAGATTCACCGTGGGAACAATTTATAATTTAGCACCAACGCAACTCAAGGTTCTTTTATCTACTATATCAATGAAAACTTAGCAAGTGGATTCATTCGACATTCCGAATATCTTTGGGTTGCTTCATTTGGTTGTAGATTATCGAGGATTAAACAAAAACACAATTCGAAACATGTATGCCTTGCCATTAGATTGAACTCTTTTGGAGCGCTTCAATGGAGACTTCGATCACACCAAGGGAGACTCGTCCCACAATGATGGCCTACTATGCAAAGAACATTTTCATGAACTTCTCATGATATGGATTCATAAAGGTACACTCAAGTCTATGTGGCTCGATAGTGCTCACAAAATCCATGTGTCTTATGGAAATTTTGTCATAAACCCTAGAGCCCAACACAAGTTTGTCGAATTGAGCATGCACTATTGAAGGGGATTCTAATCAACCAATATCTAAGAAAGATGGATATGCCAAATATTGGCCAGATGGACGCCTTTTCAAAGCAAGCCTAATGAATAGTACCCAAATGGACACCTTCTCATAGCAAACCAAATAAGTATTGCCCAAATGGACATATTTTCGTAGCAAGCCAAAGTAGTGCCCAAATGGACACCTTTCCAAAGCAAGCCAAAGTAGTGCCCAAATGGACACCTTTCCAAAGCAAGCCAAATAAGTAGTGCCCAAATAGACAACTTTTCATAACAAGCATAATAAGTACGTTGTGCCCAAATGGACACCTTTTCATAGTAAGCCAAATAAGTAATGTCCAAATGGACACCTTTTCATAGCAAGCCAAATAAAGAGTGTCCAAATGGACACCTTTTCACATCAAGCATAATAAGTACATTGTGCCTAGCAATCAACAACAGTTTGGTTTGGTTTGGTTCAGTTTGAGAGTGTCAAACTCAAACTGTTTAAAAATTTTGAAACTTAAACTGAACCAAACCGAACTACTAAGTCGTTTAAACCGGACCGTTACAAAAAAATTCAAGCTCAAACCAAACGGTTTTAGAGACTTTCAAACCTTTAAACTGTTAAAATTGCGGTTTTCAAGTTATGTCAAAATTCAAAATTTCACATTTTAATTTTAAAAAATTTTAAAAATTTCAAATTTTAATTTCTCAAAATTTAAAGTTTTTTCTTAAAATATCAAAATTAGGCTTAAAATGCTCAAAATAATAGGGTTTAGGGTTTTCAATATTTCAAATTTTAATTTTTAAAACTTTAAAGATTTTTCTTAAAATATCAAAACTAGGCTTAAAATGCTCAAAAAAATATTTAAGAAAATTATTGAGTGTCAATCCTAGACCGCCGAACCATTTGAATTGTGGTTTCAAATTCGTTCTAAACCAATAAAGGCTCGAACCGAACAGATATACCCCTGAACCAAACCGTTTACAAAAACCTAATACCGAATCGAACCGTTTACAAAAACTTGATCCTAAACCGAACCGAACCGAACCGATTAAACCGTTAAGCCGTGGTTTCGCGGTTCGGTTTAGGTCAAACCGGACCATTGCGGATTGTTAATTGTTTTCATAGTAAGCCAAATAGATTAGTGCCCAAAACGAAGATCTAGTTCAGAAAAGAGTACCGAATCACATTTCCCTCCCTCTGTTTTCTAGGGTTTAGGGTTTAGGGTTTAGGGTTTGGCTTCCACAGTCATAAATTCCTTTGTCCACTCATGTTTTCATCAGAGAAAGGCTGAATTTCACACATGTTTCTGGCCCTCTGTTCCCGTGGCAAAGCGTGAGTGAGTGAGCTGTATCCATGCATTTTTGTTCACTCGGAATTTGGTTCCTTGTTGAAATCAGAAGCTGAATTCTTGCGAGAAGCCTAAGTAGCCGCTTTCGTCCATCGAATCAATCGATCAAGTGAAGGAGGGTGGGAGGCTGGGCAGCCATAGCTTGATCCATGTCTGTGCTTCCTTGCTTCGATCTTGCACCAAGAAGAAGGACCTTCTGGCAGGAAGAAGAGCCCACTCCTTCATCATCTCTTCATGTGTTGACCACAATTTGCTGCTCTGCAATCTCCTCCTTCACATGTATGGAATATGCCGGTCACTTCAAGAAGTACTCTCTGTCTTTTCTAATATGCTTGAGCATGACAACTTTTCATGGAATTTTGCCATCAAGGCTTATTCGTCACATGGGGAATGTGTCATGGCTCTCCAACTTGCGAAGACTATGGAAATTCAAGGATTTTTAATGGATAAGTATATATTTGCTAGCATTTTGAGTGCTGTTAAGCATCGATCGGATGTTGGAATTGGCTTGTTTTTGCATTCTTGTTTCTATAGAACAGAATGTTGTGAAGATAGTGCTGTTTGCACTGCTCTTATCACTATGTATGGTAACTGTGATCTGTTAGAACGTGCGAGGGATGTTTTTGACAGTATGAGAAACCATGATATCATCACTTGGACGGCTATGATTGCAGCGCTTTCGCAATGTGGTTATGGAAATTTTGTTTTTTGCGTTTTTAATTGTATGATGCATCGAGGTTTGATCCCAGATGTGGTTTCTTTCATTAGCATTCTAGATGCTTTTGCAGGGGGTAGCTCGTCACATCTTCAATGCAAAATTGTGCATTTTTATGTACTGAGTTGTGGTTTTGACATGAATGTGGTGATTGGAACTGCACTTGTGAATATGTATGGTAAATCAAGCTGTTTATTGAACGCACAAAGAGTGTTTCATGGCATGAATGAGCGGAATGTAGTGACATGGAATGCGATGATTGGATTGATTTCACGGAATGGAGGAAGTCAAGATGCTTTACAAATATTGGAGCAAATGGCACAAGAAGGCGTTTTGCCAAATAACGTCACATTTGTCAATGGGCTTGATGCTTGTAATTGTTCCTTAGCCATAGGTGCAGGTAAGAGGATCCATGCTTCTATAGAAAGAGAGAGGGCTTTTGGTGGAAGTATTGTTGTTGAAACTGCTCTGGTTAACATGTATGGACAATGCGGTGAGCTTGCTTGTGCTTGTGAAATTTTTGAGAAAATGCTTGATCATGATGAGATTGCACTTATCAGCATTCTGTCTGCCTGTGCTTCTTGTAAAGCTCTGGCTGAAGGAAAACACTTGCATAGCTATGCTATTTACGTTGGTTTTGAATGCCATGTTGTCTTAGTTACTGCACTCATAAACATGTATAGTAAATGTGGAAGCCTCAATGATGCCCAACGGGTGTTTGATAGGATGCCAGAGAGAAATCTAATCTCATGGAATGCAATCATTGCAGCATATTGTCAGAATGGAATGGGAAAACAATCACTTCTCCTTTATGAGCAAATGCATTTGGATAACACAAGGCCTGACGATGTGACTTTCCTTTCTATACTCTCTGCATGTAGCCATGCTGGGTTGCTAGAAGAGGGGTTACAAATCTTTAATTCTATGAAATGCGATTACCATATTACCCCAAATGTTGATCAATACAATTGTATGATTGATTTGTTTGGGAGGACAGGTAGGTTAAAAGAGGCAGAAGATTTGATATTAAATATGCCAATTGAACCTAGCGTGGCCTCGTGGACCACATTACTCGGTGCATGTAGGAAAGAGGTAGATGTGGATCGGGGGGAGAGAGCTGCATTTCGGCTTTTTGCTATTAGTCCAGAAGATATTGTGCCATACGTTATGTTAGCAAACCTATATGCTGTAGCAGGAAGAGGTGATGATGCTGAGCATGTCATGGCAATGATGAGGGAGAAGGGTTTGAAAATGCAATTAGGAAAGTCTTTAATACAGGTCAATGATAATAATACTAAGTTTTCTGTGAATGTTCAAACACGTATACAAATGGAGGAAACCTATGCACAGAAAAATAGTATTATCACGTTGCTTGAAGGTACAACATAACATACTCTTGAAGTATCATTTAGACTGCATGGCTCCAGGTGAAAATGTTGACCATTTGTTTTGGGACGTGTGACACCTCTTTTTGTCCAAAAAATATGCCAATATGGCCTGTATGTCATTCCATCCTGACATCGATATCGGTGATTTAGGATCAGGGAGTAACAATTAAAGATCCTGATGATTTTCATCATTTCAGATATGGGAATTGTCCTTGTAGATCTAACATGTAAATATCTCGAGAAGTTTGTGACATTCTAAAGTGACTTATTCTTGATTCTTGGTGTGGGTTATTAGAATATTTGTTTGTGGCAATAAATTGGAAATGTGAGCCTAAATGTAAATGTGTTTCTGAGAAACCCCAAATGGAGATGTTTCCAGACTACAATGTGGGTAGCTAATTTGTTAAATTCGTGTCAGCTATCATACATTTGTATTCACAGCCATTTGGAAGTTTGATTTCTTTAGAAAATCTCGAAAAGAAAAAGTTCAGTCAACAAATGTGGCTAAGTGTTTCTGATGGCCTATAGTGAGTGTTGAATTCCTTAACACTTATCCACATCTTGATTGAAAAAGTTCTTGAGAGATTCGATGATACTAAGTGTAAGGCATTCAACACTCAACTCGTAAGTCATTTTAAACTCAATTTTGAACAATGCCCCATACGTGAGAAAGAGCAAGAAGAAATGAAATAGATACCATATGTTTCTACATTTGGCACTTTAATGTAAGTTGCAGTATGCACGAGGCGTGCATTGCTCATGCAATTGGTGTAGTAAATTGTTTTCTCTTGAATCCTAGCAAAGATCATTGGGTGGAGTAGCTACTGAGATCAACGCCATCAGGAAGCAGTGAAATGAATTTTCCGATATTTGAGAAGCACTTCTAGAGTGTCTAAAATTTGGTGATAACTAAACTGCATTAGATGGATACAAAGATGCATACATGGTTGGTGACTTTGACTCTAGGAAATCCACATTACGGTATTTAATTATTTTGTAGGGGGAACATTCTCTTGGCAATCGAGACTTCAAAAATGCATGGCATTATCCACAACAAAGGCCAAGTACATTGTTGCCACAGAAGCTTGTAAATCAATGTTACAGTTGAATAAAAACCTACGTGAGTTGGGCTTAGTGTAGAAAGGTATAATCTACATTGTGATAGTCAAAGTGTCGTACATTTATGTAAGCACTCTTCTTTCCATTCCAAGTCTAAACATATTCATGCCCAATATTATTGGATCTAAGATGTCATTGAAGAAAAGCAAATGCACATTGAGAAGCTTCATATCGATGAGAATGGTTGTGATATGATGACAAAGTGTTTGCCAAGGGAGAAGCTAGAAGCTGGCAAAATAGAAATCAGGCTTGGTTGTGCCTCCCCACTTTGAGATGGAGGGGGAGAATTGTGGCAAAATAGAAATCAGGCTTGGTTTTTCTACTCAAATGGAACCCACAGGCCACAACTATAAAGATAATAAGTAAAAATATGGCTATTTGTGTAATTTCAGCACTACTTTTTACTTATTCTTTATATGCCACTACCGAGGGTAACACAAAAAGAAAATGTTGAAAATAAAAAAGCAAAGACCAGAAAACTAGAGTGTGCGACAAAAGAGATAGATAGATAGATAGATTATATTATTGTCTTCAAAGGTCAAATATGACCTATGAAACTAACAATATTATATTTCACATGATATGTGTGAAAGTGAGTAGTGGCTCTCGATGTTCAAGAACTTTGCCAATGAATGTTGCAATCGAGAATGCACATTGTGGTTGTGAGAGAAATTCGTGCAAGGATTGGGCTTGGTTGAAGATGTGTGGAAAGCATGGTCGAATATGATCAAAAGCAGAACATTGTATCAAAGTGTGATAATCAAACTCTCGAACTTGTTTAGGGCAAAGTGTGCATAGTCGACCACCCTCATCACTTGTGCCCCAACGCCCCATCTCATATCACAATGCATATGAGCTAAGCCGCATGGAAACAATGGTTCGAATAGAAGCCAATGGAATGGGCTCTATCATGTATTGATGTGTACAGTTTCCCTATTCCGCGAAGAATATGGTTTTGCAGTTAGGTGTGTGACAAAATTTTGCTTTTATGGATCTTTTTGCTTGCTTCCCATGTGATTCTAGGAAGTCGATGTGAGGGGCATTTTTGAACCTTAAGCATGTATTCAACAACCCTTTCCATGGCCAAGATCTCAATGGGAAGTGATCATGTCTCAAGGAGGAGGAGGATGTATGGTGTTTGCTTCTTAACTTGTAGAAACTTTGTAAGAAAATGTTTTTGGACATTTTCAAACTCTTTCCAAGTAGATTTAGGGATGCTACCACCCCATACTTCCACCCCATAGAGGAGCACCGGTGTCACCAAAGTGTCGAAAAGGTATTTCTTGAGGACCCAACATTTAATATCTCGACGATTGCATGTGTTCTCAAATGCATAATATGCACGCTTTCCCACCTCTAAGCAGTATGTAGCACATTCATTCCATCTATGATTTGAAGGAACTTCAAGGCCAAGATATTTGAAGCTTTCCACACATTTAAGTGGCTCATTATTGTACATAATGCATGGCTTATCTCTTTCTTGGCTCAAGATTCACAAACATAATCTTTGTTTTAGAGCTATTAACACTTAATTTCGTATGTATGCAATTTTTTTCCAATGCCTTCATAAGCTTTTGCACATCTCCTAAAGTATTTGCAAAAAGCACTCAATCATCCATATATAGTAAAAGCATAATGACAACATTCCCAATTGGCAACCATTTCTTCAACACCTTCCTTTACAAACTTGGCAACCATTTCATCCAATTCATCAATGCATAGACCAAATAGAGTTGGTGAGAGTGGGCATCCTTACTTCACACCAATAGTGCTATCGAAAAAATCTAAAATTTTATCGCTCATACGCACACAACATATAACCTTCTCATATATTCGGGAGATTGCAAGCATATATTCACTTGGCACCTTGAGTTCTTCCATTCACCTTTCTTAAATTCTATGAAGCAACAATATAAACCTTTACCTCCAAGGCAACTTTCCTCCATTAATACTCGAAGGGTGACAAGGTGATCAATGGTGCTATGGTGTTTTCAAAAGCCAACTTGTCCATAAGCTCTCTTACCATTTTTTTCAGCCCATGCACTTATCTTTGATTCCACTATACATCCAAATAGCTTTGCCATTAATGAGCCAACCATGATGGTTCGATAGTTGTTTACGTTATTTACATCTCCACCTTTATGTAAAGGTTTGATCCAATTTGTAGTCTAATCATATGGCATACCATGTTGCAATGCATGATTAAACATATCTCTTATCTATGCATGTGCTTCCTTTCCCGTCTATTTGAGCATTTCAGCCTTTATACATTGAAAATTGCTTGTCTTTCGAGAAGCCAATTTCTTAAGTCCTATGCTTATATTTTCGATTGTAAAGGAGACATATGTGAAAGAGAGTCATAACACATCATCTTTCCGGCAAGAGATAGCTCATATAGATTCTTACAATGCATAGACAAGTCAAGAAGAGTAAGTCATCATAACTCTCAACACGTTTCCCCTTTAGATTTCCCCAAAATTTAGCACATGCATGCGATTTCTCTTGTGTTTGGAGAAATTGTTGAGTAACTTCCCATATTCTTCTCTTTCTTTGAATAAACCTTTTGTACTCATGCAAATGCTTTTGATAATTTTCCTTATCCTTAACTACATCCAAAATCATAAGGCGCTTTTGAGCTTCATGACATTCTTTATCAAACCATTTTTTCTTTGAACCATATTTCTTGATGCATTTCCAAGATGTGTGCTTGGTCGAAAAACATTTGTTTGTACATGAGAGAATGACTTTCTTAAAAGCTTCCCATTTGCATTTTAGTGTGGCACCATATTGTATCTTTGTCATTTGTAACATATCCTCAACCATCTTGGAGTACGTGGGCACTTGCTTAAGGTTCATCCTCAAGTGGGTTTGTTTATTATCTTCAATGACCTTCTGACAATCAAACCTATGCATACATTTGAGGTCAATACATAAAACCCTATCATTGGATTCTGGTGTCCATTCACCAAGTGAGAACTTATGTATACGATCCAAAATACCTTCAGAAAGTAGAACATAGCCAATTGCACTATTTCCATTGTGTTTTCTACATGTAAAACCATTAGTGTTGGGCCACAAGGAGACACCATTTGCAATAAGCAATTCGGTATTATTGCACATTTGTAGGAGTAACTTCCCAAATTGGTCTGGATCTTTTTAATCGTTAGAAGAGTAGTTATACATTTGTATGCCCGAGTCTTGCATCCTTGAGATATGTGGCATGAAAGATTGTTGTGCATCAATTTTGAAACTTCTTGTAAGGGCATTTATGTCATGAAAGACAATAACTTCCTCTTTGGATTTAAAATAAGAAATATCATGTTCTAGATTGGCAAAACATAAATGATTTCTATATTCTTCTCTTGATTCATCACATGCATAATAGATGAGTTTGATACCATGACTTCGTTGTGCATACATTTTTCATCTCACTTACATCTCACCGCAACGCATCCATTTTTTCTTCTTTTAGTGCTTCCTTTAACTCAATCTTGTTGAGGCTCTCATCTATTTCAACGGAAGCTCTTCTACATTCTTGAATCTCTTCTTCAAGTTTTGCAACCATTTTCTTAAGGCCTTCATTCTCAATGACAACTATTTGGAGCTTAACATTCTTTTTCATTAGTATCCTAATCTCTTCACCTTGTTTGTTTATGGTTTCTTGAGACAATATTGATTTCAACTAACATCAAACCGCTACATCTGTCATCTATGAAAGACTCCTCTTCTCCATCGTTCTACTTCGATCTTGCACACTACCCACATATACAAGGGGCTTCCTACCTTCTTCTTAGTGCTACGTCAGAGTAGGTGTGAGTGTAAGTAGGACATCAAATGGTGATATCGAGGGTGGTTTGATTCTAATGTAATCTCAAGGAGACATGTTCCAAACATCCACTGATTCCAATTTCTTTTTGCTTTCATGTGTATGGTGATAACGTATTTTCACTTGGTACCAAATTCCAAGTTTCTTGTAAATTGATGGTTTAGTGATTCCACTGTGATGGTGATGAAATTTTGAATACTGACATTGTCATTCAATTTTTAAGACTAGTATGCCCTAAATGCAATAGGGAGTTTTTGTATTTGCTTTCACATATTTATAATCAACTGAAATTAAAGGAAAAAGAAAACAATTTCATTTCATTAGGTTATCCTTTCGATTGGAATTTGGACGCCACTTTTTCCCATCAATATGCTACTGTACCTTTTGACACTGACAAAGTATCTCTGATGCAACACATCAACTCTCAAGAATGCATTAAAATGCATCTCCAAGAGTTTCCATCCATTGAACCTCTTAATCACAATCAATATTGGCCAATCATATCCTCAATAGAGCCCATCAATATTCTTTCATATAATACCCATTGAAGCTTTTTTATAGCCCATGATAGTGTCAACCATATTTTTGGCAATGGATGTAGGTTGTTTTGTATCTTTGTTGTGAGATGCATAAAAAAATTAAATAACGGCCATGGGAGTAAGTGACTTGTCATTGACTCAGTAATATTATGTTGATGAAGTGCTTTACTATATCCTCAATTCATCAGGCCTATGACATAATTACCCTATATAATGACCTTTCAATTATCTCTAATCACTATTGTTTTTGAGAGGCTATTATTACAGAGAATGCAAAGCATACTTGACACAATGAGGAAAATATACTAATATGCTCTATTGTTTTTGAGGGGGTTAAAATACAACTAAACATGAACAAGCAGCCCATAAATGGTATCGTGGCATGTTTGACCCAACATTTTGTAGTCATCATGTGTTGCTAAAGTTTCCTCCATTCTTTGATATCATGTATATTTCAATTATCAAATTTAATCGTGTGATCAAATTCTAGTCACGATTTATTGTTAGATCTATCTCTCTAATTGTAAATTTTGGATAACTTATTCTTTTCCTAATTCAATATGTATATGGCAATGACAATGATCTAGTACATACTATTTTTTCTCGTATTTTCGCGCCAACTAAACTCAAAAGATAACAATTTGAGAATTGTTATCAGTGTATTGAACATAGATCTACTTTTTGTTCTTATGAATTGGAAGTTACGAGGGATCATATTGTGCCTAGAAGAATACAAAGAGATCATATTCCCTTTCAAATGTCTAATTACCATAGAGTCAATCCATTAAGGTGTTTTACAATATTGTACTAGATGAATACAAATAGACGATTACAATCAAACAAATTCCTAAGACAAGAAGATTCATCTTGGTAATAGGCCCAATGTTTGTTTATAAAACTCGGCCATATGATATTTTTAGATGTAGACAAATGTTTCTTAGCCTAAATTATTTTTCTCAAGTTTTGGTTCCCTATTTTAGGTAAGTGGAATTTTAATAAGCAGACAATGAAAAAGAAGAAAAAGAATCAACATAAGTTGCATTCCCTCAACACAAAATAGAGACCAATTTTCGTGTGTGTTTTTTCGTGGGGGGGGGGGGGGGGTCCATGACATAACTATGTATTAGATCCCATGAATATGCTATAGATATGTATGAATGCATGCATTAGATCCATGAATATGCCATGGATACATATACATGATATGTATCTATGTATCTATCTATAGATATGTATGTATGCATGCATTAGAGCCATGAATATGTCATGGATACATATGCATGATACAATGTATGTATGTATGTATGTATTAGATCCATGAATATGCCATGGATACACATGCACACATACATATATTCATGTATGTATGTATGTATGTATGAGATTCTTGAATATGCCATACATATTCTCTCTATCTTTTGCACACAACGAGGATTTGTAATGAATCTAGAAAAAGCTAAGGTCCTTATCTTTTATACATTGTCCCGAGATAGGAGTAAATGTCACCTAATCCTCTCTCATAAACCAGTCGAGGTAGTTGGATTATATGTATATCTAGGAGTCACTTTTAGTGCTCGCTCGGGTAAATTCTCAATGACCCAGGCAGCCAAAGATAGGCTAATGAGAGGGTATGCATCCCTCTTGCTCTTAGAGAGATAATGCCACCAGGTATACTTTCAAGAGCCACGAACTAAGGGATGGCTCTTCGACTCATTAGTGACCCCTTCCCTCATGTATGCATCAGTAGTTTGGGCTCCAAGTCTACCATCTTTAATGTGGACGCAATTAGAGAGACCTTTGGTGACACTGTTATCATGTCAACTCCGAAGCAAATCGACAGTACCACATGCCATTATTAGAGCAAAGTTCACTTTGCCCCCGATGTTAGTAGAAGCACTTTTCCAACTTGTAGTTTTTATTTATAGGATACATAGCCAACCACAAGAGAGGATATCTCGTCAAGCTTTTGAGGCATCCCGATCCCTATATGCATTCGGAGATACTAGCTCTTGGTATAACATTGTAGTGAGTTGGTTACTTGCAAATGGCATATACATTAATAACCTACCTCCCCTTAAATACAACCATGGGATTGATAAAACTTTAATCTCTCATGAGGACCGTAATAAAGTAATACGCCAAGAAATGTGGCAAATTTACACTCAATATAAATGGATCACCCCACGAGAGCCACTCCCATCTAAAATGTTGTACTATAGGAACACTTCATGCTCTTCTCTAAGTTAGGTTTTATTACACGACCAAAATATCTAGATACATTCTTATCAAATGCATTACGGGTTGCCATTGGACAACTTAGGATACCATCTCACCAACTTGAGATTGAGAATGGTCGTACTAATAGAGTCCCTAGAGAGGAAAGGCTATGTAGATTATGTCACATAGAGATGGAGGATGAGTATCATTTTACATGCAAGTGTCCAACTTACGCCGAGATAAGGACGAAATACCAAGACATACTAGGACCCTCTCCCACCCTCTTCAAACTATTAGATACCCCGGATATAAAGAGACTCGGTAGGTATGTCTTAGAGCTAAAACAATATAGTGAGAATAAGGTACAAAACGTTAACCATAACCATTCTAATATTCACTATCATGTAACTAATGAAACTTTTCAGGAACAAGGGGAGATGGTGAATGTGGGCACACCTACACCACTCGGCCTCTCCCTTTCTGAAGCAAAAAAACAAAGAACAACCAAACGCCCTCGGATGTCGGGCTTCAAAGCAACTCGGCGTGGAGTAGAAACAATTAAGAAGATACGGGAATGTGAGTTGCGCCCGCCTATAAGCTATGGTTGGGCTACCTTTTACATTGGGACCACGGGCCACATCCACATCGAAACCCTTCGATGTCCCGCTTCTTTTGAGAGACTTGGATGGAAATGAAACTAGGCCTAGTATAAAGCCATTTCCTTTCTAGAACATGTTTTTTACTAGAACTCTTTAGTGTAAGTTTTTATTTTTTTATTTTTTATTTACTTTCGATAAATGGGTAAACACCCCAATTTTGTTGTAAACCAATTGTTTCATGGACCAATTTTGGTCTTATAAGATGTTAATATTTCTTTCTTTCTCAGACACAAATGTATGTATGTAATAATGTATGTATGCATTAGATCCATTAATATGCCATGGATACACATACATATTCATGTATGTATGTATGTATGTATGTATGTATACATTAACACACACAAATGTATGTATGTATGTATGTATGTATGTATACATTAACACACACAAATGTATGTATGTATGTATGTATGTATGTATGTATGTATGTATACATTAACACACACAAATGTATGTATGTATGTATGTATGTATGTATGTATACATTAGACCCATGAATATGCCATGGATACATATATGTACATACATATTCATGTATGTACATATGTATGTATGTATACATTAGATCCATGAATATGCCATACATATTCTCTCTCTCTCTCTCTCTCTCTCTCTCTCTCTCTCTCTCTCTCTCTCTCTCTCAGAACAGAGTAACACAAAGGTAATTCTCACCTCTCTGTCACAAACACCCTGGTCTTGGTCCCTTTGTTGCCTTCTGTTTTTCTGGGGGGGGTTAAATCTTTTGAAGTGCAGTGTCACCATGGATCCTGGCTATGGTGAACAATTTGGAAGATCTGAAGACCACCACCATAACCATCCTCCTCCTCACTCCCACCTCGGCCATGGCTCTGAACTCGGATTTGAACATAACCACCCTCCTCCTCCTCCTCCTCCGAGGCCCCGCGAGTTTGAAGGAGAATATAGACATGAATTAAGCTTTGAAAGAGAACATAGACATGGAGAAGATGGAAGTGGAGGAAGAAGATATGAAGGAAAAGATGAAGAAGAGAGAGATGGGTTTAGGCCTTTCCATCATAGGCCTCCCCATGAATTCCAAGCTTCTGAGAAGATTCCGCCGAATGCGCAGCATGGCTATGAAGCCTCGGGGAATATTCCCCCCTATGCTCACGGGGAAGCCGAGTATGCGCATGGAGAATCCGAGAATGTTCCATCTTATGCACATGATGTATCGGAGAAGATTCCTTCTTATCGACCTGATAATACCAACGAATCCAAACTGAATGAGCCTTCTGATCAACTTTCCGAATCTGTTACACCATCAGATCCTCTTCCTCAAGGAAGACTGGTCAGAATCTTTTGCAAGGAAAATCCCGATTTTAGCCTTGCTGTGGAGCGGAACATTGTTGCAATGCGAGAATCTAACACGGAGGATGAAGCTCAAGTAGGAGTATACCGATTCGTTTACTTTATCACAACCCTAATGCATTAATGACTAGCGAAATCAATCAGCAAATATCCTAACCAATTAGCATAATCAATTGACTCATTTAATTAGCATAATCCATCAAAAATGAATTCAACTGCAAGGAGAAGCTATAAATGGTACACTCTGCACATTTAATTTGCTATAAGTTCAGTGTACAAGAGAAAAAGAAGCTTTGAATTCTAACATTATAGTTTATCTATGCTATTCAATTGACTCATTTAAATAGCATAATCAATAAAAAAAATTAAATCAACTGCAAGGAGAAGCTATATAAATGGTACTCTCTGCACATGTAATTAGCTCTAAGTGCAGTATACAAGAGAAAAAAAAGCTTTGGATTCCAACATTGCAGTTTATCTATGCTATTTTTCTCGTCTTTGTCTGCAGCAATGGATCAAAGATGCATCATATGGCCTACGTATAAAAGATAGACATGGTTATCCAGCATTCAGCTTGGTAAACAAAAAGACTAAGGCAGTTCTCAAGCATGCCAACGAGAAGGGACAACAGGTTTTTTTTTTATTTCCCATAAAATTTGGAAAAATATAACTATGATTGCTCATTCTTTATCTTTGAGTAGATGTTGAATGTATAAAATGATTTTGGAGAAGAACAGCAGAATACATACACCTTGAGTTGAATGTATATTACAGAACAATCCTTTTGTAACAGTAAAATGTGTTGAAAAGGGGGTATTCTGGTAAACATCCAAAAGTCAGGGGTATCCTGATAAATATCCAAAAGCATGGTTCCTGTATTTTGATACTTGTCTCGACCATTTACACATGATCTTTTTGTAGGTGCTTTTGATGGATTATCAGGCAGATATAAAAGATGAGAGTATTTTGTGGTCGGAGAGTCAAGATTTTGGAGATGGTTTTAAGACCATCCGATCAGCAAGCGACACTCTTCTAAATTTAACTGTTTTTGAAGGCCATAAAAAGATAAGAAATGGGTCTGCCCTAGTGCTTGATACTTGGCATAAAAAGGATCATCAATTATGGAAGCTCTCCCCCTTGTGTAAGTCATATAATGCATTGATAGTTACTGATGAATATTGAAACTTGATGTTGTCTTAAACTGATGGAGTGTTTTCCTTTTGTTTTCTTCAGAAATGTGTTGATGAGAATGGTATGGCTGGCACGTGCCTTCACAATAAGAGGATGTGGTTTTTGCATTTCAATTCTTTCCTTTTACTTGAATATGTATTCCTAATATATGATGTTGTTTGCCTAATGGTAGAGTTTGTGTTTTGTTTGAAAACTTGGGTGTTAAGACTATATATATATATATATATATATATATAGTTTCAATATGCAGTTAAACCCACATTAAGCTCAATGTGGGATGAGACAGATCAAGTAAATGCCCCAATTAATTTCAACGTGTATGTGAACCTACATATATAGGATGGCTTTTTGTGAAAAATACACCTTATAATTTTAAAGATGAGCATAACTTTTTGTACAACTATTAGTATTTTATGCAACCAATGTCTATACATCAAAATGGACTTCACTAAGTTGAATGTGATAAGTAGAGTTGTGTTCCCAAGGGCGCTCAAAAACCACTTTAAGAGAGTACCTCATATATTGTCCGAAGAGCATTATAATCGGCATTACGCCTACATTTGGAAGTAACTGTTTGAAAATTTTGGACATGTAGAAGTTTGTCAGTGTGAAGGTGGTTGTACGACAAATATGAATATGGCTTGCTTATCCTCAAACAGCATATATTTTTATCCTTTTAGCTGTGACGTGAACTTTGCAAATACTGGTTCACCCAAAGCATAATGGTTCTGAAGTATGTGCACTGTCTCATGAAAGAAAAATGGGGGAACTCATTGTTGGCACACACAAATGCAAGAAGGATCTTAAGGCGCATGCCAAGAGTATAGAGTTGGGCAGCTATTTCAATACAGCAAAAGTTGCCCAGACCTAGATAGGACAAGTAGAGAAGAACATTGTGATCTGCTTTAGGTGCCACCACAATAAGTCACCACCCAATTCAAGAAGTTAAAAAGAATAGATCGGAGGCAAACCAAAGTTTATTTATTTAACTTAAGATATGCAGTAACTCTCAGCACAAAATATCATAAGCAAGATGAGTGTAGGGAGAGGCAATATTTGCTGACGCTAAAAGTATGGAGTGACATTGTAATTCAACACATGAGCATAAAGATAAGACTATATTTTTCAAGTGCGTCAGCGATCTCTGCCTTCAGAAGTGAGACAAAGAGGCCAAAGCCACATGAGATAGGGGAGAGAAGAAATGAAATACTTATAATAATCTGGCGTACATAAAAAATTGTACCAGAACAGTCGTGCTTAACAAAGATGCACATCTAATGGGTACTCTTGAAAAGTATTATCCATTCTTACATTGGAGCTTTTATAATTACATATCTATATATCAGATTACGCTGACAGTTTTGTCTTCTTCACATGGTAGTAAAGCCTATAGACAAATTGGGGCTCGGTCTTGGTACATTTTGAAGTACAAATATACTCGTCAGTCTCGGTAGTAGTTGAACTTCGTGTTCCAATTTTTTTCCTTTTCATGAGGAAGGAAATGTGACTTCATTTTATAGCAAAGAACATCTGCACATTTGGAGGACATTAAAATGATCACCTTTTAGCTACAAATGTTCAATATAGATGTTTTTCGTGTTGACTTCAACCTCGACAATGCACTTGGACTTGTGGCATCGCTTGTTCGGGATCAGCATGTCCAATCAGTTCATCAAGACGCTCTGAACAAAATCAAAGAAACAGATTGCATTACAATATGTTCAGCATCCATTCTGAAAACTCCTCTGTTTTGCAAATATTTGTCATTGTATGCTTCAAAATACAGAATGTTTTCAAAATCTTGCAGATGCTTTTAATATTATTTATACACAGAAAATTCCAAAACTATGACTGAGTTTGAAAATCACTGGAAGATTCATGTGCTACAAGATTTATTATTCGGGTTATTTTTTAGACTTAGGGGGTATTCTACTAAGACACAGCAAGTTAGACCAAAACTAATTAGGGTATGCTTTCTATCGTACCTTTAAGGTGCAGAATAGCTTGTGTGATTTCCTTCAGAAACAATGTTGTCTGATTTCCCACTATTGATGATGTGAACTTTTTGGAAGGAAGAGCTTGCATTCTGGGTTTATGAGCATCTTTTCGCTGGAATTCTTCATAAACGCCACCTTTTTCATCATAATTTCTGCATGAGTCCACCTCAAGGTGCTTCAAGTTCCTTGATCCACTTTTTGATCTTTCTCTTGGCCTGAACCTAGGCTCAAAGTTTTCACAAAACCTATCTAACTCTTCTTTGTCTTGCACTCGATTAAAATTTGAATTTTTGTGTGGTTTTCTTTGCATAGCTTGCTTCCAACCAAACTCCTCAGAAGCACATCCATCATTCATATCTGAAGTCTGGTCGGCACCATACATCTCAAATGGCAACATGTTTTCTTTGCTATTTGAATCATTATCATCCCAAGCAGCGAATTCATCAGGAGAACATGATATTGATGATGATGATGATGGCAGGTGATGCCGATCATTTGTCAGGCATGTCGATGGCCTCTTCATGTGCTTTTTCTCTTTCCTATATTTGTCATGAATTGGAGTAGATCGTTGGACTATCAATGGAGATTTTTTATGCATTTTCTTCAGTTGAACATGATCTTGACGAATAATTGGGCTAGACTGAGGACGGATGGACATTTTTCTGAGAGAATCTTCCAATGTTCTTGATTTCTTCAAAGAGGCTTTGAGCTGTGTTCTTCTTTGCCTCAAGGATGATACCGTCCAAAAGGGAGGGTGATGTTGTGTAAAGGTAGTGAAATGTTGTTTGTCCTCAAGCACGCCCATAAGCTTATTGTCGACATTGTCTCTAAGGTCAATAAAACGTAAAATTGGCCATTCTTCCATCACATCAAGCAACATCTTCCCACTCATTCTTGTGATCTGATTGCCTCTCAAATTCAAAGCTGTTTTTTAGTACCACATACCATAAATAAGCATTGAGAACATCATCCCGTAGAGACTACAGAAACATAAAGTTAATCAAAAACTTTCTACCTTCAAGCGGGGTACCAATCCTCAAGATTGTGCAGATAGTCTGTATACTTGAGTCTGAGAGATAGTTCAAAGAAAGGTCGAGAGCAGTCAGACCTTTGGGTTTCATTGTCAATGCATTCACTCCTTTTGAACTCCTTAAACTCCCTTGCCAATCTGCTTGAGCTCTTCTGCTTACATGTGCCTTCAAGATCAAATCCATCATCAGCATGCTCTGAGAGCACCAATGTCTTGTTTAATGGAATGAACGGGATAACATTTAATTCTATCCAGAAAGAATAGAAGATTGGAACCTTGAGTATTGCACTTATGAGAGGAGAAATTGAATCAGTTAATCCGCATGCAGAAAGATTAAGAATCTCTAATTGCGCACATTCCTGCAAACTTTTACCCTGTCAATTAATGGAGCAACTCAGACTTCTGCTTTCAGTGACTTGCCTCCATGAACAACAAAAAAGAGCAAAGACAGTAGAAGCATTGCTAAGACCAGAAACAGATGTTAGCAATAAACTTTTATAACTAACCAGAATTTGGAGACCATGATCTCTAAGCTCACTATTGGCAAACGACAATCGCTTCAATGTTGTTGATTGGCCTAATTAGATGCAATAAAAGAATCAAATCCAACAAGCAAAAAGCGCTGTGCTGTAAAATATATTTATAGTAACTGAACCACATTGTACTGCATTATATGGACATGCAGAGATTTACTTGTACATGCCTAAAGGTAGAATGTGCCATGAATTGGCAAGATTGGGGCTAGATCCAATCATTTGTGCCATGTGGTATAAATAAATATTCTGTTTCAAATAATCGTCAACATGGTCATAGTTTTGCTGATGAAACCGTCAAGTGAATGGGAAAATATACACAAATGTGCTTCCTAGGGTAAAAATTAGATGTAAAAAGATGCTGGACAAACAGAAAAATAAGTGTTCTCTTGAAGACATTAGTCTCGCACTAGGTAACTCATGAGAGAAACAAACAGTAAAGCTTGATCAGGGAAGGGATAAACTCCCTCAAGTGGGAGTCTGGGTGTGTGAGTCTAAAATATAGATGAAAAACTGTGGACAATCACTTATGGTTGGAAGTCAGGTAAAGACAAGCAAATATTGCATACAACATTAAAACATGTAACCATGCAAATGAGCGTCATTATGCAATCAAGATGGAAGAACATGTTGTGGTAATCATCCACATATACACATATCTATCATAATGCACAGAATAGGTGCAGACATTTTTAAGTGCTATGACCCATGATAAAAATATAAAAGAGAAAATTACGAAATCCAAAAGAAATTCTTTTATGCATTGCCTTATAAATGAAGACCCATGGGACATGCAATCCACTGGTGCACACATACACCACGTAAAACACATATAGATATATTTTACAAGATCAAAATCTACTTAATATGCATACACTCATACTTCACATTAGTGGGAGGGAAATTTACTTAGTGTGGAAACTGATCTCATGCAGCAGAAAAATCAAATACAAGGCCTCTAGGATGAGTCTACCAAGAAAAATCTTTAAATTTCAAACGAAATTTTATGCAATTGGGAAAATCATTGCTAGCAAAGATGTATTATGAGAAAATAATGAATCAATGTGATTTGTATGACGAGTTCTGGTGTTGGATCAATCTTCAGGATTGCTTCTCATATTAAATAATCTCATTTCTATTAATAGCAGTAAGTTTTTTGCCTACGAAAATGTGCTGTAAGGAGAATACAAGAAAACTAGAAGAAAACCCACATTCAAACGAGTTCATAAATTTACATACTGATGGATTCTGCAATTATTTTCAGATCTCTCTCCCACAATGCAAACCCCAGCTCCAACTCTTGCAGCCATCCTCCACTTGCTAAACACCATGCTAAACTTCTGCAGAAAACAAATCCAAGAACCTTATAGCCTCAGCTAAATCCAACTCCACTTGCATCACAACATTGAAAATCAATGCTTACTTGGAAAATGAAAATAGTGTATCCGAATGCCTGTACCCAAGGAATCCCAGAGTTCTGTTTTCTGCAACATATTCAAGCCTAAGAAATCAGATGAACAAAGAATATGATGAAAATATAGCATATATTAGAAAACAGTTACATATAGGTGAATAGAACCTGCAATCCGCTTTTGTAATTCCACATAACTCTGGAACAAGTGTAAACTAGAAACACTGGTTTTTTTCAGTATTTTTGCAATTCCCAGAAGATCGAGAGCAATCAGTTCATTCACGTTTTTCTGCAAAACATAGATAGTAGTAGACTTGAATATATGAAAACAAGTAATGCCGAACTTCAAGTTTGTGATGTTAAAGTCAAATGTCTCAAAATCAGACTGCTAGATAATAGTAATAAATCTGAGTACCAGTAAAAACTACCAACCATATGCTTTCTATTTTCCTCTATTTATGTATAATTTACATGAGAATGGATCTTTCCTAAATGTCTATTCTACAATCATAAACATGCTGCTCTTTACACACGTACCCTCGCAGTTTAAATTCCGCCTAAGAAGCATTCATCAAGCGTTCATGAAGCCTCAAGCGTTACTACGAGACCATTACATTTAGACATAAATTCAGTGTTTATGCAAGGCAAACTAGTTCGCCACAGGTATTCTTAACTTCAACCAAGGCTTCCTTCATTATTATCTCTAGTATGCTCTCACACATTATATTTGTGCATAGTATTAAGGATGGCATGCTGAGACTTATGTCCAATAAAAAATAAAGAAATATATGGTCAGAAGATAGATGCATATGCAATCTCAATCCCACTGTTCAACCAGTATAAATGATATATAAGGCAAGAATACCTCCTTCCAAAAAAACATAGTAGTAGTGCATGCACAATGTTTTTGGGGATCCCCTTAATTTCCTACATTTGTACTGAGTCTTACATCAAAATAGTTTCATGCATATTCTTTAGAATACTGAAGGATTATTCTGAGGTATAGTACATATACGTTTGTCTGTAAAAATATCCATTATCCACTGTTTGTAACAACAATAATAGCTAATCAAAGGGGTTCTAAAAATTATAAAACCGTTGAGACTTAAAATTGCTTATTGGTGTGCAGGTCCTAATGGTTTAGAATGTTGACTGCACAGAGACTAAGAATAAAGGTTAAGGGTACATTTCATGTGAACACTCATAATGCAGTAAAGATACCTTGATTTCGTTCTTCTGAAAAGTTCTTCTTTTGTGACTTCTAGGTTTAGAGAGCTGCCTCAATCTAGGGCTGAGTGTGGGATGCCTTCCCTCAACCATAACTACTTTGCGAAATTTTTATGGAAAATTCATGGCCTCAAGAGATCAAGCTGATATGAACATCTGGGTTTAGTTCAACCTAAAATACAAGCAAATTCAAGACCGATCTATGTTCTCAAAAATTTATATGATAAGCATGTGAGAGAGAGAGAGAGAGAAAGAGAGATGCTATATCTCAAGAATTGGATGCAGACATATTATAACTTCAATGAGACTAAACTAAGAGTTTGAAGCTAGGAGTATTGAAAGGAAATAAAGGGAAAAAACAGCAAAATGGAGAGCACAACATAATTATTACAGTAAATGAGTATGGGATGTTCTGTATATTACCAAACGTTATTGCACACAGAGCAGAGATAGATAGATTTTTTATCATCCTTAGAGATCAAATAACAGAGAGAATTTGTGTGCGCGTGTGTAAAACGAGTATTGTGAAAAATGTAAAAAGAGTGTAACATGAGTTAATGAAGAATATGATCAAGGCTAGAGATTATAGGTGTATAATCATGAAAATATGTCTCCTCTTGTCTGTCTATCTGCAATAGAGTCTCTTATACTATGAGAAAGACTCCTCGATTACCTTTGGTGTTCAGAATCCACCATCATATAAAATGGCCCAAATGGATCGACTAAAAATAGGCATTATAAATTGGTCTAAACTGCTCACATGCTAGCATCCAGCATATGAATCAAGTGGAGTACAATAAATCCTTTCCAGTGGAGTCATATATATAGCTATATCTGAAAATTGTGAGCATGAACCAAGTGTTTACTTCTATAAATGCTCTCGAGTTGAGTCATATATTTCTCTGTGTATCTGCCCATTTGATGTATGTGTGGAAAATATGAACACCCATCAATGAAGGATGTAAAATTTCATCACAAAAAAATGTCTACCTGTATCAGATATGGTGACTGGAGCATTGATCTCAATAGATCAAGTTGTTCTCATCATAAATAGGTTTCAAAGAAGAAAAGTATATGTTCAACATAAGCTGTAACATAAACTGAAAATGCATTTTGTGTCTTCTTTTGTTTGTATGAAGCGCATATAAAGGGAAAAGAAAAACGCAAACCACTGATGGATTCTCTACATACAACTAAATACAAAGGAAAAAGAAAGATCTGCATTTTTTTGTAAACAACCACAACCAAAAGGAAAAGAAAAAAAAATTGCATTGCTACGAACACATGAGAAGAAAAGAGAAAATTATGGCTGTTTCTGTAAAGAATCACATGAAAAGGGAGAGTCCTTTTCTCCAATCCAAATGGAAGAGGGGGAGAAAAATGCCTATATTTCTTCAGCATACAATTAAATACATTCAAGGAGGAATTACAGAAAAAAGAAAAAGAAAACAGAGTGCATAAAGCTCAATCTTCAACAGGAGAATGTAAAGCAGATGCTAACCTGTAGTAAATGTGAGAGATGGCTGATGATTTTCCGGACCAATGGAAGTCTTCTTCTTCTTCTTCTTCTTCTTCAGTTATTGGAATGCTTAAGAGGAAGAATTAGGGCATGGGCATGGATTGATGGAGCTGAGGGGAACTGCTGCCCATAACTGTAACTGCTCCATGTGATGATGATATACATATGGATGGGCTTAACGAGACAACAACATTAATAATAGTAGTAGACCTACAGTTCCCATAATTTGCAAAACTGGGCCTCCACAAGTTTGAGAGCCACCTGAGTCGAGACCTGGTCTTGTCGGGGGGGTCAATGGCCATCTATGAGAGACAAGAGCATACCCCATTGCGAGAATCGAACTTTTGAGAGAGAGAGAGAGAGAGAGAGATCTTTCTAACATTCGATTGCGACCTATGATACCTCTTGCCCATTTACCCTCGGACAGAAATTTGCAATTCGAGGTTGTTGATTCCTATGAGATGGGAGCATATCCCATAGCAAGCATCAAAACTAGAGAGAGAGAGAGAGAGAGAGAGAGAGAGAGAGAGAAAGAGAAAGAAAGATATATTAACGTCTTCTTAAGGCCAAAATTGGCCCATGAGACAGTTGGTTTACAACAAAATTGGTATTTATCCAATCATCAGAACTAAAATAAAGTAAAAATAGAACTTAAACTAAAAGAGTTCTAGTAGTGTACAAAATGTGGTATACTCGATAAAAGGAAGTGACTTTGCACTAAGCCTAATTTCATTTCCACCCAAGCCTCTCGAAAAGAAGTGGGAGGTCAAAGGGTTTTGGTGTGGTTGTGACCCATGGTCTCAATGTATAGTGCCCCAGCCATGGCTTCTAGGCGGTGTAGCTCACGTTCCCTTATTTTCTTTATTGCTTCTACACCACGTCGGGTTGGTTTGAAACCCGACATCCGAGGGCATTTGGTTCTTCTTTGGTTTTTTGCTTCATCACGAAAAAGGCCAAGTGGTGCAGGTGTGTCGACATTGGGTGTCTCCCCCTGTTCTTGGAAAACTTCATTTCTTACATGTTGGTGAGCATTAGCAACATTATTGTCAACATTTTGTAACTTATTCTCTCTGTGTTGTTTTAGCTCTAGGATGTATCTGCCTAATTTCTTTATATCTAGAGTATCTAATAGTTTGCCAGGAAGGGTAGGAGAGGAACCAAGTATGTCTTGGTATTTTGCCCTTATCTCGGCATAGGTGGGACACTTGCATGTAAAGTGGTACTCATCCTCTATCTCTATGTGGCATAACCTACATATATGTTCCTCCCAAGGGACTCCATTAGTACGATCATTCTCAATCTCAAGTTGGTGAGATGATATTCTAAGTTGTCTAATGGCAACCCTTAGTGCATGTGGTAAGAATACATCTAGATATTTGGGTCGCATAATAAAACCTAACTTAGAGAATTGCATGAAGTGTTCCTTATAGTACAACAATTTAGATGGGAGTGGCTCTAGTGGGGTGATCCATTTATACCAAATGTAAATTTGCCATATTTCTTGGCGTATTACTTTATTGCGGTCCTCATGAGAGATTAAAGTGTTATCAATCGTGTGGTTGCACCTAAGGGGAGGGAGGTTATTAATGTCTAGACCGTTCGCAAGAAGTCAACTCACCATCATGCGATACCATGAGCTAGTATAGCTGGACTCATATAGTGATCGAGAGGCCTTAAAGGCTTGATGGGATATTCTATCATGTGGTTGGCTATGTATCCTGTGTATAAAGACTACAAGTTGAAAAAGTGCATCTACTAACATCGGGGGTAAAGTGAACTCAACCCTAATAATGCCATGTGGTACTGTTGATTTGCTTCGTAGTTGGCGTGATAACATTATCACCAATGGTCTCTCTAATTGCGTCCACATGAAAGATGGTAGTCCTGGAGCCCAAACCACCGATGCATACATGAGGGAGGGAGTCACTAATGAGTCAAAGAGCCACCCTTAAGTTTGTGGCTCTTGAAAGTATGCTTGATGGCATTGTCTCTCGAGGAGTGAGAGGGATGCATGTCCTCTTGTAAGTCTATCCTTCGATGCTTGTGTCATCGAAAATTTACGTGAGTAGGCATTGAAAGTGACTCCGAGATAGACATATGATCCAACTACCTCAATTGGGCTATGGGAGATAGTTAGGTGACACTTAGCTCTAACTTGGGCCGATGTGTGGAAGATAAGGACTTTAGTTTTCCCTAGATTCACTGCCAATCCTCGTTGTGCGCAAAAGTCATCTAAGGCATTAAGGTGCCTTCATAGAGGAAAACTATGTCCTATGCATAGAGCAAGATACGAACCTATGTATCCCCAAGGACTACTCTATTGCCTCCCTTACAAGAAATAAAATCCGTGATCTCATCAATGTAGATCCCAAAAAGAGTCGGAGATAGGGGCAACCTTGTTTTACACCAATAGTACTAGTGAAACAAATTGGATAAGCCACCTAGGCATCAAACACACCAGGACACTTGTTCATATAGTGCGTAGATGGCCCAAACCATGTCATCTAGTATCCTCAAGCTTTTAAGCCTATCAAACAACCACTCTCTAGGGACCATGTCAAAGGCTTTGCGGAAGTCCACAAAACAACAATATAATTTCTTCTTGCGAGCCTTAGTCTAGTCAATTAAGCATCTAAGTGTGAAGATATGATCAATAGTGGAGAAGGCTCGTCTAAAGCCAGCCTGTTCAGGTGCACGAAGATTTAGGGTCTCCATATAATCGCTAAGCTCTGCCTTCATTACTACACCATATAATTTAGCAAGGGTATGACCTATCATAATGGTCCTATAGGTATTTGGGTCCATGGGGTCCCTGCCTTTATGTATAGGGGTCACTGTGTTCATAGTCCATTGTGGTGGAAAACCCTCCGCAAGAGCACGATTGAATATTAGAGTTAGCAAGGGAGCTAGGCACTCTCTCGCATATATGATGTGTTCTGCTCGCAATCCTGTGTGGTCCATGGACTTCCTATGTTGTAATTTCTTTATGACCTTCGTGACCCTAGAGGTCATGAAAAGTGTCCCCACAATAGGTCGGGGTGTAGAAGGCATTGGAATGGGTGGTTGGTTTGGGATTCGGTAAAGTCTCTTTGTATATGTGTGCCAGGTTTCGGGATCTTCGATGGGTGTTTGTGGTCTTGGTTTCCATAATCTCTTCCATGCAATGGCGCAATCACTACTCATGAGCATATGGTAGAGTTCCCAATATTGGGATGCCTCCCATGCTCGTCTCTTATGACGTGTCATCGTGCGCATTTCTTTGCGAGCTTGTACTGAGGTAATACTACCACTGAGTTGCGATTTGTAAGTTGTCTATGTAAGTTCCTACAATCCTCATCATACCATCTATTTTGTGGCATAGATCCTAATCTACCTTGATTGGAGTGTTTCGTATATGGGAAATTGCTAACTGTTGCGGAGTGAAGGATATGTGTGAGTTTCGTACTAAGGCTCTCTAAGGATGTGTGTGTGTGTGTGCGAGAGAGAGAGAGAGAGAGAGAGAGAGAGAGAGATTGTTCAAAATGTTCAAATGATGAGATGGAGATATTGTTCCAATTTTTACGTTATTGGGGTCTACAACACAATTGGAATATGCGTAATGCTTTCATGTTTGATAATAGACATGGGGTGAAAGCCTATATAAAGAAGCTTAACAGTATTCTCATGTGAAATTTTTGGATGTTAGAGCATGTGGGGATCATTTCCTCAAATGCATATTCAAGTTTTTTAGTAGCATTACAGAACGTCCCTCTCCCTACATAGGGATATGATAGGTAGAGGAGACTAAGAAGTGTTGTAACTAAGTGGATTTTACATACAATTAATATAATTGTGTGCTTTTACCGAGAGAGAGAGAGAGAGAGAGAGAGAGAGAGAGAGAGAGACCTTTCTATCATTTGATTGCAATCTATGAGACCCCCCCCCTGCCCATTTGCCCTCGATTGGAAATTTATGACTCAGGGTTGTCCATCCCTATGAGATGGGAGCATAGCCCATAACGAACATCAAACTATAGACAGGTAGATAGAATCAATCAATCTTTTTTAGTGTCCATAGAGAGGCTCGATATTGACCCGTAGGACCTAAGTACAAAAGTTATCTTCATGTGTGTCTTCTTCGTAAGAAGGGACATTCATAGTTTGAAGCACCACGTCTCGGTGTGTGAATCAGGCAGACACATATGAGGTCAACCTTCTAAGTGTTCTCTTTTAGAGAGAGAGAGAGAGAAAGCATATCTACAAAAGTTGAAGGAAGTACTAATGTGGTAATTTTCTTTATTAAAGCAAGTGGAAATTCATTCCTCAATGGAGTGTTCGTCTTGCCTATTGGCAATTCAACATGTTCCACTACCCATGTAGTGTAGTTAGAACTTAGTGGGTGACCATACTCCATTGTCACACCCATTGTAAGTAATGTTTTTTACACACATTTATTAATATAATTGTGTGTTTTCACCCAAAAAAAGAGAGAGATAGAGAGAGAGAAGAGATATTTCTAACATTCGATTGTGATCTATGAGACCTCTTGCCTATTTGCCCTCGAACGAATATTATGCCTCAAGGTTGACCATCTTATGAGCTGGGAGCATAGCCAAAATTGAGCGTCAAACTAGAGAATATATATTTAGTTAATTATTTATTTATTTAACGTTCAATTGGGCTCTATGAGACCTACCCATTTTCCCTTGAATGAAAATTTAAACTTCTTGACAGTTGGTCGAACCACCATAAGTTTTGGACAGCCTGCTACTTCCTTTGCCCTGTCGACGTGGGGAAACCTTCTTTTTCAACGCCATAATATATGTATATATATCCATCATCATGTTGAGCACCCATTCATTTTATGTGCAGTTCCTCGACACAATGCCAACCAAACTCTATAGTAAAATTCCCACACGGGAATCAATGCTTAGCTCTCAAACCAAAGTTGATTTTTAACAGGAGAATTGTTTTGAGCCCATTTCTGTTAGCATGAATCCTTCATTGGGAAGTCACTTGCTACTTAGATTCAATTTGGTTTATCTTAATTAGCATTAGCTATTGATAAACATGAACTTGTAATACAATGGGAATTTAAAGGCATTAATAGATTCACAATTTTCATAGATTGCGGCACTAGGACTCCACAAGTTCAATGGTCATCTATGAGGTGAATAAGACATTAATAGACCCACAATTTTCATCGGCACTAGGTCTCCACAAGTTGAAGAGTGGCGATATCATTGATCCATTTGCTATAAAAAATGGAAATCCCCCTCAGTCAAAGGAAGTGATAAATATTTATTTAGCTTTAATGGTGCATGACGACACCTCGAGTTATTGGACGTTTCTTTTGGGAATATATTAATCTTTAGCGGCTTTATTTAACAAGCTATGGTTTTGATTATTGAACATAATCGACCACACAACGAAAACAAGCTTTTGAGACCCAATGATTTTCTCATATGCATAAAAAGTAAGTTGGTATAGCTCTGAGAGATAGGGTTTATATTCTCATTCTTATGTAATATGTAGTACTAGCTTGTAGATATGGTTAAATCATGGCATCGTGGTACAAAAAGTATTGTCTTTGACACAACCCATTTATTATTGTTTTGGTTATATGTGGTGAAAGTTTCATCTCACAAATTTTCGGTTTGTAATAACTACAAATTCGGCACTTGATGGGCTCTTTAATCAAATCAGGGATCATAGTACATGTTGAGTTTGCAAGGATTGATCGAAATTCTAAATAAAATAATGCATAGTTGGTAGAAAAATCCGATCACCTATGCACTTGTCGCCCTTGGGATATGGAAACATACATACTTATTACAATTCAATTTTTTGTTTAAATCATTCTTTATGTAGTGTGGCTATTGAAACTATCACACGCCACTGTCATAAGAGGTAAAGTACACCCTTTTATGATTTCGGTTATGAATACTATGGGGCATCATCACATCTCACCTATAACTATTCACACTCACTAGACTCACACAGGTTCGGAATGCTAAGGTTTGCAAGGTTTTTCTTAAAAAGTTTAGATGACTATGCTGGTAACAACCCTATTAACATCATTAGTGCCTCCTTGGGATTATCCTAACTATGATATATGTGAAGTGTTTTGTACTTACATGATGTTTGTCTATTTATTCTTATTCCATCTTCCTCCAACAATCAAGCTTGCACATGAAAAGTGATTAATATCTACTACCAAAAAAAGGTCACTTTGGAGAAACTTATATACTTTATGCACAATTATAATTTTCCCTTGGTTATGATGAGATTATTTCGTGATTAAAATCACTTTCTCTTGGTATGTATACATAGCACAATAATGATGAGGAAACAACAAATAGAAGATTACAAGGACGCCAAAAAGCTATAAGTATCAATTTTGATACATACATGTTATTTAGTGGTGTCTATATGTATATAAACAAGGCATGCGTGCTAAAGCACGATCATGTAAAAGCATTGCCTATATGTCTCATCTTAAAATATCTTTATGGTTAGAGCGGATAGAGTCATGCCTTAGAGGAGTAGGTCATGGGTCTAAGGTCTAAACCAACTTATCCAATTCAAGGTTCGTATAAGAAATAAAAACAAGTACATTGATTTAGAATGGTTGTATGGCATGCCTAAATGCAAACATGTATTATGGGCATGTGGATGCACATTCAAGTCCTCCTTCTATCTTTCTACCCTCGAAATATTTCTATCTTATGATAAAGACGCATAATGTTACCACTAGTAAATATCATGGAACACAAATTTATGTCAAGTAAATGCAATGCTAGGACAAGCTTATGTTGGCCGATGCATTCAAAAGTTCATGGTAAATATTTGTAATGAGGTGTGATATTTATGTTCATGGAATGAATAGATGATGGGATAGCTGAGCAAATTTGAGTACAACGGAATCAAGGTTAATAGCAATACATAAACGTGACAAAAAACTTTGGGACATACTAATTGTACTATCAAGCTTGTAAAAAATCTCCGACTTTGCTTAGAGTTGCTTTTTGTTACTCATGTTTTTAGTAATATAGTGTGTGATATGTTGTTCTTCAAGCATTGGGCGTCAAATGTCAACGCTAATACGTGTACTTATGTTGTGTAAGCAATTGGTTGAACACAATGATGGATGGATCGATTTCTTGACCAGCAACGATATAATGAATGGATGAAGGTTTTCTTGCTTGGAAGTTAGTAGTTGGGAGCATATCCATGATATAATGATTGCTTGTCCCAAGGCAACTAGTCAAATGAAGGTCAAGGACTGATGAAATTAGAAGCCATAATCTTGTGGTTATTTTGAATCTATTTCTTGGATGAAGGTTCGGTGCTTACTTCGTTTTGATACACTTATCAACCAAAGGTTGAGAATGGTTTATAGAAGGAGATTGTCATTCTTTGGAGGAAGGTTGGCAATTTCATTTAGGTAGGGGCCAACCAACAACCCTAGTGAGTAGCTACATGTCGTATTAACAATGGTGATCCTTGTAAGATAAAGGCATGAGATTGGCAATAGGAGATTTACACATTCTTTGTTTGTGAGGTTGGGAAAATAGAAGCCAACCTCGACAATTAATTGGTCAATAAGAGTTTATTCATTCATTGGAAAATCAAGGAAGTCGAGGTCTAGGAATGGATGATAGGAATCTATTCTCGTCCCCCAACTTCAAACTTCTCCAACGTTGTTTGTTGTGTGGAAGATAGTAAGTCGCATTCTGCATAATGCTCTAACATTGAGGATTCCTCAATCATGACATGATAAGGGCCCTAAGTATCTTGATGTGGTCTCATTCCGCTACCATCTTGTCCATCACCTATAACACCCTCCTCCTCCCTTACCCTAGCTACATCGTACATGACACACATTTTCTCTGTTTTCCACTTGTAACCAAACAGAGAGGATGGTTAAAATCTTGCATGGTAAGAAGGAACTATGATCCAACAACATGATATGACAAAAAGTCGGATCATGTTACAATAGCCGAACACATGGATGTGATGGGATCATGGTATCACAACATAACGAGGAGGTAACCGAGATCAAGCTGCATGAGACAATGCACGATACAACAAAAAGTCAGGATGAACCCGCGTGTTATGATATGCGAAACCGCATGGATGCGGAGGAATCATGGCATCGCAAAACATAACAAAGGGTGTCTAAAGGAATTTGATCGTGTCACGAGGGATGATGTCCAAGACGTGTTTTTATGTATGTATGGCTTGGCAGTAATGTCAGACCACCACAACATGTATGTGTTCACATGCGAAAGTGTGATCTTCATTGAAATCTAAGAGGTCACAAGCTCGACAAAGAGAGAGAGGCGAATGATCAATAGAGAGACATTGGTGGTGGTGGTGGGGGGGCGCTCTCAATGGATGAATCGATAGGTTGCAAAGAAGTGTGGATCTATTGATCGATCGATAGGCTGCAAAGTGACGATGGATGGATTGATAGGCTGCAAAGTGTGGATGGATGGATCGATAGGCTTCAAAGAAGTGTGGAATCGATATCGATCGATCGATCTATCAACGAAGGAGTGGCGAAGATCAATCGATCGATCGATCTATCAACGAAGGAGTGGTGAAGATCAATCGATCGATCGATCTATCAACGAAGGAGTGGCGAAGATCAATCGATCGATCGATCTATCAATGAAGGAGTGGCAAAGATCAATCGAGAGACATTTGTTTGGGGGGGGGGTGTGTCTGTCGATCAATGGATCGATCGATTGCCTGCAAGTGTGGATGGATGGATGGATGGATGGATGGAAGAGCAGATCACGCAGAATGCAGGCCATGGCCATGGCCATGGTGATGGTGGGCAGTCAGTCAATTACAAACAGAGATAGACACAGAAAAAACAGGGGAACCATAGGAAAAAAAAAAACAGAGGAGGCAAAAAGGAAAGGAAAAGAAAAGACAAAAAGAAAAGATTTCAATCTCTCGTGTCTCCAGCTCATTTCATTCCCCTGCTCTCTCTCTCTCTCTCTTCTCTTTCCTTCTTGTCAGTGCTCTCTTCTGTCTCTCTCTGTCTTCTCTGCCTTCATTCACAGCCAAACAGAAGAAGAAGAAGAAGAAGAAGAAGAAGAAGAAGAAAGAAAGAAAGAAAGAAAGAAGGAAGGAAGGAAAGAAAGAAAGCTTCTCCTCCCTCTTCCTATCTCTGTTTCTCAGGCATGGCGACCTTCACAGCTCGCTTTCCACGTTTGCTCATATAGTATATATATATATATATATCCTTCAACGCATACGCATTCTCACGACCCTCCATATCAGATACTCTGATTGCATTTCCTCCTCTCTGTGTGAAACCCTAACCGGTTCACCGATACCTAACCCTATCCGTATAACTGGGTTAGAGAGAGAGAGAGAGCGATAACCCTAACTGGGTCATTGAGTTAGCCCTAACTGGTTTGCAGGTGCATAACCCTGTACGTGGCTGGGTTATTGAGTTAGCCCTATCTGGTTCGCAGGTGCATAACCGGGTCATTGAGGCAACCCTAACTGGTTCAGATAGTGATAAAACTAACCAAGTAACCTTGCATTGTTCAGGGAGATAACCTTAACACTTAACTTTAACCGTAACCCTAACTGGTTCAAGCATATAAACAATTTAACTGAAGAGAAAAATAACCCTAACTGGGTCAAAAGAGATAACCCTAACTGGTTCAGTGAGAACCTTAGCTGTAATCGGGTTTACGGAGATATCCCAAACTATAATCTGTTCAAACAGATAAACCCAACTGGTCCAGAGAGATAGCCTAACTACTTCAGGGAGATAACCCTCATTACAACACTTATCCCAACTGGTTGGGGAAGAGATAACCCTAACCAACAGGCCCTGAATTTGATAAACCCAATTCTGGCTTTTTCTTGAGATAACGCCAACGCCAACTCGGACTTGATCAAGGAGGTAACATAAAACCCATCTGGTTCAGACAGTTAAAACTTAAGCCTGATTGAATCCAGATACACTAATCACAGCTTAGACAGGGCCATCATAAAGCAAAATTCACCATTTCACTTTGCGTTTTGTATTCGCAATGTGTGACATTGTATAGGGTTTTTACTATCAGTGACGTTCAGAAAAGTTTTAGAAAAAAAATGGAATTTGTGAGCAATGAGCTCTCCAAGAAGACAATTGTGTTCGGATTGAAGTTATGGGTTGTTGTCGGCATTGGGATTGGTGTACTTTTTGTTCTGATCTTGTTTTGCCTCTCTTTATGTCTAACATCTCGGAAGAAATCATTGAAGAAGAAGAAGAAGAAGAAGCATGGCCTTATTGTCTCAAAACCACCCAAAGATCTAATGCTGGATCGATCAAGGCAACCTCCCTCGCATCGTGTCTTGAATGAGCCCAACAATGTGTTAAGAAATGCTGTTGCAAACAACACAGGTAAAGATAAGGATACAGATAAAGATGTTCTTGTTACACAAGCCCAGCAACAAGAGAGAGAGAGCGACCTCAACAGAGTTAATAACAAGGAATCTGTGAATAGGAATATGCATGCAACAAGGCAAGAAGAAACAAGGATAGAGATGGGGAATAGGGTTCTTCGACTACCGCCCATGGAAAAAGGTGTGGTGGAAGGAGAGAGGAGAGGGGAACCTCTGAACAATATCAACAACAACAACAATATTGGTCATGAAAAGGGATGGAATGCTAGTGGAGATTCTCGTTTTATAGATTCTCCATTAGCGAATATATCAGTTCCTGAGGTGTCTCACCTTGGCTGGGGTCATTGGTATACTTTACGGGAGCTTGAGGCTGCAACTGATTCCTTCTCTGATTCTAATGTGCTTGGTGAAGGTGGATATGGTATTGTTTACTTGGGTCATTTGCCTGATGGAACTCGTATAGCTGTGAAAAACCTTCTAAATAACCGGTACATGTTTCTTCCACTGCATTTTAATGTATATTTCAATAATGTTCTATCTATTCTGATAATTTAGAATACTTGAGAGTATTCTGGTACATACCCAACAACTTTGGGGTATTCTGGTTGTTTTGCCCTAGATTCTATCATATGTCTGTGCAATCTGGCTCTGATTGTTTATATATATCATTGCTAGGAACATATCCTTCTAATTGTACATTTTACGTACTAAACATGAGAAATTAAATAAAGCATGTAGAATGCTAGAGTATTATGTCCCACCTAATTGATCCCCCCCTCCCCAAAACCAGCAATATACCCTGTTATTAGGCTAATTATATATTGGGGGAGTGCAATCCTTATTGTTTTTGAATATTTTAAATAACTGGACAAGGTGTTCAACTATTTTGACATCTGAAGGATTTTGAAACACAGAGGACAAGCAGAAAGAGAATTTAAGATTGAAGTGGAGGCCATTGGCCGAGTAAGGCATAAAAATCTTGTTCGTCTAATTGGCTACTGCATGGAGGGATCTCAAAGGTAACTTATCTTGTTTTGGGCCCACCTTTCAACATAATGCTAAAGCACGCTCCTTGTTTTGGTCTTTTATTTCAATATAACCACTTCTGAAAATAATGAAATGGAACTCATCGTTGAAATGCTATTATCTACTATCAACGTGTGCTATATCCATTAGAACTGGGTAGATCCTAACTTTAGCATCAATGATAAGATTGGTTTTGAGAATAATGTTACTTCATATTGTCCAGGATGCTTGTTTACGAATATGTTGACAATGGAAATTTGGAGCAGTGGTTACATGGACAGTTAGGAGATCATCCAGCAATGTCTTGGGATATACGAATGAAGATTATTCTTGGTACTGCAAAAGGGTACTTTTTAGAACCCCATGTCACCTAAATTTCTATCATTGTGTTTTCTTTTGTTGTTATCAATGTGTGCTTGTGTCTTAAGATGTTTCCACTGCTGACTATCTATTTTAGGACATCATATTGTGATTGAAATTTTACATCTCAATGTGTTGTGGCATCATATCCTTATATTCTATTATATGTAATCATAACTGCTGAAGTAAGGACATATGATGCTTGCTAAACAAGAAAGACACTGATCTCAATGAGATCCTTCTTACATGAACATTATTCAGTGGTGGTGTATCTTTCATGTGTCAACATGTCATTGGACCCACATTCATATAGGGATTTGCTCATGTCCAAAGTGTGACTTCTCTCTTTATCTTTGAGTGCAAACCTCAATAACAAGGCTGAATAGCACAATAGGGTTAGCTTGGCTTGTGGCAAGAAAGAGAACTTCCATGATATACTGTCATACAATGCTAATTGTTGTGAGAGGCTTGCATGAATCCACCCTCTATATATTTGATTGCCAACCTCAGTAACAGTGGAATGATGCGATAGATGTGATTTGCATCATGGAAAGTAGAATATGATTCAATCTTGTGAAGAAAATTTGTACTTTCATGATATGGTGTTATATAATGCTCTTGATGCACTTCAAGAGCAATCTAATTGGATTATCATTCTCCACAACAATAGCTTACCTTTGAAATGACTATATAGTGAAGTTGCACCGGTCAAGTACTTTTTTAGTACCATATCGAGTGCCCATATGATGTGATGTTGGGATTAATGGGTGGGAAGCACCCAGCAATATGCAATCAATCACAATCAACTGCCAACTATGTCATGCTACTCCATTTTAATTCTTGGTTTCGGATTCATTTACTATAGCTTTCCTGCTTTTCATTGTTTTTAGATTCCCTATTTCTGTTTTGCAGTATGTTAGCAGCTACATTCACATAGACTGCATTATTTGTTTGTCTATGTATTTTTTGATAGTGTTCATGTGAACTGATGCTGCGCATCTTTTTAACCTATGTATTGTACATCTTTTTAATATAATCAACATCTATTTTGGTGAAAACATCAGATTTCATGTGCTGACACGGGCATGGTTGGCTAAAATACAGGCTGGCTTATTTGCATGAGGGCCTGGAGCCCAAAGTTGTGCACCGGGATGTGAAATCTAGCAACATTTTAATAGATAGCCAGTGGAATCCAAAAGTTGCTGATTTCGGACTTGCAAAACTTTTAGGAACTGGGAATAGCCATGTTACAACAAGGGTGATGGGGACTTTTGGGTAAATATTCAAGAGATATTTCCAAGTTTGGTAACTCTCTCTTTTAAGGTAGTGGAGTTCTTTATTTTTTATATATTAATTTGCTCTTTGCAGGTATGTTGCTCCAGAATATGCCCTTACTGGCATGCTAACAGAGAAAAGTGATGTCTATAGCTATGGGGTTCTCCTCATGGAACTGGTCACCGGAAGAGTTCCTGTAGATTTTGGAAGGCCAGCTGGAGAGGTGAGAAGATTGTTTTGATTTTCATGGTCATATTTTCAAGCAGATAATCCAAAGTCTCTCGTGTGATTGTTAAGCTTTACATCAAAGCTGTTAATTACAGATTTGAAACCTTAGTCTTTCACTAATGTTTTCATGGCCTTAAATGCACCATTCAAAGTGTATTTGACTTCAATTTATTTGGTGTACATAAATTAGGACTTTCTTTCTTTTCTAGGTTAATCTGGTGGATTGGTTGAAAGCCATGGTTGGTAATCACCATTCGGAAGAAGTTATAGATCCAAAGATGGAAGTGAAACCGTCACCACGAGCACTGAAAAGAACATTGCTCGTAGCTCTACGCTGTGTAGATCCTGATGCACAAAAGCGTCCAAAAATGGGCCAAGTGGTTCACATGCTTGAGACTGACGACAATCCTTTCCGTGAGGTACACGATGTGGTGCAATTAGATTCTATGTGTTTTCTCGTTTTCTGATTGGGGAATTGATTGCCACATGTGGCAGCTAAGGGGAGTTGAACTCTCTGTGAGGTATGTGATGTGATCCGGCAACCGGGAGGCAGGATTTCAACCCCACCTGAATCACTAGGCCAATAACGGCCAAACTATTTGTTTATTTTTTGGCAGTACATATTTCCACATATGCTGCCAAAAATCATGTCATCTGCACATGCTCATCCACATGCTGCAGTGTAATAAGATTCTAGGGATAACTTTTTGGATGTTTCAAGAATACTTCTAATAAAAAAATGATCAAACCACAGGGCAAACTGCGCTGCCCCTATTTGTTTTGTATTCGTCGTAACTCTATGAACTTAATAATCTCTATTCAATGTGCTCATGACTTTTATTCAATCTTAATGTGTTAAAAAGGACCGGAAGAATGTTGCTAGGGAGGCATCTCGACAAAGGAATGTTCCTCATAACAATGCAATGGCACCCGAAAACCAAAGCATTCCAAAAGAGGACTCTTCACACATAGCAGCTCAATTAGAGGCAGATACGCAAAGGATGATCCAGAAGATCAACAAGTGGAAGGGGTCAGCTCAGGATGATGAAGAAGAGCTTGGTTCACCAAGCAATGGTGATTCCAGAGCAAGATGGAGGAGATGAAAATTGAAATATAACTATATATAATGGTTTGATATCTTTGAGAATGGAACATGCTGGCATCCTTCAGAAGGAAAAATTGACCTTCCTTCTGAGAAAGTGCTTCATACGCGAATTGATGTACTCTCTTCAATCAATTGTTGATTCAAAAGAGATGGCTGTGATTGGAAATTTGGGACTTAAATTCTTTTGTGTATTTTGGTAAATGATGATCCGATGATTCTGTTGGTAAAATGTATGACTCTTCGGTGTCGGGAGCACGGCTTTATCATGTTCGTCTTCAGCTGGTGGACATCTTGAGCAATCCTTCTTGGATTGTTCGAACCCATAAAAAGTGATAATCAAACAATGATGATACTTAGGAGTCTAAATTTGATCCATATGTATATTTTCCATTTCAGGAGAAAATTCAGCTGATTAAAAGTTTCATTCAATATCCCAAATATTTGGAATCATTTTTGGAAAGTGGACCAGAGACATGTTTCAATAATGTTGTGAGGTATCGGTCACCATTATTCCTTTACTTTGCTTTGAATTTTCTTAAATGGAAGTGAGTCCATATTCTTAGGAGGCTAAATTTTTAGTGGGTCTTAATGCTGTGGGTCGAAGCCAAGGCTTGCTGCACCTCACAACCAAAGGCTACTGAAAGATCCTTGCATTCAAGTATCATAACAGTGGAATGTGAGCAGTGTGTTATAGCCAGTATAATTTCAATGACTGCTTGTAAACAATTATAAAAATTGATCTATTCAGGAATGTTAGTTGATCTTGAAAATCATCAATTCCCATCTTGTTTAAACGTTGAAACACAGATTTGTTGTGTCTATGATCAGATACAAGAGTTTTTTACCTGTCCTAATGTTTCTAGTCTCATTAGCAGTAGAGGTTAACCTTGCTGAACACTGATGACAGTTTTGCCAACATTGCCATTAAATAGAAAATGCCATTGTTTTCACTTGAGGAAAAATGATGGTTCTAAACTCTTGTGATGAAGGAGATTTTTTGATGAATGCAATGACAAAATTGTGGTGCAAGACTTGAATGGGCAGACACCTTGATGTTGTGAGCACAAGCATTGTCTCTATAGTTATATATTTCAATTTTAGAGTCTCAATAAATTGCAAAAGTTTAAGGCTTGGCCAAAATGCATTGTTTGATTCACCATGTATGAAGTGCATACTTCTTGTGCTCAACATACTTGCTCACCAAAAGAAATGGATAGTAGAGAATATATCATATGTGGGTCACCATATACATGACATTTGCCACAGGAAGAATTGCATGTTTCTCACTCGGGCCTACATGTATTTGATACGAGAAGCCTTGTAAAAAGCTAGTAATTAGGCATGCAAGCCAAAGCTTCCCCCCCATTCTATGTACATAAGGGAAAAGTGGGCGAGCCGCGATTACACTAGGTATAACTAAAATGCAAGAAGAATTGCATGCTTATCACTTGGTGTTGATGCATATTTGATAAGATAAACCTTGTAAAATTCTAGTAATCACACACGCAAGTCAAATCCCCCCCCCCCCCCCCCCCCATTCTATGTATATAAAAGGAAAAGTTGGTGAGATGTGGCCGCACAAAGCTGTGCTAGAGCAAGTAGCTAGCTACAAGGCACATGGCTAGCTACAAGGCACATGGTATCTGGTGATTTGTACAAGAAGAAGAAGAAGAATAAGTTGTGCATGTGTGACCGGTTCGATCGGACCTGACATATCTAGCGACTATAGCATGTATATATGTATGTATGTATGTATGAATATGTGTATCATGTATGTATAGCTTCTTGTGACTACTAGACCACATAGTACATAAAATTCGTGTTCGTCTAGCATAACATTCGTTTTCCTACGTTGGAAAACGAATGCGAATGATATAAAAACATTCTTGTGTTTTAAAAAAGTTTTTTTCCCCATTTTTTAAAGTGTATTTTTTAGTTTTTTTTCCTTTTATTATGTTTATTTACCTCATAATAAATAGTTAAATCCAAAAGTATGGCATTTACCATTCTTTTCGGGTGTTTACCATACTCGAATGATGCAAGAATGCACGTATGGTTCGTATGGTTCATACTATGCATCGCACATATTTGTGGTCTTACTTTAACAGACAACAAAACCCCTGTTCCCAGCCCCTTAGCTCTTGCTCCATCATCCATGTCTGCAGAGATGAAGGCGATCATGGCGTGCTCTCTACCCACCCTTCATCTTTCTTCTTATGCAGGGAGGTGCTTCTTTTTGAAGCTCGGTGAAAGGCATTCCTACCCACTTCTTCCTTGCAGAGGAGCCGTCAGTGTAAATCATTCCTACCCTCTTCTTCCTTGCAGAGTGCCCATCCGGGCGAATGGTAGTTTTTCTGCCTCTCTGGTGTCACCGCACCATACCATTCCTCTCGTTACAGAAGGTCCTACTAGCCACTTGGTCGAGCAACAGTTCTCTGAGCTTAACCTAAAGCAACTCTCTGGTAAGGTAAACATGTTTTTCATCCATTCAAATAGAAGGATTTCTTTTTTCTCTCTTTGGGCTTCTTTATTAATATCAATAACAATGTTTTTGAACTGGTTTATGAAAATGTTATTGATCCTCTGTGTTTTTTTTGTTTTTTTTTTGTTTCAAGGTTGCAGGGGTGAGGACAAGACAGCATGTTAACCCCTTGAAGGGAAAGTTGATGGTCAGTGGAACTTACTCTACATCTTTTCTTATTCTCTTCTTTGATCATATTTTGTTAATATATCAAGATTGATCGGAGTGAAACTCTCTTATATGAACCTGAGGATGAGGAAAATAACTGAATTTTGATATTAAAATCTATTTATACCCGTGAGAAACTGATATAGTCTCAAGTGCAAGGAGTTGCTTAATGTATTGGAAATGGAAGAAAGCTTGGTGATCTCAAATTTGAACTTTTAATAATTTGATTTGTAATATGTTGCAAATGATAAAGTGGGAAAGTTCGTATGATCTCCAATATGAGGAAATTCAAAACCTCCTACCTTAGAAAACCAGTGACAAGACCACAAGTTGATTGCAAAGATTAATCCAATTTATATGAAGGCGAATGCACTGCCAAATCATAAACAAGGTGTCCTCAACTACTTAATGATTCAGTGCTCTCATAGTGCACCTGATGTATGGCTCAAGTTCCCCTTTGATTGTTAGATAAACAGGCAATGCAAAGTAGTGCTCTTTTTGCAGGGTTGGTTGAGAAGAATGGATAAATAATAAATGATGAAAAGGGGATGACACCAGATGATATAGAGGAAGATATAGCAGAAATAGAATATAAGGAGATGCAGAGAAATGGTCAAAAAGGAGAGAGGGAAGTGAAGAGGAAGTTGGTGACTCTGAAGTGAGAGTTGCCAGATTCAATAGCCTCTTTATGGAGCATGAAACGTTAGAGTTGCACTAGACACTTGGATCAGCACCTCGAGTGTCCAGCTTAATGTGAAAGGACAGTAATAAGAGATTGGAAGACCAACATGGGAGCACGCTCTTAATTGGATGGAGATCAAGGAGTCCTACTAACAGAACCCCAAGCCTTTATTTTTAACATCTAATGATCACCATTCTTGAAGTCTTTCCATCAGATGCATGTCTGTATGGTACATAAATGGCTCATTGAACCTTATGGGAAGGGTCATAGACACTGAAGGATATGTAATCGTTGTCTTTATGTATCCTTAGCCTATCATTAGGCTGTCACTATGCTAGATTCTGTAGGATGTCTGATGTGAGTGGCAAGATTTCCTTTTCTGGTTAGTAATGAACTGGCATTTTCATGCTCCTATAGTTTTCACTATTTCTAGGTCCCATGATCTTGATCTCTAAAAATATCAGAATCGAATAGGAATGATACAATCTATTGAAGATTTGCATCGTGTTTCAGGAAACGCATGTCAAAATCAGTACAGTAGGGAAGCATTCTCATCTATTGTTGTTGGATTCAATATGGTGCCCGTAAAAGGTTTATTTATTTGTACAGGTGCCAGTGCCCCCGCCTCAATGGGAAGATATATTTCCAGACCCATCACTTCCAATAATGGTCGATATTGGCTGTGGTATGTGTTTTGAGCCAAGAAAATCCCCACATCTTGTAATTGATCCATTCTGATAAGGAGTTCCTGGTATTTTATCTTTCCTCTTTTAGGGAGTGGTAGGTTTCTAATGATGTTGGCGAAAAGGAATGCAGAATCCTACAATTATTTGGGCCTTGAGATTCGTCACCAGGCAAGGTGTTGTGTTTTGAAAGCAAAAATATGGGTTGATGTTTGCTTAAACTGGAACCTCATAGTTTTAGCTGAAGATTGTTTTGTATTTGGAGCAGCTTGTAACTCGGGCAAAGCTTTGGGCAAATGAGCTTAAACTTGAAAACCTGTAAGTTATATTGTCTTTCTACCTTTAGGACAAGATTTCCCTCTGTTTTTCATATTTACTTTTTGTCATCTATCAATTCTTCAGTGTAGCTTTTGTGTTTATTTTTGTTCTGATGAATGTTTTTCTGGTTGTCTTCCTGGTCTAGGCTTTTATTGTAGTCCAATTCAAAGACCATATATTATCAGACCATATTCTTCTCCTGGGAACAATGGTTTATCCTTTAATCATTGAGGGAAACATATTCATTCAGTTTGATGATGATGAATACAGCATGTCAATCCTAAGCTATTGACATATAAAGAATGATCTGTGTTACAAATGGAAAAGGTGATTGTTATACGATGCACTTTTTTGTAGACTAGTGAAAACGATCTGTGGAAGATATCCTTTTCTCAATGCATTCGTCTGACATTGGTGTTGCAATTTTCTTTGAGCTAATGTTTTAGAGCTTTTGTCACCATTTGAACTAATGATGTTCCAAAATATTGTCAATCTTTATTTGGGAAGAAGATTTGAGATAATTTCCTCTTATCGGAAGGCATTACTGTTTATATGGAATGACATATAACTTATCCTACTAAAGACACAAATTTTGCAGGCATTACATGGTGGCCAATGCTACAGTATCATTTACTTCTATTCTTTCTACATATCCAGGCCCCCTCAAATATGTGACAATATTGGTAATGGTGCATTATTCTTTTTTGCAATGATTTGTTCCCATGCATATATTTTAAACCTGATAATTGATGGACCTTTATAACAACAGTGTCCAGATCCCCATTTTAAAGCAAGGCATCACAAACGGCGTGTTGTCCAAGAGCAACTTGTCAATGCCATCACTGAGACTCTAGTCTCAAACGGGCAGGTAGTAGAAACTTTTTGTATGCTGCAATTCCAATCCCATCGAAAAAGCCTTTTTATAGTATAATGACAACGACAATATATGCATGTTTATCATATATGTATGTAGATTTTTATTCAATCGGATGTTAAAGAGGTAGCAGAGGACATGAAGCATTTGTTTGATTCCAAAGTGGGTGTTTCATTAACTGATGGATTTCAAGCCAATAATATTATCCATGATGAAGAGGGTTGGCTTCTGGAGAATCCATTGGGACTTCGGTCCGAGCGAGAGATTCATGCTATTGCAACTGGTGGAAGAATATATAGATGTTTGTATACTAGGCTTTGATGATTATTCAAATTGAAGGCAGGTTTTATAGTACACCAGTCTTCTTTGAGAATTTGTTGTATAGGAAAACCTTAGAGCATCAGTTTTGATTCTATGTGGTGGCGCTAACTATTTCGATTCTATTCATTAGTAAGTTACTGTTATGTAACACTCTTTTTAAACATCTGACTTGATTGTACATTTAGTATCTACCAAATATTTGGAGAGATAATTGTTCTTGTGTTCTTTGTGAAAATGACGGAAGAGCTAAGTGGATCAAAGCAGGAGTTGTTGGAAATTTAATTTTTCAACAGAATTTCTAAGCTTATACATTTGCATGACATATAACTTTGCAATGCAAGCTAATGTGTATATAATTTTGCAATGCGAACTTATGCTGTTTAACATGATGAGCTTACTCTGCTATTAAGGTGTATAACTTACACCATTACTCAATGATCTAGCAACATTCCTTTTCGTGTCACATAGGAAATGGCTGGGTAAGACTTGAGATATTTAACATCTTAGAACCTATCGCATTATTGTAACTTATTATAGATAATTTAGACTATGAATGTATAATGGGAGACGTAACCACCTTGTGCATGATCGCCAAATGACATGTGAATGCCAAGTTGTGATCATTCATGGCAAGCATGCATGTGTCCAACAATGCTATATAAAAGGTGTTTTAGTCATTGATGAATCATTCCAGTTGAATGCCAATCTTTTGTATATTTGTGTAATCTTGTTCTTGTTTATATGATTACATTTGTCTCTTATTCTTGTATTCTCTCTTGTTTTCATTAATGAACTTAAGAATAAGCCAACAACAAGAGCCAAACACTTGAATAGTAAGGTTAGATCTCATTAGAGTTGACAAATTGGTCAAATATAATCAATAATGTTCAAGGTGAGATATATGAATGAGGCATGTGACAAAAAAATGAAAACAAGAATGTAGTTTTTACAAGATACATTGAGTATTGTCCAAGGAAAATCAATTCAAGGCATGCTATAGAAGATAGTTTTCATTTTGGTAAAGGGCTCTTAGTAGCTATAAAAGGAAGAAGAGAAATTAATGTTGGGTTGGTCAGTTTTGAATTGAAGGCTTAGATTTTGCTAGTGATTAGATTACCAAAGATCGAATAAGCATGAGAGGCTTATGACGACAATGGAGAAGACAAAGGAGTAGTCAAGTGGTTGTCCCCCGTTGATCAAGATTCACCAACCTAGGCTCCACCATGTGAACCTAGGTTTCCTACTACACCCACTAACACTTTTTCTGTTTTTCACATGCAATACCCATTTACTCCTTTCTTCCTTCCATCCTCCTAAAGTCCCATGCACACACACATATACATATATATACACATACACATGCTTGTGTCTATTTGCTACCAAATCATAAAGAGGGTTGGCGAGGGAATCATGGCCACAAACGGTATGGGGCACTTGGTTGAGGGTGTGTGCGATCTGCACCATCCAATCTGGATAAAAAAAGCAGACCAATAAAAAAGCACCCCTATTCTGACCACAACCTCTGTCACAAAGCGCTCAATTCTGTCACCAGTTAAAAGTAATAATGCAATAAAGTAACATAATAATGATTAAAGAGAATGACCTAGCAAAGCGCACCAACCATAACACTCTCAACTTTGATCGCCTTTGTCACAAGTTGCCCTTCTCTTTGTCTGCAAGCGTCTGACTATCTTGGTGCAAGCGCCCTACTCCAATTAGATGCTTGACCAACTCGGAGGCCGCCGCCGGACTCAAATCAGGCACTCGACTCAAATTCAAACATGAAAAACTTCAAAAACTTGGAAGTATAAAAAAAAGTTTGACATCAAAATGTTACACCAAAATTTCACTAAAAAGCCTCAATCTTCCAATTGCACAAAACTTAAAACTTCAAACTTCAAAATACAAAATATATCATCACAAAATGTCCAAAATCTAACATCATGTCATGTCCACAATCCAAGTAGAAAACCAAGGATGAAAATTGAATCCAATGTAACAAGTGATTATGGCTCATGTGGGGATGATGGCAAAATTCAACCACAATTTTATAGCAATCAACATTCGAGCCCCTTGAGGTCAAGATCGAGCCATTGTAATACAAACATTGAACATTCTCAATCTCACATATTGGCAACTGTCTCCTAGCTCGACTTGCACCTCTCTGTACCTTTCCGGTGTGGGATTTGGATGTGTTTGGGGAGCTGCCAATAAATTCTTGTGAGATGTCTATTGGCATTCCTCATTTTGCACCAATTTGTTGCTTCCGACTTATTGAAAATGTGTCTTCTTTCTTGGCAGTTTGTATTTGAGGCTTCCATGATTCCATGTCAGATGTTGTAGGATTTGTCTCCACGCCTGGTTCTGCCTCTATCTCCACTTCTGTTTCTATGATATCTTGCATTCACATTTGTGTCGTATGATCTATAAATGGTAACGATCCACATAGGGATGGCATATGTCTCTCAATGATCATCCGAATTCTGAGTAAATGATTACATTTACTTGCTAAGTCTTGGCAATCACAATATTAGCATTGGAGCGAGACATTATACCATAGATTGGAATAATTGGTCATGCTCAATATTCTAAACCAATATTGGGCCTCGTCCACAATATGCATTGTTTTGGTATCTGACACATATCTTTCTAGTCTTGACCTTCGATCCCTACAATTTGCACGGGGTGCAAATCTACCACTCTCACATATTTCTTGCCGTTGCATGTACCATTCTATGACGGTCCCAATGATAAAAGTGTTGGTTTCACTGTCCTCGATTAAGACATGCACTAAATTAGTAATAAATCGGTTTTGGCTTGTGTATGCAAACCATCTAAATTTCGGTTAGTGTATACAACCTGCTACATGTATTTACATAGATAATTCCACTAGCTCACTTGTTAGCCTACCGGTGACAAGATCGGAAATAAAGGCCTCTTTAAATAAAATAGATACCCATTTGAGGTTGAACATTACTCGGACAACGAGTGTATCTACCATTAAAGCCAAATGACAGGATGGTGACTTGCAATCAGATATAAATATTGACATTTGTAACAATAAAAGAGTGATTTGATTGTAAAGTTTTATAACAACAATATAAGGAAAGGAATAGGTGAGGCGATGCTAAGAAAGGCAGGGCAAGAGGTGCAAGTTTATCAAATTGTAATGAATTGGTAGGGATAAGGTACATAGTCTTGGAACATAGACAAGAAGGTAACCTAGATCAAACTTAGGGCAATACTATAAAAGACAACACAATAGTACAAGGAAAGGAAATGTATTCAATAATACTTTTATGTGAACTTAATATAGGAAGATAGTTACCAAGGGGAATATTTGTGAGTCGTGACAAACAATATTGGAATTACTCCTCAATATTGGATTCATAAAACCATTATAAAAACACAAACATTTGTGCTATAAAATCGTAACTCAACTTTATTTATGAATCACATTTTGTATGATGTATGTTCAATATCGTGTAACATGTCCCATCTAAGTAAATTTAGCTTTCCAAACATTTTGACATGACTTGATAAGATGTGATCTACTTTGATATGTTTTATCCCTTTATGTACACATGCTATACTTTTTTTCAATATATATCTTTATTTTCTCTTACACATACATGTATAGAGCACCCACATCACATCCATGTGACAAAGTGGAGAAGCTATGATTCATAAGCTAGTTGCCCCTAAGGTGATAATGTTTGCTGATTTGTGATTGTTTGGAAAAGGTGCCAAATTAATTGCTACATTTGAGTTACTTGTTCAATTTTAACAAACATGGTTCAATTAGCTAAGATAATAGGGTGGTCACCCAATAAGATTGCCTCATATGCCACATGCAAATTATGAACATGTAAAAAATATTCGCTAATAACTATGGCACATCATGACAAGAACAATTATTTTGCTACTAGTTTTAGAGAAAACAATTAGTGGGAGCCCTCATGATGAACATAATAGAATAATACGTGTTCCACAAGTGGGGAGGAGGAGAAACAGAAGTCCAAAAAGAATTTTCTATGACAAGTCGATTTTAGCTGGTGGCAAAGAGGAGAGCTCTAGTATTTGGTATGTTGCTTCTTTAGTTTAGCACTAATACTATTTGTACATTGTTGCTATATAACTATTGGTCATTCTAGATATCATTTTTTATTCTGAAGCTATGTTTTTGTTACATAGATGCAACATAGTATTGGTTTTTCAAGAGCATATTGCATAGAATCCTATCAAACCTATATATATTTTGAATAGCAGATTTCATGGCAAATCTTGTTTTTTCTTTCTAGTATTTGATATGTCATTCTTTGCATGTTTGCCTAGTACTTTACCAATGATTATGAATTGTGAAGGTAGTTAATGAGAAGGCACAATATTTGCATAGAAAGTTGATTGTTGGATACCTCATTGATGCAAATTGATGTTAAGATGCATAAAAAAAGAGAAGGGAGGAACCAAATAGATCTTTTGTGTATTTAAAAAAAGATCAATCATTCACTCTGGAAGTATCTCGTAGGTCTAGCTAGCGATAATCATCCAAATGAGCAACCTTAGAAGATTTTTGGTTCAAAAAACACACCTCTAGTCTCAAGGCAATATAGATGTAGATGTATTTTTAGTTCCCCTACAACTTTATGGGTGGGTGTTGAGCAAGAAGGAATCCTTTCATAAATTTCAAGATCAATTCTTTTGTGCTTAGTAGTTGATGGGATTCCAATACTCTTGTTTTTCTAAATTTTTGTATTGTCTAGGTAACTTTAGCTCTTAGTAGTGTTTAAGGGCTCTTGTTATCGGGGCTCTTTGGAATTTGCGATGCATGTGGTTCACCATACATATATACTTACCAATTGTGCTTCAATATCATTCCATTTTGAACACGACATAAATCACGCTTGTAGTAAAAAAAAAGTTTGCATCCTTTTAATGTCGGCCATCTAGAAGCTTGGTTTATCGTATCCATATTATCGGTTGGAAATAATCAGAGTGGCTCATTTTACAATCTCAGGATTTATCAATCGCACAAATACATAACTAGTATTTAGAAGTATCTTTGAGGATGCAAAATCCATAGATTGAAAAAGGTATTGAGGTTTGATATAAATAGGTTTAGATGGGGAAACTTTATGCACACCACTATATAACACGTACAATCTATACTATGTAAATCATCTTTTTTGTAAATTGTCCTTAAGCAAATCTTTTTTCTATTCAGCTATAAATTGAACTCACATGATAAAATTACATATCTCATAGTGATGCCCTATAGAAAGATGTGTTATTGGACCCTGCTGTTTCGGCAACGTTTGGTTCAAGGTATATTTTGTGTATATTTCATTCATTCTTGTAGTGACCTAAGGCCCAAAAATTTGAGTGACAACCCAAGCAATATGCTTAAATAACTACAATAATTAACCCAGTAAAGATAAGGTAGAATAAAGCATTGGAGGAAAAACTAACTTATAAGATTCGATGATCCAAAGTCATGACACAAGAAATGTAACAACAATAATAAATGGAATAATACTTCCCAATCAACAATGTTAAGGCGAGTAACTTAAAAGGCGAGGAGAATAAAGCACCCAATATTTATTGTGTGAAAGAGAAAAAAACCAAAAACAAATGGCACAAGTTAAGTTAAAATTGAACTCAAGGAGAAACATAATAATTATGAGAACTATGCTAGAAAATAAAGGGAAAGATAGATAGCAACTACATGCATTGAATAAAATAGCAGCCACATGCATGTCAAGGTCACAAACGATCATCGGTATTCATGGTCTGGTGACGAATCAGGCAATATGGTATACAATATCTAGAACAATATGAGCACATAACTATGGACGATGCCTATGATGTACTCAAGGGCACCTCATACTTAGAGATTCTCGTGTGTTAAGGTAAAGTTTCTAAAATGCCCCTCGAATGACTTGTAATATGGAAGCTATCATTTGGCACATTTCAAGAATATGTTTTTTACAAGCCAACTTACAAAGGGCACTAGTTATTTCACAAGAAGGTCACACGATGTCGTGCGTGTTTTGCAAGCACGCGTGCTTTGCAATTTTGCGGTGTCTACTTAGAAACTCTTTATTTTGCAAGATTTTTTAAGAATAAAATACAAGATTTTCTCATACAATATGTGTATGCGTGTTAAAATAGTATTGTTATGTGTTTGCAAATAATGTGTACTAATTACCAATAACCCTCCCCCCTCCAAGTTCCATCAAATCAAGTGCACGTTTTGAATCAATCTTACATTACATGGGAAGCCTCATATTCAATTTTATGTTCCTCTTAATCTCATTGGCTTAAAATTTGGGTCCTTTGTTATACATCGATATTAGTTGATACTTCCGACACATTTAGGTTCATGTGGGATTTCCATGAATTCTACTATCAAAATAAGGTTGTAGAGAGGGATGCACAATCTACATATTCATTATTGAAACCTTGGGTCCAAATCACAATATGCATGCTGATATTGTATGATCCACACCATCCACGTTGTGATTCAAAAGTACCCAAATCGTAAAACATGGTCCAATCAATAAAGATGAGGGAGAATAAAGCATTGCAATGAGAAATGAAGATTCAATGATCCAAAGTTTTCGTACAAGAGATATCACATGCAACAAAAGGAACAATAATCATAATAGTAATCATTTTTGCATCGACAATCTCAAGTCTCAAATAGTGCTTGATAACTAACTTCAGAAATAAAAAACTTTGGCATCGTAAGTGTAACAGTAAGCCCCCCCTTTGATTTCCTCATATCAAAAGTAGATAGTTATATTATATATCAAGGCACATAGTCGATATTTATGGTAGAATTGGGTTCGTGTAGGAGTGCCCTAAATTCCAAAAGTCCAATCATGGTTTTACTAAGAAACCTACAATTCTTTATACATTTATGGCTGATACTTCGAGGCTAGATCGCAACATACATATCAATGTTGTGTGAAACACACTATCCATGTTGTGATATCAATAAGACACAACCATAACACATGGCTTGCTTATAGAAGATAAGGGAGAATAAAGCATCACAAGGAAAGATGAAGATTCAATGATTCGAAAATTTTGTGCAAGAGATATCACGTGCATCAAAAGAACAATAATCATTTTCTAAAAACGGTCTTTGGCCTTGGATATTGCTCGATAACTAACTTAAAGGAACAACCATAAAGTGTCCGATATTTAATGCGTGACAAGAAAAACAATCAAAATATGTGACACAAGTTAGGTTAGAAATGTAACTGCAATAAATGGAGAAGAAATCGGGTCATTATCACTTATCCTAGGAAGCATTAAAGACATATTTGTTGCACAGGAGCTTGTAACCAAGTAAAAGTTTGCATCACATTGATATTGAATCGAAAATCACTATCAAACACTATCACATATATGTATTGATACATATTTGTTCGGTTTATGTAGTGTATATAACATTGTTGCCTTGTGTTATTTCATAGTAACATAAAGTTTGTGTACCTAGGTGATAAGACTTAATGTGGAACATGTTCTTCATGATATGTGATACCATGTAATCTGCATTAGTAATGATGCTATAAACCTCATGGAAGTGACGTCCAAATGGCACGACCAAAATGAAAAAGTAATGTGAGATTATCGATATGGAGATTGGAAGGAAGATTTCGGAACATAGATTTTATGACGAGCTAAGTACTTGGAAAGTAGGATTTAGGCCCAAGTGGCCACTAAGCCCTCTCTCCCCCCCCCACCCTATTTAGAGAGTTCAATATTCCCACTTTTGGAGGCATTGGTCTATACACATTGGGAAAGAGAGTTAGAGAGCACGATAGACATGTGGTCAAGAGTTAACTAACGCCTGCGGCCACCGGCTTGCTTCTGGGCATTGAAATAGACGGCAGCGACGGGGAGGCCGAGGTCGCAGATGTTGGCAAAGTGGCGGACACTGAAGTTGTGGCGATGGATGGGTGGCATGACCATGAGGGGGCACTGCTGCTTGAACAGTGTGAACACGTAGCGATGGATGCCGATGATGGGCTTGGGTGCCTCGTACTCCACGATCTCGCACCCTAGGGACACATTGCACAACAAAACCCAAAGTGTGTGTGAAACCCCCCCCAATTGTAAAAATGCACCTTTAGTCACACACATATAGGCCTTTACTTTGTCAATATATATGTACAATGTTTATCTATACACATATATGATCAAATTATGACAGAACTAGAGGCCTAGTTTTGTAAATTCTCACTGATTTATGTTTCTACATACCATGGCTGGCATCACCATCAGCTGGAATATCAGTCACAATCCTGCCATTAGAAAAATAGAAATTAGCATTTGATTCGCTTAAAAAGAAAGACAAACAGATCAATAATTAAATAGGCTGGATTAATATACTAAATGTACCAGTGAACCCATTCTCTGGATGTTGGCTCGCTGGGGCTTGGGGCATCCGGGTCCACCATTATCTTTGCACACACAAACATATGATTAGTAGGGTCATTAATGGCCGAGCCATTAATGGGTTATTAGTGTTAGATCATTAATGGGTCATTAGAAGAGTCATCAATGTGTCATTAGAAGGTCCATTAATGGGTCATTAGTAGAGTCATGAATATATGATTAGTGGAGACATTAGTAGAGTCATCAATGTGCAACTAATAGTGTCATTAATGGGTCATTAGTAGAGTCATGAATGTGTCATTAGGAATTGCACCCCCCAAACGTCACACTTAATGAGCAATTTTGAGAGGATGAGCAAATTAATGCTTCATACTAAGGCTCAGTACCGCAGTTCTAAAGTACAAAATTGGGTAGAATTACAAAATTTCATTCCTTGGAATAATTTACACTAAACCCTAGAGAGTGGCATTTCCACATAAAACTATGGCCCTCCCCAAAAAGGAAAAGCACAATGAAACAAACACATGTGCATTTTTGCCTTTGGTACCAGAGTGTAGAGGCCATCGGAGCCATGGGTGGCGCGGATTCGGACGTGAGGCGGGTCGACGAGCTCGGTGGTTCGGATTTCGCAGCCATTGTTGACTTGGCGGGCGGGGTAGGTGACGGACATTTCCACGCAAGGTGTGAACACGTCGATCACATCGCCCACGACGCGGCCCACGACGAGGGGCTCAATGTTAGACCGCACCATTCTATAATATAAGTAAATGCTAAGCTAGCTTGGCGCTTCCCGATATGAAAAGGCCGAGCTTTGTCGATTGGATTGATGTGTATATGTCTCCAATGGATTGATATATATGTATACAATTCGATGCGATTAAGCCGAAGGAAAGATGGGAAAGGGGGAAGGTTAGGGTTTGTATTTCTTTAATTTATGTACTGAATTAGTTAGCTCATTTGGGTTTGGCATATATCTAAGTAGGGGAATTGGGGCAGTTGGATTGATGAGTGTAGATTGGGAGAGTGTGGGGAGAAGGAGCTTGCTTATAAGGTGGGCTAAGGGTGGCAGAGAATCCGAATAACTATCATTACAATTAAGTTCAGGTGCTTCTTTTCTCATCTTTTTTTTGGGATTAGGGGGCTGTTATTGAGCTTAGTAGGCTAATCATAGAAAAAGAAGAGAAAAAGGGGGGTTATTAATCAGCCTATAGGCGATGGAAAATATTCTGCAGAGTTGGGTTGAGCTGGGAGTGATGAGAGAAGACACAGAGAGAGAGAGAGAGAGAGAGAGAGAGAGAGAGAGAGAGAGAGGGGTTATGTCCCTGAGGGTAGACCCGAATTAAGTGAAACCGAGCGGACGGTGGAGATGAGCCGGGCAGCGTAGATCCGACGGCCAGATCTCACCGGCTAGATTAACTAGGCTTGGTGGAAGGGCACGGATCCGGGAATTATTAGAAAATTCAGTGGACGGTCCCGATGAGGCCACGTCACATCCTCTTTCCCTCAGATCGGACGGCCTGCGAATTATTTTTGACGCGGTTTCCTTTTTCACTTTTACCCTCCCCCCCCCCCTTTTTTCGCCTTTTTTTATTTTTATTTTATTTTAGACGATTTTCTCCAAATTTCTTTATTGTTATAACTTATGTCCATAGTATGAACCATACGCGCATTCGCATTCCGAGAATGTTTCAATCATTCGAGTATGTTAAACACTCTCGACGTATAGTAAATACCATACTTTTTGTATTCATTATTTTATTATAAGGGAAAAAGTGTAAAAAAAAAAACATAAGGTTTTTTATAACATATGCATTCATTTGCATTCGTATGAAAAAGGAATGTTTGCCAATGCATTCGAGTATATTATGTACTGAGGATTAGATCCGAATTAAGTGAAATCGAGTGGACAGTGGAGATGAGCTAGGAAACCTAGATCTGACGACCAAAACTCACCGGCTAGGTAATATATGCTTTGATCGATGGGGCAAGGATTTGGGAATTATTGAAAACTCGGTGAACGGTTTGGATGAGCCCACGTCACATCATCTTTCCCTTAGATCGGACGGCCTACGAATTATTTTTGACGCGCTTTTCTTTTTCGCCTTTTTGTCTTTCTTCTCCGCCTTTTATATTTTACGTCACTACTACTAGTATTTTCTCTAAATTTCTTTAAGATATTGGTCTGATGTGTAATGTTCCGCGTCCACGTGGCATTTTTGTCACGTGGCGGAATCTAATCGTGCGCTTTTTGCTTTCAAGGCCTTCTTACTTTTGTCTAGTTTGTCAGATTTGGAGTTACATCTCTCTCTCTCTCTCTCTCACACACACACACACACACACACACACACTCACACACAAAACAAGAACAAAAAAAATGAAGAGAGAGACACCCTTCCATCCCATGCCCCCTCCCATACTTCATGATTCCATGCCCTCCCCCCGCCCCATCTCCTGACACCACCAACCTTTTCAATCTTCGTCTTCTTTTCTCTCTCTCTCTCTCTCTCTCTCTCTCTCTCTCTCTCTCTCTCTCTCTCTCTCTTTCGTGCCCCTCTCCACTCGTTTCTCGAAAGCATGTTACACGCACGAATAGACTCACATTTGTTATATAATTCTGGACCGTTTAGCACCCACCGAAAACGTTAAAAATAGGCATGTAATTTTTTTTTTTGCGGATCCCAGCATTAGCATTCCTGGATCCTCAAGTGGTTCACTACAAGGCACCGTGTCGATGCTTTGATCGACCTTGCGAGAGCCTTTCAAGCATCTTATGCGAATCAATGCCTAATAATACACATTACGTTAACCCTTGAATAGTCCTGTTAACCAATAGGGAATCAAACTTGAGAAACATGTGATATTCACACGTGTGGAGAAAGACATCCAAGTTGCAGGTGCCTCGCTTCGGTTCTAGTCCTCCTATAGATGTGTAAGTTGTTACTACAATTATTACGGGTATTTATGATGGGTGCAATATCAAACTCATTGCTTACGTCCTAAACATGAATGACAAGCTTTATCACTACACCATCATGTCCGTTCGAATTACATGGATAACCAATTATTTGTGGGGACATCGAAAGTCTCAAACCTGAATGATAAACTTTACCACCAACATCATCATGTTCGTTTGCATTGCATATCGCAATGTGAATCAATAACCAATAATTTGTGGGGTCATAGAAAGCCTGTTATATGATGTATGACAACATTGCTTTCGTATTTTTTGCCTTCACATAGAAGGTCTTGTTCATATAGTATATTTTCTCGTACCAACAAAAGTTGTAAGCCATCTTGATGGTGTTTATTGTATGTTCCACAACGAACAATATTTGCACGATTTCCAAAGGCGATGTCCTAAAAAGACGCATTTGATCATTTTTGGTATTTTCCGTTGTCTTGTTTTAGAGTTTTCTAAATATCATTTAACTTGTGTACCTTTTGTTGAGTTTTAGCTCTTGCATTTCTCTTTTTTATTTTAACTATTGAAGCATCTTCTTTGCCACTTTCATGATGAACGTTTGGAACCGAAAAAAATATTATTTTATAGTTTCAATATTAACAACAAGGAACTTCAAAATTAAGAAGACACACGAAGTCTTAAATTAACAATCGGCAATAGTTTGGTTTGGTTTGAGAGTGTTAAAATCAAACCGGTTTAAAACCAAATCATTTAAAAAATTTGAATCTTGAACCAAACCATTTAAACTGAAATCGTTACAAAAATCCTAACCATTAAACCGTAAAAACTGTGGTTTCGTGGTTTAGTTTCGGTTTTCAAGTTAGGTCAAAATTCAAATTATCAATTTTAAAATTTTAAAAGTTTTCATTATGTCAGATTTAAAATTTTGAAAATTTTAAAGATTTTTCCTAAAATGTGAGAATTCGACTTAAAATGAAAAAGTTGTTCAATTTTATTTTATTTTTCATTGGCAACCCTAAACCATCAAACCGTTTAAACTGAACCATTCACCCCCAAACCGGACCGGACCGAACCAAAACTAAACTATTAAAACAACTTGAGCCTGAACTGAACCGTTTAAACCGCTAAGTTGTAGTTTTGTGGTTCGTTTCGGTTCAAACTGAACCGTTGCGGATTGTTAACTTAAATATTAACCACAAGAAGCTTCAAGATTAATAGGAATGGAGATTTTTACCAACACGAACCATATGTATACAGTATAGATCTATGGATTGATAGGAAACATAATGTTATATATTAGATTTTTTTGAATGCCCCATTCTAAATGTTACATTATTTATATTCCATAACAACAATTATTCATAGAATATGATTTCATGTCAGTACATCAAGCACAGATACCATACTGGTGAAGCATGTTTGAATTTTCAAAGAAGATAGGTTGAAGCACTAACTACTAGTAAACAAAAACTAGAGCACAACTAACTATATAGATTTTGCACAAAGTGTTTTGTTGCCTTTTGTGCGAAGTGTACAAATGCCATTAAGGCCTTTCAGCCGAGTTAACAAAAAATAGAATTGTTACACCTACCCAGTTGGTGCTTTTTTACAAACTTAAACAATTAACTTTAGAATTAAGTTTGCCAAATTAATGTGTATCAACCAAACTATAGATCATGCAAGTAGAACATTTAAGAAAGTTAAATAGAAAGGACAAATTGAGAGTGAAGTAGCCATATTGAACCATATTGGTTATCCTTAATCATTATAGTGTGTCATTATGCTAATACGTGTCTCAAGGAAGCATTCGATGCTGAAACCTAAAAATAGGCAAATTGTTAGAATTGGGAAGCCACCTCCATTTCCATTAGAATGGTTTACTTTTGATGTACATGCCCGGAGAACCAAAACTTTGGCTTTGTCTAGTTGAACAAGATGAACACAACAAGACTTGCAAAAGAGAATTACATAATTAATATATTGTAAAACGTAATACAAAAACCTGTAAAGAATCGAGAGATATTCTATGTAGTGGAAGGTGTGTGTATGTAGGAAAGAGAGAGAGAGATAGAACACAGAGTTATACAATAAACCATAAAACTGTATGAATAAAAGAATAAGATAAGATAACCAACCATTACAACGAGAAGGGGAAGGTGCTTACGTACTCACCTTCTCTCAAGAGGTGGAGACTTAACTATTTACTAAATATGTGTCATAGGACATAACTTCTATGACACATTAGTTATGATACAAAGGAGGTGGAGTGTTCACACACATGGGTGTTCTTAATGTGTGTTCCCACACTAGGGATGTTGAGTTTGATTCTCAACATGCCCCTTCAAACGCAACTTCCGGTCGCTAGATAGTTGGTTCGGACTGGTCTTCGGGTTGGCTTTGAGTCGACTTTGGCTTCGACTTCGGCCGACTCACTCCTGTGTTTGCGTTGTGTCGGGTGATTTCTTACTCCCCCTCAAGCTTGGATGATCGGTGGTCGAGAGACCCAGGTTCGTCGTGAATTGTCGCAGCTTGTCGACGCCCAAGGCTTTTGTGAAGATGTTGGCCGTCTGCAGGATCGTGCTGATGTGTTGCAGGTTGACATCTCCGGTCAGGACATGCTCTCGAATAAAGTGATAATGCACCGCAACGTGCTTATTTTGAGCATGAAATAGTGGGTTGTGGGCCAAGTGGATGTTGCTCATGTTCTCGTAGTAGAGGAGAATCAGATCCTTGGTGGGAACGCCCAAATCCTTCAAGATTCTTTTCAGCCAAACGACTTCACATGCGGCAACTACCGCGCCATTGTATTCGACCTCTGTACTCGATAGTGCGACTGTCGGCTGTTTCTTACTGCTCCATTATATCGCTCCACTGCCAAGAGAGAAGACAAATCCTGAGGTTGATCGTCTGTCAGCTTTGTAACCGGCCCAATTGGCATCAATGTACCCTTTGAGTCGAATCGGTGTGGCCGATTTATAGAGAATGCTGAAATCCATTGTCGCACTTATGTAGCGTAACACTTGCTTAACATAGTCCCAGTGAATGCTCCGCGGTGTTTGCATAAATTGGCTAAAGAGGTTGACTGTGTATCTGAGGTCGGGCCGAGTAATGGTGAGGTAAATAAGGCTTCCGACAAGTTGCCGATAATATGTCAGCTCACACTCTTCTGTGCCGGAATCAACATCTAGCTTTAGATTTCGATCGAGAGGGGTAGGGACGGGCTTACACTCTATCATTTGAAACATGTAAAGAAGATTGAGGAGATAATGACGTTGGGAGATCATGATACAGTCATGAGTCCGAATTACTTCTATCCCTAGAAAGTAATGTAGCTCTTGTTAGGAAACAGGTCCCTCCGGATGGGAAATGAGAAGACCCGGTGAGAACCGGATGAGGAGTACCCGGAAACGGAAGACCTGGTGAGAACCGGATGAGGAGTACCCGGCAACGGAAGACCCGGTGAGAACCGGATGAGGAGTACCCGGCAACGGAAGACCCGGTGAGAATCGGATGAGGAGTACCCGGAAACGGAAGACCCGGTGAGAACTGGATGATGAGTGCCCGACAAGCGCCGGATGATGCAGGCCCGGTGAGGAGTGCTCACCGGATGAAGGGACATATTCGTAAATATGTTTATGAGAGTCCATCAGGGCTATATTTGTAAATAGCCGAAAAGTCATTTTAGTCTAAATATGACTTAGGGCAAACTTAGTGTATATGTTGTCATTCTTGTTGGTGCAAGATTAGAGCGCAACAGTGTACACAGAGAGAGAGAGAGAGAGAGAGAGAGAGAGAGAGAGAGAGAGAGAGAGAGAGAGAGAGAGAGAGAGAGAGAGAGAGAGAGAGAGAGAAAGAAACGAAGAGTTCGTATCTCTGTTGTAACCGCCGCTTGTGGCGAAGACAGTGAACAAGAGGTCGTTGCCTCTGTGTTCATCTATTGTATATTGTTACATAGTGATAGTTAGCAGTCAGTGGACTGCCGTGGTTTTTCCCGTGTTTGGGTTTTCCACGTAAACATCCTGTGCACTCTTCTCTCCATTGGGTCGTGCATTCATTCCCGTTTTCTGTGTTTGATTCTAAGCTTGGTTGTGGCCGAGCGTAGTTCATCGGGGAAGCGTAGTTCCTGTCAAAGTGGTATCAGAGCGAAACGACACAGAAAATGGACGAATCGTTGGGAGGCATGTTCAAGCTCACCGGCTCCAACTATTCCGTGTGGAAGTCGAAGATGAGGGACATGATCGTGATTAAAGATCTTTGGTTGCCGGTTCAGTTTGGGGACAAGAGACCGGACCAAATCGACGCCACGATATGGGAGGTGATGCACATGAAGACAACGACGTACATACGGTGCTTCATTGACATGAGCCTATACAACAACTTCAATGAAGAGAGCAAGGCTCATGAGCTTTGAGAGAAGATCAACATTATGTTTCAAAACAAAAATGATGTTAACCAGGTTTCGGTATTCCGGAAGCTAGTAAGACTCCGGTACCAAGATGGCTCCAGCATGGCGGAGCACATGAATGCCTTCCAGGGGCTGATACACCAGGCAATATCATTGGAAGTACCTCTTGCCGATGAGGTACTAGCGCTACTCTTGCTCGGTTCCCTCCCGGATAGCTGGGAGATGTTGGTTGTCACTTTGGGCAACGTCGGGCCGGAAGGGAAACGGTTATCCATAGCAAGAGTGAAGTCGAGCTTGCTAGATGAGGAGGCACATCGGAAAGATAAGGATACGAGCTCCGACACCAAAGCGCTCCTTACCGAATCGGAACGCGTAAGACAAAGGAACCGTAGTCCCCAGAACCGTGAGAAGTCGGGGACACGGTCAAAGTCAAGGGGGAGGCCTACTTGCATCTATTGCGAAAAGCTGGGACACTTCCAAAAGAACTGCCGGCATCTCCGAAAAGACAAGGAAACCGATGGTGTCGTGAAGAAAACCAGCCAAAGGCGGATTCGGGCAAAAGGGCGCATGAACCGACTCTTACACGGATGGACGCATGACTTGATATTTTGATGTTGATTCATAAATGGATCAACTGATGTAAATTCTAAGGAGTGCACATTTATCAGGAGGGATTGTGCGTATCTCTGTTAGAAGGGACAGGGAATAAAGAGATTTGATAGGGAAAGGGGCACCCCCTTTTTGGGGAACTATTTAAGGAGAGGAGGGAAGGAAGAGAAAAAGGATCGTGCGTTAAGGAGGACAAAGTGCTGTAGGACTAAGGGCCAATCTCTCTCTCCTCCTCCGACCGTCATTCTCTCGCTCTTCGTGGGTAGCCCGTGTGTTGCCAGTAGAGGCCTTTCCTTCTGCGTTTCTCTGGGTCCAGTATTTTCCGCCTGTGTACGTGAGTAGGGTACTTGTGTCGGGCCCATTGCCGCCTTGACGGTTGTAACCGTCAGAGTTTGTAATCTTTTGTCATTGTAATTAAGTGTTGCTTACCGGGCCGAAATGATCATGAGGGATATCCCGGTGGACAGGCGGCTGTCCGGATTCCCTCGGGTGGTGACGCCGGGCATCCACGCGGAGGTGCTGGCCGGATGCCAGACTTGGGAGGAGTTCGAGCTGCAGCTCCTCGAGAAGTACGGGTTTGATGACTCGCTTCGGCTGTCGAGGCGGGACTTTATGGCATGGGTGGAAAGCCCCGGAAAGGGGAGGAACATGTCGGTGCTCCTCCAGGAGTTCGAAAAACGGTTCACGCGGTTGTCGACGCTGGACCGGACGGTGCTCGAAACGATTTGAGTACTACAGTTTGTCAAGTCGGTGGACGCGCTCGACAGGGAAAAGGTGGGCCCCCTATTGGAAACGGATGAAGGGCTCATGACAGACTGGGCCGTGGTAAAACGGGTCTGCAGCCGTTTTGACAAACGACGCGATTGGAGTGATGGAAGCTCGTCGGGGTCAGGGCCGGTCCCGGGGAGGAGGCTCGAGGAGCCGGTAGGAAGGAAGAGACCTGAATCTGGCCAAAGTCGGGGTCGGCATCGAAGGACGTGGTCAAAGGCCCATCCGGAGGAGCGGCTCTGGAGGAGCTGACACAGATGGTGCGCGACCTACAGATCGCACAGGCCCGGAGAGACAACGACAAACGACCTCGCGACCGGGGGCCGCCAGCTGGGTAGCGGTGCATGTGGTGTGACGCGATTGGTCACATTCGGAAGGATTGCGCGGATTTCGCCGACGCACTTAGGGCCAACGTAGTGTACCTCTGGAACGGGCAGGTGCACGCGAGCGAGACCCGGAGAGCCCTAGAACTAAATACGGGGCGCGGCGGAATGAAGAGGTTGATGGAAGAGGCCGTGACACGACATGTTGAAGCTGTTAACTACTTAGTGTCGGCAAGAATTCGGGTCGGAGGTGATGAGACTCGGAAGGCGAAGGACTCCGGATTCTGGCCACTAGTGCTAGAAGGCCTCTCCGGAGTTCGGCTGAGATGGGTTGAGCCGGGAGTGATGAGAGAAGACACACAGAGAGAGAGAGAGAGAGAGAGAGAGAGAGAGAGAGAGAGAGAGGTTATGTCCCTGAGGGTAGACCCGAATTAAGTGAAACCGAGCGGACGGTGGAGATGAGCCGGGCGGCGTAGATCCGACGGCCAGATCTCACCGGCTAGATTAACTAGGCTTGGTGGAAGGGCACGGATCCGGGAATTATTAGAAAATTCAGTGGACGGTCCCGATGAGGCCACGTCACATCCTCTTTCCCTCAGATTGGACGGCCTGCGAATTATTTTTGACGCGGTTTCCTTTTTCGCTTCCCCCCCCCCCCCCCCCCCCCCTCCCCCTTTTTCGCCTTTTTTTATTTTTATTTTATTTTAGACGATTTTCTCCAAATTTCTTTATTGTTATGTCCATAGTATGAACCATACGCGCATTCGCATTCCGAGAATGTTTCAATCATTCGAGTATGTTAAACACTCTCGAAGTATGGTAAATACCATACTTTTGTTTTGTATTCATTATTTATTATAAGGGAAAAAGTGTAAAAAAAAAACATAAGGTTTTTTATAACATATGCATTCGTATGAAAAAGGAATGTTTGCCAATGCATTCGAGTATACTATGTACTATAACTTATGTGACATGTCACTGAGGATTAGATCCGAATTAAGTGAAATCGAGTGGACAGTGGAGATGAGCTAGGAAACCTAGATCTGACGACCAAAACTCACCGGCTAGGTAATATATGCTTTGATCGATGGGGCAAGGATCTGGGAATTATTGAAAACTCGGTGAACGGTCTGGATGAGCCCACGTCACATCATCTTTCCCTTAGATCGGACGACCTACGAATTATTTTTGACGCGCTTTTCTTTTTCGCCTTTTTGTCTTTCTTCTCCGCCGTTTATATTTTACGTCACTACTACTAGTATTTTCTCTAAATTTCTTTAAGATATTGGTCTGATGTGTAATGTTCCGCGTCCACGTGGCATTTTTGCCACGTGGCGGAATCTAATCGTGCGCTTTTTGTTTTCAAGGCCTTCTTACTTTTGTCTAGTTTGTCAGATTTGGAGTTACATCTCTCTCTCTCTCACACACACACACACACTCACACACAAAACAAGAACAAAAAAAATGAAGAGAGAGACAAAAAAAATGAACTGGATGAGGAGTACCCGGCAATGGAAGACCCGGTGAGAACCGGATGAGGAGTACCCGGAAACGGAAGACCCGGTGAGAACCGTATGATGAGTGCCCGGCAAGCGCCGGATGATGTAGGCCCGGTGAGGAGTGCTCACCGGATGAAGGGACATATTCGTAAATATGTTTATGAGAGTCCATCAGGGCTATATTTGTAAATAGCCGAAAAGTCATTTTAGTATAAATATGACTTAGGGCAAACTTAGAGTATATGTTGTCATTCTTGTTGGTGCAAGATTAGAGCGCAACAGTGTACAGAGAGAGAGAGAGAGAGAAAGAAACGAAGAGTTCATGTCTCTGTTGTAACCGCCGCTTGTGGCGAAGACAGTGAACAAGAGGTCGTTGACTCTGTGTTCATCTATTGTATATTGTTACATAGTGATAGTTAGTAGTCAGTGGACTGCCGTGGTTTTTCCCGTGTTTGGGTTTTCCACGTTGTCGAGGTATTCCTCGCGGATGCGTGGAGTGAGGCGGGACCTCGGGGGTCCTGTACCGAAGAGTAAGAGAGAGAGAGAGAGACCCACTACGTGCGAGCGTAGATTCACAGGGACACGGCCCTTCGACGCAAAGACGCGAGTGGGACAGCGCCACAGAAAGACACGAAAGTATGTATTTATTGACAAGACAAACAACAAGAACACGAAGACTACAAAACACGAAGTCGGTTACAACCGAACAGGCCGGTGAACAGATGCCGATACCTGTTCGTAAACGCACAGAAGGACAGGAACAGGTTGGAGGTGCTGTCGGAAGCACTCGGGCATTCCTCAGAGCAGCGGGAGCCTCCCGAAACCTGCACAGAAGGAAGCTATGGCGTTTGCAACCAGAAAGAGAGAGAGAGAGAGAAGCCTTCGCACGCAAACCCACATCACTTCCTCCTCGACTCTCCGCGATCCCCTTTACTCTCCTCGTCTCCCTCCTTTTATAGGCAAGGAAGGAGCCGTTTCCCCTTTACTCCTTACCCACCGAATCTACCTAGGATCTCCTATGTACAACTTCAGGCGCACGTGCATGGAGAGTCGGTTTCTACGCTCCGGTACACCGATTCCGCTTGTGGACGGTTTTTTTCACGACAACGTAAACATCCTGTGCACTCTTCTCTCCATTGGGTCGTGCATTCATTCCCGTTTTTTGTGTTTGATTCTAAGCTTGGTTGTGGCCGAGCATTGTTCATCGGGGAAGCGTAGTTCCTGTCAAAGTGGTATCAGAGCGAAATGACACAGAAAATGGACGAATCGTTGGGAGGCATGTTCAAGCTCACCGGCTCCAACTATTCCATGTGGAAGTCGAAGATGAGGGACATGATCGTGGTTAAAGATCTTTGGTTTCCGGTCCAGTTCGGGGACAAGAGACCGGACCAAATCGACGCCACGATATGGGAGGTGATGCACATGAAGACAACGACGTACATATGGGGCTTCATCGACATGAGCCTATACAACAACTTCAATGAAGAGAGCAAGGCTCATGAGCTTTGGGAGAAGATCAACATTATGTTTCAAAACAAAAATGCTGTTAACCAGGTTTCGGTATTCCGGAAGTTAGTAAGACTCTGGTACCAAGATGGCTCCAACATGGCGGAGCACATGAATGCCTTCCAGGGGCTAATACACCAGGCAACATCATTGGAAGTACCTCTCGCCGATGAGGTACTAGCGCTACTCTTGCTCGGTTCCCTCTTGGATAACTGGGAGACGTTGGTTGTCACTTTGGGCAACGCCGGGCCGAAAGGGAAACGGTTATCCATAGCAAGAGTGAAGTCGAGCTTGCTAGATGAGGAGGCGCATCGGAAAGATAAGGATACGAGCTCCGACACCAAAGCGCTCCTTACCGAATCGGAACGCGTAAGACAAAGGAACGGTAGTCCCCAGATCCGGGAGAAGTCGGGGACACGGTCAAAGTCAAGGGGGAGGCCTACTTGCATCTATTGCGACAAGCCGGGACACTTCTAGAAGAACTGTCGGCATCTCCGAAAAGACAAGGAAACCAACGGTGTCGTGAAGAAAACCGGCCAAAGGCGGATTCGGGCAAAAGGGTGCATGAACCAGCTCTTACACGGATGGACACATGACTTGATATTTTGATGTTGATTCATAAATGGATCAACTGATGTAAATTCTAAGGAGTGCACATTTATCAGGAGGGATTGTGCGTATCTCTGTCGGAAGGGACAGGGAATAAAGCGATTTGATAGGGAAAGGGGCACCCCCTTTTTGGGGAACTATTTAAGGAGAGGAGGGAAGGAAGAGAAAAAGGATCGCGCGTTAAGGAGGACGAAGTGTTGTAGGACTAAGGGCCGATCTCTCTCTCCTCCTCCGACCGTCATTCTTTGTGAGTGCTTGGGAGTTCGACGCCTCTGCTTCGTGGGTAGCCCGTGCGTTGCCAGTAGAGGCCTTTCCTTTTGTGTTTCTCTAGGTCCAGTATTTTCCGCCTGTGTGCGTGAGTAGGGTCCCCGTGTCGGGCCCATCGCCGCCTTGACGGTTGTAACCATCAGAGTTTGTAATCTTTTGTCATTGTAATTAAGTGTTGCTTACCGGGCCGAAATGATCATGAGGGATATCCCGGTGGACAGGCGGCTGTCCGGATTCCCTCGGGTGGTGACGCCGGGCATCCACGCGGAGGTGCTTGAGGTGCTGGCCAGATGCCAGACTTGGGAGGAGTTCGAGCTGCAGCTCCTCGAGAAGTATGAGTTTGATGATTCGCTTCGGCTGTCGAGGCGGGACTTCATGGCGTGGGTGGAAAGCCCCGGAAAGGGGAGGAACATGTCGGTGCTCCTCCAGGAGTTCGAAAAAAGGTTCGCGCGGTTGTCGACGCTGGACCAGACGGTGCTCGAAACGATTTGAGTACTACAGTTTGTCAAGTCGGTGGACACGCTCGACAGGGAAAAGGTGGGCCCCCTATTGGAAACGGATGAAGGGCTCACGACAGACTGGGCCGTGGTAAAACGGGTCTGCAGCCGTTTCGACAAACGGCGCGATTGGAGCGATGGAAGCTCGTCGGGGTTAGGGCCGGTCTCGGGGAGGAGGCTCGAGGAGCCGGTATCGGTGTCGGCCGGTAGGAAGGAAGAGACCTGAATCTGGCCAAAGTCGGGGTCGGCATCGAAGGACGTGGTCAAAGGCCCATCCGGAGGAGCGGCTCTGGAGGAGCTGACACAGATGGTGCGCGACCTACAGATCGCACAGGCCCGGAGAGACAACGACAAACGACCTCGCGACCGGGGGCCGCCAGCTGGGCAGCGGTGCATATGGTGTGACGCGATCGGTCACATTCGGAAGGATTGCGCGGATTTCGCCGACGCACTTAGGACCAACGTAGTGTACCTCTGGAATGGGCGGGTGCATGCGAGCGAGACCCGGAGAGCCCTAGAACTAAATACGAGGCGCGACAGAATGAAGAGGTTGATGGAAGAGGCCGCAACACGACATGTTGAAGTCGTTAACTACTCAGTGTCGGCGGGAATTCGGGTCGGGGGTGATGAGACTCGGAAGGCGAAGGACTTCGGATTCTGGCCACTAGTGCTAGAAGGCCTCTCCGGAGTTCGACTGAAGAAGGAAGAGGCAGACCGCGCGGAGCAAAGGGTTCAGGAGATCACCGATTGGGACGATCCGGTCAAAGAGAAAACGGGCTTAGTAGAAGCCGCTTGCCAGAACTACGAGGTTTTGGTGGAGGACAAACGGGCAGGAAAAGCCGGAGGGGTCGGTCCCCCGCAGAGGTATGAGACCCGGTTCGGACCGAAACCGACCGGTGCCGGCAACCCAGGTGCGCCGGACGGAAAGAAGCAGGCGGGGTTTCAGTTGAGCACCGAAATCGAAAGGACCACAGACCTGCGAAAGGTCTTGGAGGAACGTATCCTCGACAGTAAAGTGGAGCTGTCGTTGCGGGAGGTGCTGGAAATCGCCAAGAGGGAAATCCACGACTCCATCGTAGACTTGGTGAAGCGGAAGAGGCTCTCGACGGAGCCAGAACCGGAGAAGCCGGTGGAGGTGCGGACTACGCACTTAGAAGACGTGGCCCTAGAAGACGAGTTGGCGGAAATCCACTACGCGAAGCTGCATTGGGCCAGGGCAACTACGGAAACCCCTGTGCGGATTGGCGACGTTCCGAAACTGGTGGTGGCCTTGGTAGACCATGGATCCGAAATCAACATGATGTCCAGGGATTTCTACAAGAGGGGTAAATGGCCGATCAACACCAAGCATTGGGTGGAAGATACTCGCGGCGATGCGTGCTACGGAGGAGCTGCATGGTGTGTGGCCGAATATATGCGTAAAGGTCGGTGACATCCTCGCACCTGGTGATTCTCGGCGAACCATACATTACGGCAGCATGCATGGAGACAAAGGTGCTGGACAACGGTTCGGCGTATGCGTGCGTCAAGAGCCAGGACGGTCGGCATTCCGTCCAATTCATGACCGTACGTCCGAACCATGAGAGGAATCGCGAGACCCTCGGCGGCGACAACTGAGGGGATTTTTAGATAGGGCTATCAAGGCGTGGGGCCGCGGTATTCCGGACGTACCGGAAGAACCCCACACGTGTACAATAGGTAGGAAGTTTTGGTTTTCCGAAAACGGAGGTTGTACTATAGCCAGCGTTAGCGGTCGGGAAAGGAAGTGAGCGGAGGAGCGGCTCAGGGGATGTGGAGTCCTCTCCCCCGACAAAGAGATCAGCGGCGCCGTGGAAGCGGTCTCTTTTGACGACACCTTGGGCGAGCTGCGAAAGGTGATCAGTGAAGACCTTAGAGAAGACCGGACCGTTCCGGTTAGTTCGATGGGAATGTACGAAGTCATCGCGGACTTCGGGGAAAGGATCAGATCGGATCGGACAGCCCGCGTGGATACAAAGTACAAGACTGTGGACCGGAAGGTGAGGCCAGTCGCGGCACCCTTGCCGGAGGGCAGCAAGGAGCGGATAAAAGGGGTCGCGTTGGACCCAAGTTTACGGAATCCAGCTGGCATAGGGCACCGGTTCACCGACATAACGCTACGGGAGCTCAAGGTCGGTGGGGGTGGCTTCCTACTGCCGACGGAGGAGGACAGGTTTCAGAGAATGCTCGGAAGGCATGGGAAAGCCTTCGCGTTCTCGCCGGAGGAGATCGGGTGCGTGGACCCAACGATCGTCGAACCGATGGTGATCTTCACGGTACCGCAGTACCGTGGAATCTCAAACCAATTCTAGTGCCGAGAGCTCACATCCCGAAGTTGATGGAGCTTCTGAAGCAAAAGTTGGAGATGGGCATCCTCGAACCGTCAAGTGCCCCGTATTCGAACCGGTGGTTTACGGTGCCAAAGAAGAACGGCACACTGCACTTCATTCAGGACCTGCAACCGGTCAACAAGGTGACCATCCGTAACGCAGGAATCGGACCGACCATAGACGAGTTCGCGGAGGCCTTCGCTGGAAGGTCGATCTATTCGGTCGATGATTTATACTCGGGGTACGACCAGTTCTAGGAGGCAGTTGAGAGCAGGGATATCACGACGATGCGAACCCCTCTCGGCCTAGTACGGATGTGTACCCTACCACAAGGCGAAACGAATTCGGTGGCGCATATGGTGAACGCAATGAACAAGGTGCTGCGGGATTGCATCCCGGACATCACCATGCCATTCTTGGACGATATCCCGATAAAAGGGTGTCCGGTGGATGATGCGGACGAGACTGTCAGGCCAAACGGATGCCAGAGGTTCGTTGTGAACCACATCAATGACTGCGAGATGGTGCTGGAGAGGCTCGAAAGCGCATGACTCACCTTCTCCGGAGAAAAATCGGCGTTCGGGCAATCAGAGATCTTGGTGGTTGGACACCTGTGCGGGCCTTACGGTAGGAAACCGTCTCCAGCAAAGGTAGAGGCCATCTTTGCGATGAGGAACGATTGCGGGTCGGTCACGGAGGTCCGCAGATTCTTGGGAGCATGCGCGTTCTACCACATCTGGATCCCGTACTACGCACATGTCGCCGAACCCCTCTACGGACTATTGAAAAAGGGGCATAGCTTTGAGTGGAGGATGGAGCACACGGAGTCGGTACGGAGACTAAAGGAGGCGCTTACGGGGAGTGGCTCCAAATCGGGAGGTTCCTACGGACGATGACGCCGGACGTAGCATAGACAAGAGAAGAGGCGAGCCGGGTACGGAAGAAGGCGTACCGGTTCTTCCTGCGGGACAAGTGCATATGGAGGCCCCCAAAGAAGAGAAACGACATCCCGCTCCGAGTAATGACAAAGAAAGAAGAACAGGAGGAACTACTGGCGGCATTTCACGAGAGTCCCTGGGCCGGGCACCGCGGAACGTGGGCCACGTTCGAGAAGTTGAAGGAGAAGTACTGGTGGCCCGGGCTGTACCAGGACGTGCATCGGTTCGTAACGACTTGCGAAAGCTGTCAGATGCACTCCATAGTCCGACACCGGGACGAGCTACACCCGACCTACCCGCCTACGGTCCATTTCAAGTGGATGGTGGACTTGGTGATGATGCCGATGGGAGTAGGACAGATGCAATACCTGGTGCTTGCACGGGAAGACTTAACGAACCAGGTGGAAGGCCGTGCACTGCAGAACAAGACAACCGTGGCGGTATGCCGGTTCCTGATCGAAGAGGTAGTGTGTTGGTACGAGTGTGTCAGGAGGATCGTGGCAGACCGGGGAGAGCTGGATGCATGGGAAGCTGAGGAGCTGTTCGACCGGCTAGGCGTCAAACTCTCCCTCACTACGGCATACAATCCGGAGGCGAACGGAAAGGTAGAACGTGGGCATGGGCCGATCGTAAAGGCGTTGGTGCGTGCATGCGGAGGGCAGGTTGGGAATTGGGGCGTGGCTCCTTCCTTACGCACTATGGGCGGACCGAACTACACACAGTTCGGTGACAGGGTTTATGTCGGCAGAGCTAATGTATAGATAGAAGCCGATCATGCTGGTGGAACAGACAGTTTCTTCATGGGCGGCGGTAGATTGGAAGGACGAAATGAGCCAGGAGGAGTTGCTGGCGGCGCGGATTCGACAACTCGAGCGGAGGTCGGAGGACATGAAATGGGCAAAGGAAAAGCTGCGGGCGGCAAGGGAACGGAACAAGACCCGGTTCAACCAGACGCACCGGTTGCGACCAAAGAAGATCGAGGAAGGTGACTGGGTCTTGGTGTACGACAGCAACCTCGACAATCAGCACAAGGCGGTGCGAAAGTTCGCGAGGAGATGGTTCGGGTCCTACATGGTGACGAGCGTGAACGACAACGGCACGTACCATCTCGCGGAACTTGACGGGACACGGCTAGCAGTACCGGTGGCCGGGAAGCGGATCAAAGTGTTCAAGAAGCGGTTTGAGGACGAGCCGGACCCAGAGGGCGTGGATGAGAGCGACGACGACGATCTGTTCGGGCCCGACAAAGAATCAGAGAGCGCCGACTGAAGCCGGTTTTCTTCAGTATCAACCCGTTTCTGGCACATGCCGGTGGATGCGCGGTTTGGTGGGGGCGGATGTCGTGAAGAAAACCGGCCATAGGCGGATTCGGGCAAAAGGGCGCATGAACCGGCTCTTACACGGATGGACGCATGACTTGATATTTTGATGTTGATTCATAAATGGATCAACTGATGTAAATTCTAAGGAGTGCACATTAATCAGGAGGGATTGTGCGTATCTCTGTCAGAGGGGACAGGGAATAAAGCGATTTGATAGGGAAAGGGGCACCCCCTTTTTGGGGAACTATTTAAGGAGAGGAGGGAAGGAAGAGAAAAAGCATCGCGCGTTAAGGAGGACAAAGTGCTGCAGGACTAAGGGCCGATCTCTCTCTCCTCCTCCAGCCGTCATTCTCTGTGGGTGCTTGGGAGTTCGATGCCTCTGCTTCGTGGGTAGCCCGTGCGCTGCCAGTAGAGGCATTTCCTTCTGCGTTTCTCTGGGTCCAGTGTTTTCCGCCTGTGTGCGTGAGTAGGGTTCCCGTGTCAGGCCCATCGCTGCCTTGACGGTTGTAACCGTCGGAGTTTGTAATCTTTTGTCATTGTAATTAAGTGTTGCGTTCTATATCTCTCCTTCTCGCTTCCGTGTGTTTGTGAATCTCTCTCTCCCTCCCTCTCTCTCTCTCCCTCTCTCTCTCGCTCCTCGGTCCAAGACCCCAGTGGTCCTGCCCCTTCTACACGCATGCGCGTAACAACACGACAACGGTACCGATTCGAAGCGGACACCAGACCGGAACGGTGAAGACCGGAGGGGGCCGGACCGGAAGGGAACAACTGTAATCGCGGCAAGTGAAGAAGAGTTGATGCTCATCACTGAGGAGAGTGATCTAAACCTTGCCGGCGACGAGATGACCTGGGTGGTCGACTCCGGAGCGTCGTTCCACCTTACCCCGAACTGGAAATGCTTCTCATCCTACTCAACCGGTGATCATGGCTGTGTCCGGATGGGGAATGAAGGTACATGCCGAATTGTCGGCATAGGAGACGTGTGGTTGACAACACCAACCGGATGCAAGCTGCTGCTGAAGGATGTCCGACACAATCCGGAGGTTCGTCTGAACCTGATATCAGCTGGTCGGCTAGATGATGAAGGCTACACGGGTAGCATCCGGAACGGTGTTATGAAGTTCAGCAAAGGGAGTCTGATTGTGGCTCGGGCTTGGAAGGTCAACACGCTGTACCTGATGAATGCCCGGTTATGTCCGGAGGTAGTGAACGTGGCATCCGACACTGCCGGTGAGCTGTGGCACAAGAGGCTGTGTCACATGAGCGAGAAGGGGATGAAGAGGCTTGCAGAAGACAACCTCATTCCAGTGAAGAACGTGCACTTGGAGAAGTGCACTGATTGTGTGGCCGGTAAACAAAACCGGACCTCCTTCCGATCGAGGCCACCGATGAGACGTAATGCACCACTGGAGTTGGATCATACTGATGTATGTCAAGTGGAGACGAAGTCACATGCCGGATCGCAGTACTTCGTGACGTTCATAGATGACCACAGCCGGAAGCTGTGGGCCACACCGTTGAAGACGAAGGATAAGGTGTTATCCGTCTTCAAAGAGCTCCACGTGAGAGTGGAAAGAGAAACCGGCCGGAAGCTGAAGGTGGTTCGAGCAGATAACGGAGGTGAATACCGGGGGCAGTTTGAGGAGTACTGTCGCTCGAAGGGAATCCAGCTCAAATTTACCGTGCCGAAGATGCCGGAACTAAACGGGCTGGCCAAGAGGATAAACTGGACCATAATGGAGAGGGTCCGGAGTATGCTGGCACATGCAAAACTACCCAAGAAGTTTTGGGCTGAGGCATTGTGGACAACGACATATGTGATAAACAGATCATCCTCAGTACCCTTGGACAGAGACACGCCACAGAGAGTCTGGACCAGTAAGGAATTGTCCTACCGGCATCTGAAGGTATTCGGGTGTCTTGCGTATGTGCATGTAGCTAAGGACCGGAGAGGAAAACTAGATCCAAAGACCCGGCCATGCATATTCCTCGGTTACGACGACGATAAGTTCGGCTACCGAGTGTGGGACCTGGTCGACAAGAAGGTATTTCGGAGTCGAGATATTATCTTCATGGAGGACAAGGTTGAAGGCAAGGGGGAGGTTTAGTTGCTTCTATTGTGGGAAGCCAAGGCACTTCCAGAAAAACTGTCGGCATTTCCGGAAAGAGAAAGGAACCTACAATGCCGATTCAAAGAAGGGTTCGGACCGGAACGATTCGAACCGGAAAGGCTTGGATTGGAAGGGAACGTTGGCAATCGCGACAAGTGAAGAAGAACTGATGCTCATTACCAAGGAGAATGAGGTAAGCCTGGTTCGCGATGAGACAATGTGGTTGTCGATTCCGGAGCATTGTTCCATTTGACATCGGACTAGAAATGCTTCTCATCCTACAAAGCCGAAGATCAGGGTTGTGTCCGGATGGGGAATGAAGGTACCTGCTGAATCGTCGGCATGGGAGATGTGTGGTTGACAACATCAACCAGATACAAATTTCTGCTATTTAGAAGTCTGACACGTTCCAGAGGTTCGTTTGAACATGATATCATCCGATCGGCTAGATGATGCAGGCTACACGGGTAGCATCCGGAACGGAGTCATGAAATTCAGCAAAGGAAGCCTGATTGTGGCTCGAGCCCAGAAGATCAACACATTGTACCTGATGCATGCCCGGATATGCCGGGAAGAAGAAGTGAACATAGCATCCGACACTACCAGTGAGTTGTGGCACAAGAGACTGTGTCATATGAGCTAAAAGGGGATGAGAAGACTTGCCGAAGATAACCTCATTCCGGAGGTGAAAGATGTGCATCTTGAGAAGTGCACCGACTGCTTGGCTGATGTTAAGAATTAGGTAATTAATTAAGAAAGGGTTAATTAGTACCTAATTATGTGATTAAGTCAAGTGCGGAAGATTATGTGACATGTGTGTGTATGTGTGTGAGAGGAAGAGAGAGAGAGGAGAGATACACTTATGAACAACACAAGATGGGGGATGAGTAAACTAGAGTGTATATTATAAAACATCATCAAATACAAAAATACCATCAGTGAGGTATATATAGATCTCATGTGCAAGGGTGCACATGTGTGAGGAGAATATAGGTACAACCGTGTAAGTCCTATATTAAATGACCTTGGGAGTGGAGGATCTAGAATATCCTACTTAAGTACAAGGTCCTATTTAAGTTGTTATAGTCAACACTTCTAACTAGATTCTATCTAGGTAACTACGAAGTTACATGGTTGACAAACTAACTAAACTAAGTTGAGCTTGATCTCTCAACACGCCCCCTCAAGATCAAGTGTGAGGCGTCCAACATCCAGCGTTGTTTTCGGCATTGTCCGGCTTTCCATGTCAGCTTCTGTGCAGCTTCCGTCCAGCCTTCGACTTTCCTCGTCGTGGCAATCTCAGTTCCTCCCCCTCAAGCCGATGACGAAGGCTTGTAGTGTGTGGGCGAGGGTCAACTACTTCCACCCATCGTGGGTTATGAGTCGCTTCGGTGAAGCTCTCGGGCTCTTTTTAGCCGCTACCTTCATCGCGAAGGCATAGTGATGGGCCATGTACTCGTTGTAGCCATGTCGAGTGACAAGGTTCTTAGTTCTAGATGAGCGTCGAAGTTTTTTGCTCGCCGATGTGAGCGCCTTCTTTAGTCCGGGTGTACGCATGATGGGTACACTGAACTCACTATCTAGTGAGGGAGTCGATCCATCCGAATCATTGTCGTCGGGGTGGTTGACTTCGTATTCAGGCATCTTACCTTTGCCTTTGTCCAAGTTCGTACTTGGTCGCGACATGCTTGGGTTGCGTGGGGGCTCTTGTTGTCCACTAGGCTTTGCCGTAATCCGACTTTCTTTGAACATGTGTTTGAAGCGATCTCCATCTTCTACCTCTTGTTCGGCGGATTCCGGGTCGAGCGTAGTCGGAGTTGAAGTTGTCTCTGTTGCGTACCAGGATGCGGACTAGTTGAAGACTACGTCTCGACTTACCTGAACCGCTCAGGTAGAAGGGTTGTAGCACTTGTATGCCGTCTTCTTGGACGAGTATCCTATGAGGATACATTCCTCCGACTTCGCGTCAGGCTTCTGTCATTGTTAGTTCGGGATGCTTCCGAACACCTTGAGGTTCAACAGGATCAACTTCCTTCCAACGAGGAGCTTGTAGGGAGTAAGCTCATGCACTCCATTAGTGGTGCACCGGTTCATGAGATAGACGGCTGTGGATGCCGATGTCATGATGTGGCATGTCTAGTGCGAGAAAAAGTAAAAAATTGAGGATCCACACACATTTCACGAATACTTGTAAAAATGAAAATAAATAAACCTAGGTCACAATGGCATTGAGTGCATGTAGAGGGTTGTAAGTAGGATTTGAACCTTGCACCTCTAAGATAAGAAGAAATTACCTTACCACTAAAGCTACTACTAAGTGCTTTAGATGTTCTATATTTCTTTCTCATATTCAGTATTCCGTAGGAAACAAACGAATAAAACCGTGTACACAAAACCACGGTTTTAAGCCCATGGTTTCCTGCATGTCACAAAGCAAAACTGTGTGCACAGAAACCATGGCTCCAAGCCCATGGTTTTGTGCATGGACAAACCTATAAAACCCCTAGTATGACTTGTGTAAAGGGGGGGGGCTCAATATGATATGACCATCATCATCACCATCAATAATATAAGCTTCTATTTCTTCTTCTTCGCATCTATCTTGTAATTATTTATCTACTTCTCAAAGTGTACAATCTTCAATCTTCTCAAGTGTAATAGGTTTTCCTCCAATCTTACATTCACATCGTCCTCTTCTCAATACCTTGACGGACATCCTCCTTTGTCCAAGACCCCGGTGGTCCTGCTCAAGCGAAGCAAACTTGCACGCGCATCTTCGCGACATCTTTGGTGAACCCGACGTGAAAGGCGGCAAGGGAGGATGGAGTCGGAAGACGATGACCTCGCAGCGATGGTGGCCAAAGTGGTGTTGGAGTCGGCACGAGTGGTGATGAGGCGAGAAGCAGCACAACAAGAAGTTGAGCGAGCGGTCGAAAGAGTCGGCCGTTTCAATGGGGACGAAGTCCCATCTTACTTGGAAGCCTGCAACGTGGAAATGGAGGAGTAAGACGTGGACGAAGCGTTGAGGCTGGAGTTCTTCTGTCGGGCTGTCGCCGTCTGTACGCACGCGGAAGTGAAGGAGCTCCGACAAGCTCATAGTTCGTGGGAGGCCTTTGAAGAGGCGCTCCTACAGGCATATGGAGGGCGGTGGAAGAGCCAGGGACAGCACGACTTCGACCAGTCGGTAGCATTGGAAAAGACCCACCGGGGAGCGATGAAGGCGTTCCGAGAGTTCGAGCGACGGCTTGCTCAGCTCCCGGAGCAGGAACAAGGTTTGGTGGGGGCGGATAAAGTCCTATTGTTCGTCAGGTCGATCGACCGAGCGGAACGGGAGGCCATCGGGATCGAGCTCGAAGACGATGACGGAGCGAATGGGCTTACGAAGGACTAGTCGAAGGTTGGAAGGGTGTGCCAACGACGAGACAACGAGCGAGCCGAGAAGGCTAAGAGAAGGGGGCGCGACGGCGTGCCATCACAACGGGAAGAGGCCGAACGGCAAAGAGAGTCGGCAAGGGTCGGCGTTGGGGCCAGGATTGCGGAGGCGTACGCAGCTCTCGAGGCGATGCTCGAGGAAGAGGAAAGATCGAGGCCGCAAGCCGAGACTGAGGAGACGGACTTGCCCCACGCGATGAAGGAAGATCGGTACCACGGTACCACGGGTGAGGGTGCGGAGCAAAACACCCTCTTGACTTGCGGAGATAGAACGGTCAAGGACGAGGCCGAGATACCGATCCTGGTATCGGAACGTTGGGACCAGCGGTTTCGGGCGTGTCAGCCCGAAACCCCGGACATTGGAGAAGCAAGCCCAGGCGGGGCTTACGCGATCGGTAAGGAGACGACCGCCGACCATGAAGAGCCGGTGGCTACGGACAAGGGCGTAAACCGGACGAGTGATTTTTTGAGCCTTCCCACACTTGCTCCCGAGACGATGGCAGTCGGGTCTGAGTGCCCATGTGAGTCCCAAGCGGAGGAAGGCGGCGGCGAGAGACCAAGAATCACCGATGAGACGATATGAGGAAGGAACAGACGAAAGCTCCCGGACCCGATTCCGGAGAACTCGGCATTCAGGCCCGTATGCCCATGTAAGACCGAGGAGATGGATGGTGGTACCGAGGAGTCTTGGCACGATGCCAACGAAGATCGATGGGAGATGGCCAGCGACAAGGTCGACGAAGAGACCAAGGAATGACCTGATCGAGGACCGAACCGCGCGATGCTCCGATACGGGTGGAGCGTAATCCGGTCGTGGATTGTTCGATCATGGCCGGATTCGGCATAAAGGTGCCGATACGGGAGAGGGTGCGGGACGAGCCGCCCTCTTTTACATGGGGAGAAAGACCGATCGGGCGAAGGTCAGGAATTGGAAGGAAGGTGATCAAAGGTTTGGAACGAGTCTGGCAAGGTCGGCATCGGAGCCGAAACTCCGGACATTGGAGAATTAAGCTCAGGTGGGGCTTGATTGATCACAGAGTGGATGCTATCCACCGACACCACTAAAAGGGGCGGTGGCCCGGACGAGTCGCCGAAAGATGTTGAGAAATCAGTTACGTCACATCCTATCTGGAGACTTCGGCTGTTTGGCCGACGTGGCAACGTAAGACCAAAGAGAAGGAAGATTGAGGCGGGAAAGCAGCAAGGAGAGCGACGACGAGTTCAGAACGAAGACCGGTCCCATGAGATCTTCACACTGATCCGCCCGTCGGCCCGAGTGCCGGCGTGAGTCCTATAGGAGAGATCGGTGGCGATAGGAGAACGGGACCCGACAATCTGGAGAATGACGAACAGACCCAGACGAGAACCGGGCGGAGCAGACTCCCTGATAACCATTCCGGGAGGGAGGAAGAGAGCAGGCCTACGAAGAGGCCAGGAACACGGTACGTCGGTACCACAGGAGAGGGTGTGGAGCGAGCCACCCTCTCGACTTGTGAAAGAAGGAAGACCAGGGATAAGGGTCAAGGATACGACTGCCCAAGTCTCTAGATCAAGTGTTGGGAAAGTCTCGACACGGTCATTCGCCGTGGACTCTTCCTTAGCCATCTGCGACTCAATGTCGTTCCTCGTGGCTACCACCTCAATCATGTCGACCTTGCACTCTTTACATCCCTTGATCACACAAGCTTCCCTCATGCTTGCACCTTCATTACTTGATATTTCGGACACAACATGTGTTCCGAAATGCTCATCCACTCTTAAAACAACATTTCCCGCTCTCGAGTTTTCGGCCTTTCTCTTCACCGTCGTTCCTCCATAAGTCGAGAAGGTGGCTTGTTTTACACCTTCTCCCATGGTACGGTCATACCAAACCTGGGCCTTCGTATTGGCCGCATCATTAGTCTGCATTTGTCGGGAGGTCTCCTCTTCGTCGATCACCATTTTCCTCGGTTTTATTTTCAGCTTCTCTTCAACCTCGACTTGTGCCTTTAAGTTCATTAATGCCTCTCTCATCAAGGCTTCTATGTTGAGTTCTGTCGAAGCTTCCCTCTTCGAGCTTTCTTCCTTTAGTGGGTTTTTATTGCCACATCCCATTCTCCTTTGAACATCCCTTGTGGGTCGTGTTGTTCTCGATGAGAGTCTCATCTCCCTCTTATCGTGTTGTCGGCATACCCTTTCCACTTTGGCCCAATCCTCAGTGATGCCATTTTCACCATTGTCATCCTCGAGTTGGATTCCAATGGCCTTCCTTTCATTCTGATCGATTGACTTTACAAACAACAGAACTTTATTCACCCCCACCAATCTTCGATCCCGGTCCGAGAGTTGAGCGAAGCGATACTCAAACTCAACGAATGCATGCATAGCACTCTGGTGGGTCTTTCTTGATGACACCCATTCGTGAAACTCATACAGACCTCGTCCCTTTTTCTCTTCGTAACCATATGGTTCTCGTAAAGCTTCTTTGAAGGACACCCACGAATCGTGAGTTTTTTGAATCTCTTTAATCTCTTCGAAGATCGGTTCGGCCACCACTCGACAGAAGTACTCCAGCCTCATTGCTTCCTCCACTCCTCTTGAATCCATTTCGGCATTGTAGGCCTTTAGAAATATTTGGACTTTGGCTCCATCGAAAAACCCGACTCGCTTGATCATGCTTTCGATGGCTTGTTGGGCCGCATCTCGTTGTCGAGGTATTCGTCGCGGATGCGTGGAGTGAGGCGGGACCTCGGGGGTCCTGTACCGAAGAGTAAGAGAGAGAGAGAGAGACCCACTACGTGCGAGCGTAGATTCACAGGGACACGGCCCTTCGACGCAAAGACGCGAGTGGGACAGCGCCACAGAAAGACACGAAAGTATGTATTTATTGACAAGACAAACAACAAGAACACGAAGACTACAAAACACGAAGTCGGTTACAACCGAATAGGCCGGCGAACAGATGCCGATACCTGTTCGTAAACGCACAGAAGGACAGGAACAGGTTGGAGGTGCTGTCGGAAGCACTCGGGCATTCCTCAGAGCAGCGCGAGCCTCCCGAAACCTGCACCGAAGGAAGCTATGGCGTTTGCAACCAGAAAGAGAGAGAGAGAGAGAAGCCTTCGCACGCAAACCCACATCACTTCCTGCTCGACTCTCCGCGATCCCCTTTACTCTCCTCGTCTCCCTCCTTTTCTAGGCAAGGAAGGAGCCGTTTCCCCTTTACTCCTTACCTACCGAATCTACCTAGGATCTCCTATGTACAACTTCAGGCGCACGTGCATGGAGAGTCGGTTTCTACGCTCCGGTACACCGATTCCGCTTGTGGACGGTTTTCTTCACGACATCCGCCCCCACCTAACCGCGCATCCACCGGCATGCGCCAAACTGTGTTGGGACGGAGAAAACCGGTCTAGCCTTCATTCCCCGCCTGTCGATTCTTCCTCGTTTTCGAATCGCTCGTCGTCGCGGTCCAAGTCAACCTGATCCGGCTCGTCGTCGTGACGTTTCTTGAACGTCTTGATCCGCTTCCCAGCTACCGGTATCGCCATTCTCGTGCCGTCGAGTTCCGCCAGATGGTACGTCCCGTTGTCATTGGCACTTTGTACCACGTAAGGCCCGAACCACCTTCTTGCGAACTTCCGTGTCGCTCGGTGCTGGTTGTCGAGGCTGCTGTCGTAGACTAGCACCCAGTCGCCTTCCTCTATCTTCTTCGGTCGGAGTCGGTGTGTTCGGTCGAACCGGGCTTTGTTCCTCATCCTTGCTTCCCGAAGCTTTTCCGCAGCCTGCTCCACGTCCTCCGGTCTCCGCTCGAGCTGTCGTATGCGCGCCGTCAACCGTTCCTCCCGGCTCATCTCGTCTCTCCAGTCCACGGTTGCCCATGAGGAGACCGTACGTTCGATCGGCATGATCGGCTTCTGCCCGAACATGAGCTCTGCTGGCATGAATCCGGTTACCGAACCGTGCGTAGTCCGGTCAGCCCACAACGCGTAAGGCAGTAGCCGCGGCCAGTTCCCGACTCGACCTCCGCATGCCCGAACTAACGCCTTGACGATCGGCCCGTGTCCGCGCTCCACCTTTCCATTCGCCTCCGGATTGTACGCAGTGGTAAGCGAGAGCTTGACTCCTAGCCGGTCGAACAGCTCCTCGGCCTCTTCGGCGTCCAACTCCCCGCGATCAGCCACGATCTTCCCGACGCACCCGTACCGGCATATTACGTCCTTGAGCAGGAACCGGCATACGGTCGCAGTGGTTTTGTTCTGAAGGGCCCGACCTTCCACCTGGTTCGTTAGATCTTCCCGAGCCAGGACCAGATACCGCATCTGTCCTACTCCTATCGGCATCGTTACTAGGTCTACCATCCATTTGAAGTGGATGGTCGGAGGGTACGTAGGGTGAAGTTCGTCCCGGTGTCGGACCACGGAGTGCATCTGACAGCTCTCGCAAGTTGACACGAATCGATGCACGTCCCGGTACAGTCCCGGCCACCAGTACTTCTCCTTTATCTTCTCGAACGTGGCTCAGGTTCCACGGTGTCCGGCCCAAGGGCTGTCGTGGTAGGCCGTCAGCAGCTCCTCCTGTTCTTCCTTCATCGCCACCACCCGGAGCGGAGCGCCGTCCCTCTTCTTCGGGTGCTTCCATAAGTATCCGTCCCGGAGAAAGAATCGGTAAGCTTTCTTCCGGATCCGGTTGGCCTCGTCCTTCGCCCATGACGCGTCCGGCGTCATTGACCTTAAGAATCCACCGATCTGGAGCCACTCGCCGTCGTACTTGCTCTCGTCGAAGTCGTTAAGTGCCGGAGTGCTCGTCCCATCGGTCGTCACGTACGCCGCCTCGAAGAAGTTCACGCCGACTTCTTCGTCCTCCGAAACCATGCCGCCCTCGTCATCAAACCTTGCCCTCGAAAGCATGTCGGCCATGGCGTTATCCTTTCCGGAAATGTGCCGTATTTCCGGGTCCAGGGACTTGACGTACGCTATCCACCTGAGCATCGCCAGGTCCGATGTCGCGCATCCGGAAACCATGCCGAGAATTGGCAGGCAATCCGTCTCGATAATCACTTCTGCCCCGATCAGGTAGTCTTTGTCGGCCTTCACTGCCGAAACGATACCCCAGAGTTCACGTTTAACCTGGGCGTACCCTCGCTGTCGCTCACTGAGGACCTTCGCGCCGAATCGGATCGGGAACCGAATGCCGTCCTCGTCTTCTTGGTTGACGACCCATCCGATCCCGGTCGGACTCGTATCCACCGTTATGTATACCGGGGTACCCTTCCCGTAGACAGCCTTCCGGAGCGCCGGTGCTGCCGCAAGAGCTTCCTTCAGCTTCCAGACCGACTCCGTATGCTCGTCTCGCCATTCGAATTTTTGCCCCTTCTTCAGCAACCCGTATAGCGGCTCCGCTACGTGGGCGTAATGCGGGATCCATATGTGGTAGAACGCGCATGCCCCTAGGAACCTCCGAACTTCTGTAACCGAGCTACAGTCGGTCTTCATCGCGGAGATGGCTTCTACCTTTGCCGGAGACGGCTTCCGGCCATATGGTCTGCATAGATGCCCGACCACCAGGATTTCTGATTGCCCGGGATGCAATCCCTCAGTACTTTGTTCATTGCATTTACCATGTGAGCCACCGAGTTAGTCCCTCCTTGTGGCAGGGTACACATTCGCACTAGGCCGAGGGGAGTTCGCATCGTCGTAATGTCTCTGCTCTCCACGGCTAGCTGGAACTGGTCGTACCCTGAGTACAGATCACCGACCGAGTAAATCAACCTTCCGGCAAAGGCCTCCGCGAACTCGTCTATGGTCGGTCCGATTCCTGCGTTTCGAATGGTCACTCTGTTGACCGGCTGCAGGTCTTGAATGAAGCACAACGTTCCGTTTTTCTTCGGTACGGTAAACCATCGGTTCGAGTATGGGGCACTCGACGGTTCAAGAATGCCCATATCTACCTTCTGCCTCAATAGCTCCATCAACTTCGGGGTGTGAGCTCTCGGTACCGGAATTGGCTTGAGATTCCACGGCACATGCGGTACCGTGAATATCACCATCGGCTCCACGATCGTCGGGTCTACGCACCCGATCTCTTCCGGTGAGAATGCGAAGGCTTTCCCGTGCCTTCCGAGCATCCTCCAAAACCGGTCTTCCTCCGCCGGCAGTAGGAACCCGCCCCCACTGATTTTGAGCTCCCGGAGCGTCCCGTCGGTGAAGGTGTGTCCTATGCGGGCCGGATCTCGTAAAATGGGGTCCGATGCCACCCCTCTGATTCGGGACTCGCTGCCCTCCGGTAAGGGTGCCGCGACTGGCCTTACCTTCCGGTCCACAGTCTTGTACTTTGTGCTAACTCGGGCCGTCCGATCCGACCCGAGTCCCCGACTGAAGTTCGCGATGACTTCGTACATCTCCTCGGAACATACCGGTATTGTCCGGTCTTCGTTAAGGTCTTCTCCGGCAACCTTCCTCAGCATCCCTAAGGTGTCGTCGAAGGAGACCGCCTCCACGGCTCCGCTGATTTCCTCGTCCGGGCCGAGAACTCCGCACGCTCGAAGTCGCTCTTCCGCCCTTGTCTTTTCTCGGCCAACGATGCCGATCATTATACACCCTCCGTTGTCGGAGAAGCAAAATCCCCTACCTATCGTACAGTCGTGGGGTCTTTCCCGAGTGTCCGGACTGTCTCGGCCCCATGCCTTGGCAGCCCTCTCTAAAAATCCTCCCGGTTCTCGCCACCGAGGGACTCGCGGTTCCTCTCGTGGTTCGGCCTCACCGTCAAAAATTGCACCGAATGGCGCCCGTCCTAGCTTTTGACCCTCGCGTAGGCTGAACCGTTGTCCAGCACCTTGGTCTCCATTCTCGCCGCCGTGATGTATGGTTCCCCTAATATGACCGGATGCGAGGACGTCTCCTGTACGAAGAAGTGCTGGTCAATCTCGACGTCGCCGATCTTTACTCGCACATTCGGGCAGGCCCCGTGCAGTTCCTCGGTGGCGCGCGTCGCCGCCTGTATCTTCCACCCGTGCCTGGTGTTGATCGGCCACTTTCCCTTCTTATAGAAGTCCATGGACATTAGGTTTATTTCCGAACCGTGGTCCACCAACGCCACCACCGGTTCCTGAACACCTCCGATTTTTACCGGGGTCTCCGTGGTCGCTCGGGCCCAGTGTGGCCTCGAATAGTGGGTCTCCGCCCACTCGTCTTCCAGCGCCGAGTCGTAGATGTGCGTCGTCCGCACCTCCACCGGTTTTTCCGGTTCCGTCTCCGTCGACAGTCTCTTCCGTTTCACCAAGTCTACAATGGAGTCGTGGAACTCCTTCTTGGCGATCCCTAGCACCTCTCGTAATGACAGCTCCACTTTGCTGTCGAGGATCCGTTCTTCCAGGACCTTTTGTATGTCCGTAGCCCTTTCTATTTCTGTCCCTAGTCGGTACCCGCCCTTCCTGGGGTTATCTTGCGGGCCGGGCCCACCGGCATCGTTCCGTCGTTGCCCGAATCGGGTCTCGTACCGTTGTGAGGACCCGGCCGCTCCGGCTTTCCCCACTCGTTTTTCTTCTACCAGAGCCTCGTAGTTCTGGCAAGCGGCTTCTACGAAGCCCGTCTTCTCCTCGACCGGATCGCTCCACCCGGTTATTTCCCGGACCCGTCTCTCAGCGCGGTCCGTTTCATCTTTCCTCAGCCGCGCGCCGGCGAGGCCTTCCAGCATTGCCGACCAGAAACCGTCTTTACTCTCCTTTCGGGCCTCGCTGCCCCCGACCTGAATACCGGTTGACGCCGAGTAGTGGATGGCCTCCACGTGTCGGGCCGCTGCCTCTTCCATCAGTCTCTTCATACCTCCTCGCCCGTCGTTTCGGCTCAGGGCCCTCCTGGTGTCGCCAGCGTGCACCCGGCCTTCCCACAGGTACACCACCCGGTTTCTCAACGCCTCTGCGAAATCGCCGCAGTCCTTCCGAATGTGGCCGACCTCGTCACACCACATGCACCTGTTCCCCGCTGCCGGCCGTCGGTCACGAGCCGGTTCGCCGCCTTCCCTTCGAGTCTGGGCGATCTGGAGATCCTTTATCGCCCGCGTCAACTCCTCTAGCGCTGCTCCTCCGGACGAGACATTGACCATGCTGGTCGAAGCCGGACCGGTTTCGAGCCATCCCCGGGTTTCTTCCCTTCGCACTTGCGGCGCCGGTTCAAGCCTCCTTGCTGTAACGGAGCCCGCACCGGCCGCCCCGTTGTCAGCCCATTCTCGCCGTTTGTCGAAACGGCCACAGACTCTCTTAACCGCAGCCCAGTCGGTCGTCAACCCGTCTTCAGTTTCCAACAAGGAGCCGACTTGATCCCGGTCCCGCTCGTCCACCGACTTGACGAACAGTAGGACCCGGCTCGTATCCAGGATAGTTTGGTCAAGCGCCGAAAGGCGCGCAAAGCGTTCTTTGAACTCCCGGAGGAGCGCCGACGCGTTTCTTCCTTTGCCGGGGGGCTCCACCCATTCCATGAAGTCCCGTTTCAAAAGCCGGAGCGCGTCGTCCAGCCCATATTTCTCTAGGAGTCGGCCTTCGAACTCCTCCCAGGTACGGCTCTCCGCCCGTACCTCGAGCACCTCCGCATGGATGCTCGGCATTGCCACTCGAGGGAACCCGGCAAGACGCCTCTCTTCCGGAATGTCCCGCATCAGCATTTCCGCCCCGTAGGACGCCAAATACTTCGTAGCATCGTTTCCGCTGAAACGGCCGATCGTACCGACGACCGCCTCAATGGCTCTGTCGAGGGCACCGGTGCCCTCGCGTGTGCTCAATATCCGGTCCACGGCCGAAGACATGGCCTCTGCAAGATCCGACCCCTTCATCTTCTGCTCTTCTGCCGCCTCTTTCACGTCGGGTTCACCAAATATGTCGAGGTATTCCTCGCGGATGCGTGGAGTGAGGCGGGACCTCGGGGGTCTTGTACCGAAGAGTAAGAGAGAGAGAGAGAGACCCACTACGTGCGAGCGTAGATTCACAGGGACACGGCCCTTCGACGCAAAGACGCGAGTGGGACAGCGCCACAGAAAGACACGAAAGTATGTATTTATTGACAAGACAAACAACAAGAACACGAAGACTACAAAACACGAAGTCGGTTACAACCGAACAGGCCGGCGAACAGATGCCGATACCTGTTTGTAAACGCACAGAAGGACAGGAACAGGTTGGAGGTGTACGCTCCGGTACACCGATTCCGCTTGTGGACGGTTTTCTTCACGACATCGTGTTTTCCCTTCTCTTGAAAACTCCATCATCATCTTTGACATTGCCTTCATTAGATATTCCTTGTCCATCTTCATCCTCCCCTACCGCTCTTCACGTCGGGTTCACCAAAGATGTCGCGTTGTTACGCGCGTGCGTGTAGAAAGGCGGGGGACTAGGGAGTGACGGAGCGTAGGAAGCCGTGCTTCACCCTTTCCGGGGCACCCTAGGAGCACACCGGAAGCAACCGAAGGGAGAGAGAGAGAGTGAGCAGGCAGGCAACATTGACTCTCGCACGAACATTGTTGGGGTGTGTGTCGGCACAAGAATTCTCTCGAAATGCCTTCACTTTGGAGGTAGGAGGTGAATTCGTTGGAGAAGTACTCCTTTCCTCCATCCGATCGTAGGCATCGAATGTGTCGACCGGTTTCTTTTTTGACTTGACGTTTGAGCTTTTGGAAGTGGGAGAGCACTTCGCTTTTCTTCTTCATCAGGTAGATCCACGTGTAGCGGGAGTAGTCGTCGATGAAGGTTACGTAGTATCGGCATCCGCCGATCATCGGCGTTTGAGCCGGTCCCCATACATCCGAGTGTATGACGTCGAGGAGGCCTTTGCTCGCGCGGCTCTCCTTCGGGAATGGGAGTTGATGTTGTTTGTTGAGTTGACACGCTTCGCATTCTCGGTCGACTCGTTTCGACTCGAATGTCGAAAGTCCGATGACAACTCCCTTGGTTTGCATCGCTCGAAGCCGTTGGAGGTTTGTGTGGTCGATTCTCTTGTGCCACAACTCGATGCTTGTCTTGATTTTGAGACCTTTCGCGTACATTGCTGATTTCACCTCGTTCGAATCGAGGATGAACATTCGGCCGTCTCTCCGCACCATAGCTATGAGTCGGCCATCTTTCTCAATGAAACAACCTTCGTTGTTGAAGCGAACTTGCATTCCTTGCTCCACGATTTGGCCAACGGAGACCAAATTCTTCGTTATTGTGGGCACGTGCAAGACATTCTTGATGCAAGTTTGTTTGCCTTCTTTCCTGAATGGGACATTGCCGATGTGTCGAATGGGGTGTGTGGTGTGATCTCCCGTCTCTATGAAGCCGGGTTGATCCGGCGTTCGTAAATCACGAAACCACTCTTTGTGAGATGTCATGTGATGTGAGGCGCCTGAATCAATGAACCACACGTCTTCCGAGTTGGAGGTGCTTGCGGAGTTGGAATCCGTGATAGAGTTCGCTCTATGCCTCATTACGAACATTCCGCCACGGTCGCCGTAGTCGGAATTTGGGGCGTAATTTGTAAACATTTCACTACGATCATCGTAGTCAGAATTCGACGCGTGATTCGTGAACATTCCACTACGGTTGTTGTGGTTGGAGTTCGATGCGTAGTTTGTGAGGTGTCGACTTGTTGAAGCCGACTCACATCTCTTTTTCCGACACTCCGCCTCGTAGTGGCTGATTTTGTCGCAATAATTGCAAGTTGTGGGCCTCGTTTTCCGATCATGTTCGGTGTCGAAGCTCCCCCTTCTTCCAAAGGTTCCTCAATGGCTTATGTGAAGGTTTGAGTTCCCTTCGTGTGATGGGTTGAATTGACCTCTTCTACCGCCGTGACCTCCTCTCGACCACCGTCCGAATTCGAGAAGAACATTTGTCCTTCCGACGTCTTGCTTTTGGTTCGGACATGGTTCTCTTCGACCAATAGCATTGATTGGAGGTCGAAGAATGAAGGAGGGTTTTTCTCGCCAAGATTGCTGCCCGTAATGGATCGAATCGTTGTGCGAGGCCGCCCAAGCATACTTGAACCATCTCGTCTTCGTCGACTTTTATTTTGATGGAGCCAAGCGAGTCACAACTGCTCTTGATCTTGGCCGTGTAGTCCGACACAGACATGTCTTTTTGCCGAATGTTGTTCAACTCTTGTCAGAGTTGAAGCTTTCGGGCAGTCGTGTTGGCGGCGAACATTTTCTTTAAATTCGCCCACGCTTCTTTAGGCGTCTTGGCATCTCAAATGTGGCTAAGCATGTGGTCATGGACACATGTTGCCAAGCAATACATGACTCGACTCGCCGCTTGCTCCCATGTTGCGTAGTCGGCGTTCTTTGAGTCGGGTCGATTTTCTTGAGCGTTGTTGATGTAGCTCCAATACCCTTGGCCGACGAGGTATTGGGTCATCTTGTACTCCCAAGATGAATAATTGCTCCGGTCTAGCTTTTCACTAGGGACTGAGATACCCATTTGTGTGTTCATGTTGATTGTAGTGTCTTCTCTTCTTTTGCTTTCCTTCCTTCGGTCACGTACACTACGGTAGCCGATAGCCGGATTTTGTCGTCGGCGTCTCGAACACACAATCAAGGAGTCGTGTGGGCTTAGTGGATTTTCTAAACCACACACTCTGATATCATGTTAAGAATTAGGTAATTAATTAAGCAAGGGTCAATTAGTACCTAATTATGTGATTAAGTTAAGTGCGGAAGATTATGTGATATGTGTGTGTATGTGTGTGAGAGGAAGAGAGAGAGGAGAGATACACTTATGAACAACACAAGATGGGGGATGAGTAAACTAGAGTGTATATTATAAAACATCATCAAATACAAAAATACCATCAATGAGGTATATATAGATCTTATGTGCAAGGGTGCACATGTGTGAGGAGAATATAGGTACAACTGTGTAAGTCCTATATTAAATGACCTTAGGAGTGGAGGATCTAGAATATCCTACTTAAGTACAAGGTCCTATTTAAGTCGTTATAGTCAACACTTCTAACTAGATTCTATCTAAGTAACTATGAAGTTACATGGTTGACTAACTAATTAAACTAAGTTGAGCTTGATCTCTCAACAGCTTGCAAGGAAAACTAAACCTCCTTTCGGTCAAGTCCACCGATGAGATGGAATGCACCACTGGAGCTGGTGCATACCGATGCGTGTCAAGTCAATGTGAAGTCACATGTTGGATCGCAATACTTCGTGACGTTCATAGACAACCACAGCCAGAAGTTGTGGGTTTCACCGCTGAAGACAAAGGATCAGGTGCTATCCGTCTTCAAGGAGTTCCAGGCGAGAGTGGAAAGAGAAACTAGCTGGAAGCTGAAGGCGGTTCGAGCAGATAACGGAGGAGAATACCGGGGGTAGTTCGAGGAGTACTACCGGTCGAAGGGAACCCAGTTCGAATTTACCGTGCCGAAGATACCGGAATTGAACGAGCTGGCTGAACTGATGAACTAGACCATAATGGAGAGAGTCTGAAGCATGCTAGCACATGAAGCAAAGAAAGACACCCACAATTGCAAGTGGTTGAGTGCCATGCAGGACAAGATGGATTCCATGCATGATAACCACACATACGAATTGACGGAGTTGTCGAAAGGAAAGAGGCCACTTCGGAACAAGTGGCTGTACAAGTTGAAACCGGGAGACGCCGGAAAACATCCATCTGGACGGTATTGAGCATAGCAGCAAGCATGGACCTCCAGGTAGAGCAACTGGACGTCAAGACGACATTCCTACATGGCGACCTCAAAGAAGAGATCTACAACATCAACCGGAAGGATTTTAGAAGAAAGGGAAGGAGCACCTAGTATGACGGCCGAAGAAGAGCTTGTATGGATTGAAGCAAGCTCCTCGGCAATGGTACCGGAAGTTCAACTCCTTCATGACCGACCAAGGGTACCACAAGACACAAGCTTACCACTGCGTGTTTGTGAAGAAATTTGTCGGAGGCGACTCCCTGATACTCTTGCTATATGTGGATGATATGTTGATCATCGGACGAGACCAAGTCAAGATACAAATGTTGAAGAAGGCTCTGAACCGGACCTTCTCAATGAAAGATTTGGGTCTAGCAAGACAGATTTTGGGGATGCACATCATCTGGGACCTGTCGAAGAAGTTGTTGTGGTTGTCACAGGAGAAGTACGTGACAAAGGTGCTTCAACGGTTCAACATGTCGGAGGCGAAACCGGTCGGATCGACACTTCCAGCAAATTGCAAGTTGTCCGGAAAGTAGAGCCCAAAGAAAAAGGTAGAGAAATCGGATATGGCGAAGATACCATATGCCTCTGCCGTCGGAAGCTTAATGTACGCAATGGTGTGCAGTCGGCTGGATATTGCATATGTTGTCAAAGTAGTCAGCCGGTTCATGAGCAATCCAGGAAGAGAGCATTGGAACACAGTCAAGTGGATACTCCGATGTCGTGATGTTTTCGACACATAGTGTGAAACCACCCTCAAAAGAGAATCAAATAGTGGTCCAAATAAACTCAGTTTCTTAAGTCAACTATAGTAATAAATGAAAGGATAAAAAGTTAGAAGAGGTTTTTGAAAGTAGACAAAAATAGAGAAAAAGATGGGAAAAGAAAAGCTAGAAGTGGATATGAGGAGCAAGGCCGGGTAAAAAGCTCATAAGGTCCTCGTCAAATGTCTAAATTAGAAAAGAAAAGTTGCATAAGAAAGCTAACCTAAAGAGCTTTCCAAGAATTTCTTGCATGTGAAAGTTGAGGCTAGAAAACAGAAATAGTGAGGAAAAGAAAAGTAGACTCATATAGACAAGTTTTTCTTAGCGGAAAAAGACAAGCAATCCTAAACCTATAAATAATAGCCTATTCTAGTGAAGAAGGGGGGGAGGGAGAAGGAACGTGGAAGCTCTAGTCAATTGGAAAGTGGAAGAAGGATCAACAACATCGAGAGGCATCATCAACAAAGAAACTCCTTCTATACTCCACTCTCTTCTTTCCTCCACCTCTCTTCCACCATTCCTTTATAAACAATCCTTCATATTCACATCCAACCCATTGTAACATGATTCTTATATTATAAAAGAATCTATTATATTGATATAAACTAATGTTTTATTTCATCTACTTGTCTTATGTATAAATCTTGATTGTGCTTATTTGTTATCGTCATTTGTGCTTATTTGTTTGTGTGTCTTGTGACAAGGGAGCGCTTTGGGCTTGCCCATGCACCTCTCCTTTCACAAAGGAATTCAAACCTACGTGTCTTATATGTTATCGTCGTTTGTGCTTATTTGTTTGTGTGTCTTGTGGCAAGGGAGTGTTTCAGGCTTGCCCATGCACCTCTCCTTTCACAAATGAATTCAAACCTACGTGTGTTATATGTTATTGTCATTTATGCTTATTTGTTTGTGTGTCTTGTGGCAAGGGAGCGTTTCGGGCTTGCCCATGCACCTCTCCTTTCACAAAAGCATTCAAACTTACGTGTCTTGTGTGTTCGTGCGACTTGTGGCAAGGGAGTGTTCGGGCTTGCCCATGCACCGCTCCTTTCACAAAGGAGTTCGAAATCGTGTCTTGCGTGTTAGTGTAAATCTTGCTTGTGTGTTCGTGCGACTTGTGGCAAGGGAGCGTTCGGGCTTGCCCATGCACCTCTCCTTTCACAAAGGTGTTCGAAATTGTCTCCCGTGTGTAAACCTTGCTTGTCTGTTTGTGCGACTTGTGGCAATGGAGCGTTCAGGCTTGCCCATGCACCTCTCCTTTCACAAAGGTGTTCGAAATTGTGTCTCCCGTGTGTAAACCTTGCTTGTGTGTTCATGTGTCTTGTAACAAGGGAGCGTTCGGGCTATAGCCCATGCACCTCTCTTTTCACAAAGGCATTTGAAACTCTGTCTCTCATGTGTGTAAGTAAGCCTTTTCCTTGTGTGTTCGTGTGTCTTGTAACAAGGGAGCATTCGGGCTTGCCCATGCACCTCTCTTTTCACAAAGGCATTCGAAACTCTGTCTCTCGTGTGTGTAAGTAAGGCTTTTCCTTTTGTGTCTGTGTGTAAGCCTTCCTCACGTGCATTCGTTCGCCTTGTGACTAGGGGTTGATTCAGGCTTGCCCATGCACCTCTCCTTTTCACAAACACGTTCGAATACTCATGCCTTGTTTGTGTAAGCCTTCCTTGTGTTGTGGGTGTGAGCCCTATTTCCTTCCAGTCCATAACCTCGACGGTTCCACCTCACATCCGCATATAGTGACGGATTTTCACGACACTGGTATCTGAAAGGCACCTCGAGTATGTGCCTCCGGTTTGGCTCCAGTAAACCCCAACATGACAGATTCACATATTCAGATATGTTAGCTGATGCGGATACCAGCCGGTCTACATCCGGATATGTCATGACTTATGGAGGGGGAGCTGTATCATGGAAGTCGAGGCTGCAGAAGTCCGTTGCATTGTCAAGAATGAAAGCGGAGTACATGGCAGTTGTGGAAGCCGACAAGGAGATCATCTGCATGAAGGACTTCATCAGAGAGCTAGGGATCCGACGGGAGGAATTCTGGCTCTACTGTGACAATCAAAGTGCCATCCACCTTGCGAAGAACGCGGCCTACCATTCTCGGACCAAGCACATCCAGAGGAGATATCACTGGCTCCGGGAGAAGGTAGAAGATCAAGACTTTGTGCTAACGAAGTTCCACACGAAGGAGAACGGATCAGTTATGCTGACCAAAGTGCTTTCAATCGACAAGCTGGACGCGTGCCGAAGACGGATTGGATTAACGAGAAATCCCATGCCGGAGTGAAGGGGGAGTTTGTTGGGAATTCGGTCCCTTCGGATGGGATTTGGATGAGAACCGGAGGAGCTGGATGAAGAAACCGGATCCGGAAGGGTTCCGGATGAGACCCGAAAACCGGATCGAGTGAATCCAGATGGATCCGGTGCAAACCGAATCCAAGAACATATGTGTAAATATGTTTCATAGTGAGCCCATCGAGCCTATATTTGTAAATAGCCCTAAAGTCATATAAGTATAAATATGACTTAGGGCAACCACTTTATGTGCGATGAGAGTTGTTGATAGAGTGTGTACACAGTGAGTGAGAGAGAAAGAGAGACATAGAACGAGTTTTCTGTTGTAATCGCTGGTTGGCGAAGACATGGAGCTCGAGGTCGTTGCCTTCGAGGTTCATATTGTATTCCTCCCCTCATAGTGATAGGTGGAGTCTGTGGGCTCCTGTGGTTTTTCCATTTAGGGTTTTCATTTAAACATCCTGTGTCATCTAGTCCCGGGGGCTCCACTATATTTAAAGAGGGTGTATCACGTGCGTTCAAGATATCTTTTATAAACCCCTTATACATATGTTTTTTAACTATTTTAGAACCCTTTTGTAAAAAAACGGTTAATAAAAATACCCCTTATTGTCAATATATATTTTGACAACAACTATTTAAAATACCCTTACATAGAAAAACGCATGCATATCAATGTGCATTATATTATTTGAATGAGTTGGGCATATTTTATGCATGGTTGTATGTATGTATGTATATGTTATGTGTATGTATTGTGTTGTATTCCATGTCTTGTATTGTATTGTATTGCATGTGTATGTATGTATGTATTGTGTTGTATTCCATGTTTATGTATTGTATTGTATTGTATTGTATTGTATTGCATGTGTATGTATACATGTACTATATTGTATTCCATGTTTATGTATGTATGTATGTATTGTATTGTATTGCACGTGTTGTATGTATTGTATTATGCCATGTGTCTATGTTCAGTGTGTCTATGTATGTATGTATATATGTGTTCTAAATATGTGCATGTTAGATCTATGTGAATGTGTATTCTATACATGTCACAATAAAATAGGTTGGTAGTGATGCCAAAACTCATCACTATTGGCATCACTCACATACAATCATTTTGCAACGTGTTTATTTTTTGTTTTTACTATTTTTAACAAGTATTTATTTATTTTTTTCTTCATTTTTGTATTTTTTGTTTTTCTTTTCTACATTTTTTTTGTTTAGAATGTGTTTGTTGTGTGTGTATGTATGAATGTATGTTTGCTTGTTTGTATGTATATTTTCATGTATGTAAGCGTGGAGAGTATGTGTGTCTTCATACCACCTTCATTCAAAGAATAGGATCACCTTCAATGCCATCTTCTTTGACATGCCTATGTAACATTGCATGTATCGTGGTTTCATGGAAGTGAAAAATGATATATTTAACAGAAGATATATCATAACAAGAATATACCATGTGATGTGCAAGAATAATTCACAACATTCAACTTGAGAAAGAACTTCACTACATGAAGTTGCTACAATGCCAAAACAAACACATACCGAGTTTTTCTCTAAGAAAACTTCAGCATTTAAGTCCTTAAGTTCCTACAATGCAACCACACACAATTCTTTTAACCTTTAAACATCTCTTCCATAGCCATAGCCCCTAATCTCTCTACGAAAGAAACATAGCAAGTAAGCTATGGAACCCACAAAGGTTCAGATTCAAGAACATCTAATCTGAAAGGTTTGGTCTCAACAACAATATTGATCATAGATAGGTTTGGTCTTGACAAATTAACTGTTACATAATGAAAACACATTGTGGGAATTCATGTATCCAATTCACAACAAATAAAACCAAAATAGAGTTTCAATTATGCCTCTTGTATTAGTAACATACTTAAACATGACAAATTTACCTCAACCATGGAAACTAGCACCGCAACCATCATGCTGACCATATGACTTGCATGAAACGTCGAAGCACCCCATTGAAGAGTATAAGGAATGCAAAGCTTAGAAATTCACAATTTCGGCAACCTTGATGTTCCATCTAAATATCAACTTAGATACGTATAACTTGCAATATATAACTAGGAATTACTAAAAGAGAATCGGTAGAGGAACAATGATTTTATATCACCAAAAAATGTGTATCCAATATTTATCCATGAGTAACACATTTATGTAAGTGTTATTCACCATCGTGTTACATCACCCTTACATGTTCTTCCTTGCCCAAAAATAGATAACATTGAGATATACATTCACATCACTTATATTTATTGATTTTCAAAGGGTGACTCTATCTAATTGCCCGCACTTAAAAAACGATGTTATATTGTGCAATGAACAATAGAAACAATCAATATGACTCAAATTACCAAGGTGATGAAACAACCAATGACGCTCGATCAATCCAGCAATTGGAAGCAATAACATCAAAGGCATGTATGTCTGTAGGCTCCCATTGGTGTCAGGAGGTATGCATAGGCCCAAATGATAGCCACGCCTATGAGCGTTGAGAATCATTCGGAAAAAAAAATCCCAATTTAAAATTCTTCAAGAACTACATTTTATGATTGTATTAAACAATGAAACTTTTGAAGTGAAAGCATAAACAAAATGCTCACAAAACACATTAAACATGCATGTCATTACCTTCATGCGACAACAACTTTTGGATAATTATTTGGTTGATCCCATTTTCCACACTTTCCCAACTTGCAAGTATAAATAAAATTATTTTAATATCTGACCCAAAATTGACAATTCTTTCAACAAAAATGCATATTTCTTAATGTTTGTTGCGTAAAAATACCATACCCATGGAAAAATCATTAGGAGGAGAAAAACTACACAACATGATTACAACAACGGTACATACAACCCATAATGTCGAACTTTTTAGATCAACTCACTTGCAATAGCATGGATGGATTTTCACATAATATTCCTCTGTGTGGAGGAGCTCCAAACTATGACCTATTGTTGTAATTAGCGGGTGATTTAAGGTTATTAAGGTTCCACACCACATATTTGTCCCATGAACCATAAACCATGATAGGATTCGCAGTAATAGGTGACAAGTAGCATATGATACCCAACCGGTGTGTGCATGTCCATCTTGGATAGTATAGTTGCACTCGCCGAGAGTGTTCCAAAGCTTGATGAATCGATCCCTCGACGTGGAAACGATCTGACGATTGTCTGCAGAGAAGGCAACGCTCAGAACGTCTTTAGAGTGTCTAGTGAATCAACGGTTTGTGGCACCGGAGTAGAGATCCCACAGATCAAGCTCTCCATCCCAACTCCTTGATACTGATAGAGCAAACTTCCTATTGGAAGAGATGGCAACATCTTATACGAAATGACCATGACCTGTGAGGCGTTTCTTCGTATTGCCATAGTTTTCGTCTCGGGTGAGGGACCACACAACAAGAAACTTGTCTCGAGAAGCAGAGACAATCATGTACCCATTGATGATGGGGCAAGAAATGGAGGTGAGCCAGTCGTTGTGGCCGCTGAGTTTTCCGCCACGGTTTCGATCTATCTCTGTCTCTCCCCTCTTTCTTGCCCCACATCAAAATATGTATACTCCCCTCCCTTTCATTCTCTTCATCCCCCCCCCCCCCCATTTTTTGCTAAAACACGAATGTAATCCCCCTCCCCCTTTTCTTCCCCCCTTTTTTTGAAACAATTAGCGTGACTTTGTCACGCGTTTTAAAAATAATGTTGTAGTGTGTGTGTGTGTGTGTGTGTGTGTGTGTGTGTGTGTACATGTGCCTTACGTATGTATGTATATTTGGTGTGTGTGCATATGTATGTATTATATTGCATGTGTTGTATGTATGTATCTACTATATGGGTAATTGTGTATGTTCTATGCATGTGCTTATGCATGTATTGTGTATATGGCATGTGTGTATGTATGTATTGTATGTACAACATGTGAGTGTGTGTGTGTGTGTGTGTGTGTGCACGCGTGTTCTATAGATGTGCTTATATATGTATTGTATGTATATCATGTGTCTATGTATGTATGTGTTAATGTTAGTGTGTGTGTGTGTGTGTGTGTTTTCTATATATGCATATGTATGTATGTATTGTATGTATCATATGTCTATGTATGTATGTATGTGTTATGTGTGTTCTATATTTCTACATATGTATGTATGTATTATGTATTGTATATATAGCATGTATGTATGTGTTATGTGTGTGTATTTTCTATTGATGTACATATGTATACATATTGTATTGCAGGTGTATATATGTATGTGTGTGTGTGTGTACATATTGTATTGTATTGCATGTGTTGTATGTATTGTGTATGGCATGTGTGTGTGTGTGTATGTTCTTTACATGTGCATATGTATGTATTCTATGTATGGCATGTGTGTATGTGTTATGTGTGTGTATTCATGCATACAATACAATACACACACACATACAACACGCACCACATACATATATACACATGCACATATGTATGTGTGTAGGTATGTACATTTGTATTGTATGTATGCATGCATGCATGTACATGTATGGATGTAAGTTGGTAACATTTATAAATGTATAATTGTAGGCATGTGTACGTATGTACACAATGTATGAATGCTATATGTATGTTCATGTACGAATGCATGTATGTGTATATATGTAATATGTATTGTATTTATGTATCTTTTCAGGGTTTTTTCGTGTTTAGTATGTGTATGGCTCATATATGGATGTATGTTTGCAATATGCACATAATATATATGCATATATCCAACGTATGTGTAAGTATACATATATCTAATGTGTGTGTGTGTGTATGTAACTTATAAGTATTGTAATTTGTATGACCCTGTATTACCTATGTATATATATGGTGATATGTGGAATATGTATGTATGTATGTATCTGTATACATATATGCATATGTCCATGTACATGATTCGATGTATTTGGATGTGTGTTTATAATATGTGCATAATATGTATGTATGTGTATGTGTATGTAGTGATATGTAATAATGCATGTACATATGTAATGTATGTATGTATGTGTATGTAATATACATATATAATGTATGTATGTGTGTAATATGTACGTAATATGCACTCATATATATGATGTGTGTGTATGTATGTAAATATTTAAGTATTGTAGTTTGTATGGTCCCATATAACCTATATATATATATATATATATATATATATATATGGTGATATGTGGAATAAATGTACATATGCAAATATATACATATATATATATGTAATGTATGTATGTGTATGTAAATTTGTATATTGTGTAATATGAATGGATTATATGATATGTAGCATGTAATTTATTTATGTGTTTGTGTGTGTGTGTGTATATATATATATAACTTGTTTGTATGTATGTAGATTTGTAATACATATAATATTGTCACTATACGTATTTATGTGTATGTGTATGTGTGTGTATATATAATATGTAATTTATTTAGGAATGGGCTATTTGCCCCCCCATTTTGGCTATTTGCCCCCCCCCCCCCCCCCAAAAAAAAATGTGTCACTATGCTTATCCGCCACAACAATTATATTTTGAGCACGGAAATGGTCCTTGATAAAACTGATTAGAGCCCCTCTCTCAGTGAAGGTTCTATTGATAATTGAAGTTGAAGACGAAATGGGGGATTAGCAAAACTACCAGAAATTTGTGGGGCAAAATAGCCAAAATATTGAGAAGTACCAGAAATTTGGGGGGCAAAATAACCAAAATGTTGAGGACTACCAGAAATTTGGGGGCAAAATAGCCAAATTGTTGAGGACGACCAGAAAATTGAGGGGCAAAATAGCCAAAATGTTGAGAACTACTAGAAATTTGGGGGGCAAAATGGAGGGGACAACTATGTGTTGAGCTACGAAGTGAGAGCTATCAGAGAGCTATCAAAATGTTTTTTTTTGGTGAGGGAGAGAGAGCTATCAAAATGTTTTTTTTGGGGTGAGGGAGGGGGAGGAGCCGAGCTATATCAGAGACTGTTTTTTTGTTTGGGGAGGGGAACGAAAAAGGGTTTGGGGGGGCCAAAATGGGGGGTTAGCCAAAATAGGGGGGCTAAAAAGTTTTTTTTTAGGAGGCCAAAAAGGTTTTTTTTCTTTTTTTTTTTGGGGGGGGGGGGGGGGGCAAATAGCCAAAATGGGGGGGCAAATAGCCCATTCCTTTATTTATGTATGTATATTTTTTGTGTTTGGTATGTATATATGTATTTGTATATAATTGTGTGCATAATAATATATGTGTGTAATATGTAACATACAAAATATGTATGTAGCATGTATGCATTTACATATATGTATTTGTGTATGCATTTACATATGGTAATATATATTTGTACATATATTCGTGTTTAGTCAGTATGCATTATAAATGTGTGTAATGCATGTATATACATATTCATGGATGTAATGTTTGAATGTAGGTATATGTGATGTATGCATGTATATGTATGTATGCTACTCCAAAATTGACTATTGTTTGCATAATATATTCTTTACTATCTAATTGAAATATCTAATATTTCATGGGCTTATGTAATTTTTTTCTATAGCGTAATTGATAACACGCTTATGTAAATATATTTTTTATCTATTTATTAATACCCTTATGTATATATATTTTGTATCTCAATGGTTAATTTAAACCCCTTTTGATGAACTCACGTGCTATCATACAAGTTTTGACAGTGAAGCTCCCGAGCATCTAGTTTTAGTTTGTCTTTCTTCCATTCGTTGTTTAAGACTTGGTTGTGGCCGAGCGCTATTTTCCGCACTGTTGCGCACGATTTTAGAATTGAGAATGGCAGCAATCTCAAATTCAGGTTCGTCCAAGAACTCAACAAGTGGTGAGGGTGTTGTAAGACGGCCCGGAATTGAACTTGCAGTATAAGGTTCCAAAAGGGATACATGAAACACCAGATGCAGACGGATGTGTGGAGGGAGGCCAAGACGAAATGCAACATCACTTATCCTACCAGTGATCATATAAGGGCCAAAACGTTGGTAATCCGATTTACTGCAAGGCTAAGTGGTCTTGATGTTGCGTTGGAGAAGCCATACATGATCCCCAACGCGGAACTTTTTGGAGGAGTGTAGGTGATGACGATCCACAAGCCTCTTGTGTGTAACTTGAGCATCATGCAAATTGTGGAGAATGGTAGCGTGAATTTCTTGGAGGTGACTAAGATGATCCTTAGTAGCAAGGTTGGTAAGAACGTCTGGATGCACATTCATCGTCCACCGACTCGGATGATAGCCCGTATTTGCGAAAAATGGAGAATATCCTGTAGAAGAACGGACTGAGTTGTTGTAAACTAATTCAGCCAAGTGCAAAAAATCAATCCAATTATCTTGTTGGTAGTTGATGAAACAACGAAGATATTGCTCCAAAGTTTGGTTGGTACGCTTAGTTTGGCCATTAGTCTTGGGATGATAGCCCGAAGAAAGCTTAACCGAAATGCGGAGAAGTTTGAACATGTGCTTCCAAAACTTTGAGGTGAATTGTGGACCACGATCACTAATAATATCATCCGGAAGACCATGATATCTAAATACCTCCCGCATAATGAGATCGACCACCTCTTGACTGGTAATAGACTTCGTACATGGCAAGAAATGTGCCATTCTGGTAAATCGATCAACCACTGTGAGAATTGCATCAAAACCTTTTGAAACTGGGAGATCGGTAATGAAATTGAAGGATTTTCAGGAATGGGAAGTGGTTGTAGTAAGCCATAGGATCAATGCCGAGGACTCTTTGATCGACAACATGTATCACAGTTGCGAACATACTCCTCAATAAAATTACGAAGGCGAGGCCACCAATAGTGTCGAGAAATTAATTCTAGAGTTTTGCACACTCCAAAATAACCAGCCATTGGTGTCATGGCAATGTTGTAAAACTTGTAGTCATGGCGGACCATCAGGAACATACAATAGGTTTTGTCGAAACAAAAAACCACCATGCCAATAGAACTGATGATAGTCCTTACGATGGTTTTTCGACTGTGAGCAAGAAGCACGATCGGGGACGATATGATCCAAAACATCCTTGGCGAATTCATCATTGGCCATATGATCTCGAATGGAATCAAGAAGAGTGGGATCTTCAAAAGTTGTTATGGCATTAACTACCATTAATCGTAGGACCCAAAAGGATTTGTTTTTGATGGTCGAATGTAGGTTCCCCTATACGAAGTTCCATATAAGAGCATCGAGAAAGATCATCTACTTTGCCTTGCTACATCCCGGGGCGATATGTGATGACAAAGTCGAAGTGAGTAAAAAATTGCGCCCACCGGGCTTGTCGCCAACTCAAGACTCGAGCATTTTGGAAATATGTCAAGTTCTTATGATCATTGTAAACAATGATCTGCTGAAAAGAACCTTCTAGAAAATGTCGCCATTGTTGAAATGAATCCACAATGGCAAGAAGTTCTTTGTCATGGATCTCGTAGTTGATCTTTGCAGCTTCAAACTTTCGGGAATGAAAGGCAACAGGGTGTAGTTGTCCATCATCACCAATCTACGATAGGACACTCCCTAGTTGATCTCTTTAGTGGTGTTGGAAGGTTTTACTGATACTGTGAAGTCAAACATTGCTTCCTTGCGACCTTCCTCACGCAATTGATGTAGCGAAATGGTTGCAATCCTATGAGTAGATCCTCGGGTTTGTCGATGCCGGATTTCTCTTGTTCTCCAATCTATGTCTGGGTTATGTAATTTGAACCATGGTAACCCCAAGACAATTGGATGATCTGGACTACTAATTATATTAAATGATACTACACACACCAAGTTATCTAGGACAACCTGAACCGGCTCTGACTCTTCTACAATTTTTTCAGAAGCAATGGTACGACCATCAATAACTACTACAGATGCTGGGCAAGAAAGTTTTCTTAGGGATATTTGATGAGCTTGGGCAAAATTCCTATCCATGAAGCAAGAGTTGGCTCCAGAATCTAAGAGTGCTAAGACATGTACTGGAGGAGTACTTTTAGTACTAACCATTACTTGAGCTAAGAACACATTGCTAACTTGCTTAGAGGAAATGGAACCATTAATAGGTTGCATAGATCTAGGGCTATCCAGCCACACGGCTCCTATTTTGGTTGGACTTAATTGTTTAACTCTTCCTCTAGTTGACTAAGGATTTCAAATTTGTTTGAAAGGCTTGGGCTATTAGGACTATCAGACACGCCTAGAGAAATAGACTCAGGTTTCGTACTATTAGTACTAGCAGTTATTTGATTTACACGTCTTCTTGGTCGATGGGGACAGTTCACTACAATATGCCCTTGTCCATTGCAATAAAGACATAATCAATTTGCCTGGCGTCACTGCTTTTCCTCTTCTGATAATGGCCCACGACGACTTGTGGTGTCGATTTCCATTGCTCGGTGTCACTGCATTAAATGATTCCCTTGGGAATGGCTTTGCTACAACTGAAGCGTAGGTGGGCTCTGATCTTGTCCTCGGCATTTGGAGTTGACGTTCCGAATGTCTTTCGAAGAGGCGGTTATCGCTTCTATAAATGACTTTGGTTCTTTAGGGAAAGTCACGAGTAAATCCTTGACATCGTTACGTAGGCCATAACGAAATTGCTCCATTAATGCTTGGTCATCCCAAGGGATATTGGAGGCGAGTAGACGGAAATCTACAGCGTATGCGGAGGGAGAGGGGAGAGAGGGAGAGGGAGAGAGGGAGAGAGGGAGAGAGAGAATGGTGATAACAAAAGGATATATTATGTGAAAAGAATATACAAGGATAGCGAGGAGGCTTAAGACTGGCGTTGAACTGATTGGGTTTGCGATAATGCCATGTGCCCCTTTTTATAGTGGCTTTAGGAATACTTTTGACATTTCTAGAATATTCCAGAGAAATCTAGAATATACATGGATTTCCTAAGTGAAATAATAAATAGAAATAATATTTTTTGTATTACAATGTATAGCTTAGTAAGGCTTTTGCCCATGTGCCACTAGGTCATGGGTTCAAATCCTTTTGAAGCCATACCATGCTAAATCATGACAAGGACCAACTACAATTGTGGCTGATTGGGAGTGATTTCAACTTCTCGCAGATGATGGCAAACAACAATTCTCATCTTTATTGTGTGGGGGATGTTTGATGTTCAATCATATTCAACAAGCTCTTTAGATTTGTCAAAGGCAAATTAACTTGGCTAATACTTATACATGGTATGGTCTTTTCTCTCCTTTGAGCATTTTAATAGGTGGCATATGCTAACCACTGTAGAATAAGATTTTATGAGGTTGGAGATGTTGGTCTTCTATATTTAGTGGAAGACGAAGTTGAAGTTATGTAGTTAGCCTCCCAAAAACCCATTAGGGTTATTGCTCGATTAGACAAGAATATTTTCTTAGATCCGAATCCTATTTTGGCGAACCATGCATTACAATTATGCGCATTGCAACGTAAGCCGGTAGAACACCCTAATTGGAACCTGGATGATTATGCATGGCAATTGGTTGGAAGGTCCTCGTCAAATGAACAAGACAATAGGATTCTCCCTTTTTTCTAATATTATGTGGCCTATGGGAGACTCTTCTTGATGCAACGTCATTGCGTAAATCCTGTTGCACAAAAGTATTGGGAGTCAGGTGCTATATCATTTCAATATTAGGCGGCATATAGGAAACGTTTATGGGCTCTACCATGTATAGAAGAGCAATTTCTTTTAAGTGGTTACTACTGCATTATGCTTTACCTGATAGTGTAGGTTTTCATTTAAAAGGACAAGTTGATGATCGCCACTATGTTTGTTGCCGATTACATGATGAGACTTTGAAACATTTGTTTTGGACTTGTATTGCGACTTGAAAGTATTAGGGAAGAATATTAAGGATGTTTTCCCGTAATTATACAGGAGCGGTTTTTACATGCAAGGTTGTTTTTTCGGGGTCTTTAGATGTGCAGGTATCCTTGTACGAGGTGGAGAAATGTGCGGAAGCATTGTGTTGTCGTGGTAATCCGCAAGTGTGTGTCGAAAGGGGGGCGGGACCACGAGGGTCTCGGACGAGGAAGAAAGCGATGCTAGGAAACCGACTCTGGACACGTACCAGGGTTAACCGAACACGAGAGAGAGAGAGAGAGAGAGAGAGAGAGAGAGAGAGAGAGAGAGAGAGAGAGAGAGAGAGAGAGAGAGAGAGAAAATGAGAGAGAGCACGCGCGCAACGACTCTTATGTACATGAAACAAAGGAGGGGAGCTATGCACCCGACACCATCAGAGACACCATTATGCACAAACAGTCATGAATATATATATATATATTAAGGGGAAGATACAACCCTAGCTTCGAGCCAGGCTACACTCAGAAGAAGAAGAAGAACTTAACCCTAACAGAGCTTTGCCGCCATGGCTGCGGCGCCCAACTTCTCAAGAAGGAGAAGAACAAGAAGAAGACTACCAAGAAGTTACTAACCCTAGAAAAATTCTTAACAAAATGACCCTCGACCAAAATGGTATACCCTTATCACTCAAAATGGGCAACCCCTTCACAAGTGACCCCTCCCTTCCTTTTATAGCCCAAGGAGGGAGGAACATTACAATGTGGGATAAATACTCCCCCTTATTCTATACACCGTTTCCTACTATACACATGCACATGTTGCACACCACCGACTTGCCCATTCCACCCCAATTTCACACTATAGCCGGAAATCTTCACGACAGTGTGTGTTAGAGAATAGAATTGAAACAGTTGTTCCTAACAAATTATAGGTTTTAAATGTTTTAAAAATTCTTTTATTTTGAAATATTGTTTCGATTAATGCTTTATGGGTGTGGTGGAAGTGTCGTGGCAGCAAGAAATATTAAGGCATCGAGTCGAATTGTGGATATATCTTCCCTACCATGACATTCACCGGCAAAGATTTCAAACAGATTGCAAGGATTTTTAAAGTGCAATGGAAATACTCTTGCATATGTACCAAGGAGAGGTTGGGATAGAATCGAACTCTATTATAGAGGTATTGCTTCTTTGCTCTAGCATGGGAGCTTTGGATGAAGGAACAAAATTACATCATATACTAAAGAAAGGGGGTGTTAGGCCCAATTCCTATTTGCAGAACAATCTTTTGAATATGTACACAAAATGTGGTAGCTTGGTTGAAGGAAAAGGGGTTTTTCAAAGCATGCCTATGAGAGATATTGTATCATGGAATGCAATGATCACAAGCTTTGCAAAGAGTGGTAATTGCTTTGAAGCCTTGAAGTTATTGTCTGAAATGTTGGGTGAGAATGTGAAACCAAATAGAACTACTTTTGTATGTGCATTGAAAGCGTGTGCCCCTCCAACATATTTGGAACAGTGAGTTAAGAAAGTTCATAAATACATAGTAGATCAAGGATTGGAAATTTATATGATGGTTACGAGTGCTCTTGTGGAGATGTACGTTAAGTACAAGTGTATAGATTATGCCAAGAGTGTATTCAATAGTATGACGATAAGAGATGTTGTCTCATGGACATCGATGATGTCTAGATACTCTGAGTGTGAATGCAGAGAAGATGTTCTCATGTTATTTTACCAAATGCTTCATGAAGGTGTACAACCAAACAGGACGTGGTCTCTTGGATTGCATTGATGTCTGGATATGAACTACAAGGTGATGTAAAAGAGGCATTGAGGATTTTTTATCAAATGGAAGAAAGTGCAGGTGTAAAGCCCAATGAGGGGACTTTTGTAAGTGTCCTCAATGCAATCACATCCCTTTGTACCCTAGATTCAGGATTTTCTATCCATGTAACTATAATAAAGTATCATTATGAATCAAACATTTATGTAGGAAGTGCCCTAGTTGATATGTATGCAAATTGTTGTTGCTTGGAGGATCCGTGTGTGATGTAACAATCGGCAACGGTTCGGTTCGGTTTGAGAGGGTCCAAACTGAACCGTTTAAATTTTTTGAAACTTGAACCAAACCAAACCAAACCACGAAACCATTAAACCGAATTGTTAAACATTTTTCAAACCGTTAAACCGTTAAACCATTAAACCGTAAAAACCACGGTTTCGTGGTTCGGTTTCAGTTTTCAACATAGCTCAAATTTTTAATTTTTAAAAATTTAAAATATTTCGTTTTTTAAAATTTTTAAAATTTTTAAGATGTTCCTAAAATGTGAGAATAAGGTCTAAAATTGAAAATATTGTTTTTAAACAATTTTTAAAATTTTAAAACTTTTTTTAAAATAAAAAAAAAACCCGTTGAACCGCGGTTTTTTACTGTTGAAACCGATCCGAACCGTTAATAAAAACGTAAACCTGAACCGAACCGTTGAAACCGTTAAGCCGTTAAACCGTAGTTTAGCAATTCGGTTCGGTTCAAACCATCGAACCGTTGCCGATTGCTAGTGTGATGGTCAACAAAATGTTCCATCCTGATACTATAACATGGAACACAATTATTGATGGATTGGCGCAGCATGGTAATCCAAAAAAGCATTAGAATGCTGTGAAAAAATGAAACAAGAGAATGTGATGGTAAATACACAACATTCCTCGATGTTCTTTCAACATGTAATCACGTTGGACTTGTGGGTGAAGGACGACATCATTTTAGTTCAATGAGTTATGTTCATCATATCTTAACAACAACAGAGCATTATGCTTGTATGGTTGATATCCTAGGTACATCGCAACATCTTGAAGCAACAACTAACTTGTTGCAAAATCTTCCTAATGAGCCTTCTTTATCATCATGGACGGTTGTTTTAAGTGCTTTCCGACTTCATGGGAATGTTGATGTGGCAAAAGAAGCAATTGAATTTATCATCAAGTTGGAGCCACAAAAAAGAAATTGTGTTATGTGTTGTTATCTAACAAATATGTTGTTGAAGAAGGGAAAAAAAAAGGAAAAAAGGCAATGATCTTGATTTGGTTCAATGCTTCACGTATATGTATAGGGACTCCTTTGTTGACTTTTATCTAGAGATTGGACTATTCATATTGATGATTTGGACAATGATATGGCATCAGTGTACTTTCTTTGCTTATAACGATTGGCTAGGTTTTTTTTTCTTACTTATCTTTTCCTAGAAAGACTGGTGAGGGTCGTATGTAAAATTGGACTATTTTGTATATTGCATTTGGCCACTTTAATTTTAATACCAATGGAGGATATTTTTTCAAGAAAAAGGTTGAGTTTCCCACTACACTAAATACCTACAACCAAGCACACTCATATCACCTTCATACTCAAGCAAAGAGTATGTGTTCATCTCATAACACCCCAAGCATTATAACAAAGACCACACAAAAAATGAATCACCCAAACAATGACTATGAGAAGGATATTGAACACCAAATGCAGCAATAATATTGACAAAGGCCGCAAAAAGACAAATATCAAGCCATCACTAGCACTCGAGAAAAAAAAAAACATACCCAACCAAAATCAACTAGTTATGGGGTTGAGATGAGTAGGTCATCTTCCACTGCATCAACACTTATCTAGGTATACTTTACTCCAACTTCCAAACCACCATTGACTTTTATTCACTTGTCATAACAGTAAATTACACTCTTTTTTTTGTAGATCGGCACTTGATAAAGTACAATCATCCTTGTTAATGCCACTATGGAAATGATAAAGGCTATAGACTCAAGTTAATGAATTTATCTTGATACACTACTGTGGTGTCAATACGACAATAGATACCATTGCTAGAATAGAGTTCTCCAAGGCAACATCACTAATGCAACGAGTACCCTCAACTTTGAATGGCTTCAACATGTGTGCCAATGGTTGCATTATCCTTGAGAACTTCCTCCATTCCATTACCATCTTCAACCTATCAAACCCTGACCCTATAGCAACCTACAACCACCACTCACCTTTTGAGTGTTAGCATGCAATCACCTCCTTGCCCACCCCATCATTGGGTCTTGTACTCTATGAAAATTCACATGGTATCCCATGATCCCCACACCATGCATTTCACCTTACCCTCTCTCCATCTTTTTTCCCACTACAAACCTTGATTTCCCTCACATGAGAATGTGTGAACCCAAGACTGTGCTCTCCTTAGGTTGGGGAAGATTTTTAGTGCACATCGTATGCTTCACTGACATTGGAATGAAAAGAGAAAGAGAAGATTTGGATATTAGGGCAAAGGGCCTTGCATCCAAAAATATGAAAGGGGATAAAGGTCATAGCGTGAAATGCACATACAAAAAGGTACACCACAATAGTACTTAAAATGTAAAGAATTATAAAAGTTAAATTATTAGCCTAAGTTTACTTTTTATTGGCTTCTCATTATCTAAACTAGATATTCTCTTTCCTTCTTCTCTCATAGATTGGTGGTACTTGCTTAACTCTATAAGTCTTGCACTTATAATGTTTGTGTTCTAACCTTGTGATTAGATTTCCTTCTCCTTTAATGTGTTTAAGAGTGTGATTTAAGTCTTTAGTTAAGTACATATATTTCCTCATTTGGTTAGTTTATTAACTATCAAAACGAATCTCTTAACATTTTTTGTAATACATGCGAGGAATTCACATAAATGTGATGTACTAGCAAGTTGCCCAAACACATCGACACTCAAGCATATAAAGTTCATGTTTACCTAGCCATAGATAACCAAAACAAGGAATATGAAAACGACCCATAAGGAATGTTCTGCAACAACTGGACAAGCCCCTCTATCAAATGGATGTGAAGTAAGATTGTCCTCATTGATAAGCCAACCATAACATATGCTTGGTGGGGCAGGCATATGTTTTGTCTAAAAATGTGAATACACAAATTGTGGTTCTGAATGCTCACCCTACATATCATTCTATCTAGAAAATCTACTCCATATTCATTTATTTTAACTATTGCAAATCCTGTTTGGATTATACCTACTTTGTATATTGGCATGAGTCATGACCCTTTGTTTGTCATTAAATGAGCATATATGGTCATAGCATTTATAATATTGAATTGATTATTTGTTGGAGCTTTCATATTAGTCATTGAAGCATTCATTCTAGGGAAAAGTACCAGGATACCCCTGGAAGTTCGTCTATTTACCAAAATGCCCCTGGAAGTTCCAAATTTACCAAACTACCCCTATGTCCAAAAAATTACACTTTATAAAGTAATTATACATGCCAAGGAGACATTCAAAATCTTAAGCATGTACTCATGTAATTTGATTGAATGTCTCTATCTCTATCTCTATCTCTATCTCGATGTTGATGAGTACATGCTTAAGATTAAAAAAATTCCTAACATGAGCTTCCAAAAATCACATGGGAAGCAAGCATAAAGTTTCAAGAGATATATTAAAGTAAAATTTTGTGTTCTACTTGGACGCAAGATATAAAATGGTTTTGAAAATGGGATGAGACTCACTTTTCATGATGCATCATTAGATTCCTCTATAATTGAGGCCGTTTTGCACTGTCAAAGTATCGTGATATATGAGGGAAATGTGAAGGTTCCTAACTCATGCATTATACTCCCATTGTTGCACCTAATTACAATTCCATATCATTTGCCAACAGGGAAACCACACACATGAATACATGTTAGAGCCCATCTCATTGTCTGTTATTTGAACCATTGCTTCCATACGACTTGGCTCTTACTCACTTTGATACAAGATGAGACATGGGGACACATGTGATGAGACTCATCGACTAAGCACATTTTGCTTAAGCAAGTTTGGGAGTCTAAGTATCACATTGATACAGTTTGCTTTTTTTTATCACATTTGAATATTCTCTCCATACATTTTCGTCCAAGTCGAATCCTTGTACGAATTTCTCTCCCAATTACAATGTGCGTGCTCAATAGCAAATTTTCATTAATAAAGTTCTTGAACATCAAGAGTTGCTAGCCACTTTCACATGTAATTAATAAAAATGTTATATTTTTTATATCATAGGTCATATTTGACCTTTGAAGATGATAATCAATTGTAACATTGAGTTCAATCCTCATAATGGGCTAAGCATGGTCTCAATGATCACAAGTCAATCTCTCTTGGATGTCTCTCTCTCTCTCTCTCTCTCTCTCTCTCTCTCTCTCTCAAATTCAAATATAATAATTTTTGTCGCTTCTCCTCCATCTCTAATTGCTAACTTGGTGGTTCATGACATAGTACCAAACTTCAAGAATTGAAGTTGAATCCTCACCATGGGTTATGTCTTTCCATTGGTTGTAATTGGTCTCCCGTGGACGTTAAAAAACGATGTCCCATATATGAGCTTAAGACATTAGTTAAATGTGTACGCCATGTGCATCAAGAGACTCTTTTCTTGATCCTGTAAGTCATGTTTCTAGCCTCCTAATGATATAAACAATCATTTTTAGCATATGAATTTTACAAACTTGAGACTAAATCAAATTATAGAAAACAAAATAATGAGCACAATAGTACATTATGTTTCTTGAGACAATGAGACAATTGGTTGAGGTTATTTCTTTAAAAAGAATTGGCTTATCGTCATGCAGAAGTACAACTTTCCATGTAAATAGTGTAAAGCATAGAACAAATACACGTATCGGGATGTCGACATTTAATAGAAAATTGTTACTTTTTGGGGAGCATAATGAAGCAAATAATTGTAATCTAAGCGCATCATTGATTCATAGTTTTGGAATATATAGTTTTGCTCAAACATATTCACATAATGTTCTTCATAATCTTGTCCATGAAGGTACCCTACAATACAAACAACCCACCTAAGACAAGAACTCTTCATGCATCAGTTTTGACGTAGCACATGAATCCACTACTCCACTTTATTCCAACAAAGATTCTCATCAATTCGGCAACAATTCATAATATTTCCCATAAGGTTCATGATACACACACACACATTATATGTATATGTATATGTATATGTACACACAACATATACATATACATGTATGTATATATATATATATATATATATATATGCAAAAGAGTATATACACATTTATAAACACTTTATACATACACATACTAGTCTCTTTACATAAGCCATATGGTGCACTCGTAAATCATTAATCATGGTATCCAGTTTTAACACATTAGGATGTTTTATACTATTGTGTTGAAACACGTAAACCATGATATGGGAAATAAAACAAAATGAAAGTGGGACTCTGTCCTCTGGACAACATAGACATCCCGAATTGAGCATGGGGGTTTTCATTCCAATATTGTTTGGACTTTTGCCGGGTCCATGAAAACACCCTGGGATGAAATAGTGTATCCCAAAAATTCGACTTGTTTGCAATCAAAACTACATTTCTCAAGTTTGGCATAAAGACCATACTTCCTTAGGCGTTCAAGTACTTGCCGCACATGTATATCATGCTCCCCCTGTGTTTTAGAGTAAATCAATAGATCATCTAGGTAGATGATTAGAAAAATATCCAAGAAATCCCGGAAGATGTCATTTGCCATATGTTGGAATACTGCAGGTGCATTTGTGAGCCTGAAAGGCATGAATGTATACTCGAAATGACCATATCGAGGACAAAATGTTGTTTTCCACTCATCTCCCGGCCGAATTCGAACAAGATTATATGCACCCCTTAGATCAATTTTGGTAAAATGCTTTGCCCCACCAATGCGTTCTAAGAGATTGGAGATTAAAGGTAAAGCATACCTATTCCTTATGGTGACTTTATTTAAGCCTCGATAGTCCACGACCAAATGAAGGGAACCGTCCTTTTTCTTCACAAAAAAGATAGGAGCACCAGCTGGAGACTTTGAATGTCGAATAAACCCATGTGCAAGATTTTCCTCAATGTATTCTCGAAGAACCTCAAGCTCAGTGGGTGATAAATTGTAAATCGGACCCCACGGTGGCTCTTTTCCTGGTTGGAGATCAATAGGACAGTCATACGACCGATGCTTTGGAAGAACACTAGCTTTGACTTTGTCGAAAACATCAGCATAGTTTTGATATTTTTTGGGAATTTGGATGTCTGAATTCCCTTGAGTGACACTAGAAGGTGTCACTACTACTACAAATAAGAAAAGGTCCTCATTGCCTCCCACTTGGCGCAATTGTTGCAATGTGATGGCTGAAATTTGATGAGAAGGATATGGTGCATCGGTAGAACTATATACTTTAGGAGGATAATCCCGAGTTCGAACCTTGACAATGATATTTTCTGCTAAAGGGCACCTAATTTCTTGCTTCTTCCAATCGATTCTAGGGTTATGTAGCTCAACTATGGATTATGTTAAAGGAAACTACACATCCTAAATCACCCAAGAGTATGTGTATTGGCTCAAACTCTTCAAATATCTTCCCAGAAGCTATGGGGTGTCCATCAATCACTACTACGAAAACTGGACAAGGAAGTGTATGCAAGGATATTTGGTGTTTTTGGGCAAAATCTCTATCCTTGAAACAAGAATTGGCTCTAGTATCTAAGAGGGCTTGGACTTGAAGTTGACAACTAGGTGTCCTAACTTGTACTAGGGCTGAGAAGACTCTATTAACATGCTTGGAAGAAATGGAACCCGCACTAGGTTGTACATATCTAGGGTTGCCCAACCAAATGGCTCCTATTTTGGCCGGACTTATTCGTTTGACTCCTCTTCTAATTGGCTTAGGACTTCAAATTTATTGGACAAGGGTGGATTATTCATAATATTAGATTCACTAACTGCTTCTAAAATGTTGGACTCACTTTTATTGTCATAGTGAATTTGATTTACCTTACGTCTCGGCCTACGGGAGCAATGAATGGCTATATGTCTTGGACCTCCGCAATATAAGCACAGATGGTTTGCTCAACGACGTTGCTTCTCTTCGTCTGACAACGGTCCTTGTCGTTGAGTCATATCGATCTCCATGGGTGTAGGACTATCCATTGGGACTAGACTACGTGTTCGCCTTGGAGTTGGAGCAGGGCTATACATTTGCCTTGAGGATGATTGCGCCGTTACTGATGCATAAGTTGGTGTGAATCTTGATCTTGTTATTTGTTGTTGTCGCTCACATCGACGCTCAAAAAGGCGATTATCACACCGTATTGCCCGACTAATAGCTTTTGTAAGTGACCTTGGATCCTCGGGGAAGGTAAGAAGTAAGTCTTTGACATCACTACGAAGGCCTAAACGGAATTGCTCCATTAGGGCTTGTTCATCCCAAGGAATATCGCTTGCGATGAGACGGAAATTGGCAGCATATGTCGAAGCTAGTTGATCACCTTGACGAAGTGTACGAATCTTGTTGATAGCTGTTGTTGCCCCATCAGTATCTCCGAAACAAGCCTTAAGTTCCTTGATAAATTCCTCGAAATTATTCAGTAAAGGAGAATTGGTCTCTAGCAATGGAGCAAACCACGACAACGCTATGCCAGTAAATAAGGTGCCCACTAGCCCGACTCATGATGCATCTGTTGGATAACGCGCGGGATGCATTTGAATCACCAACCGTACTTGATTCAAAAAACCTCGGAAATGCGCCCTCGACCCATCAAATTTAGCTGGGAGGCTAATTTTGGGCTCCTTGATAAGTCCCTGACCTTCAACCTTTTGTTATTGCAACACTACGATTGTCAACTCTAATTGTTGCACTCGTCGTGTGAACTCCTCTTGTTGTTGTTGCTTCTCTATAGTAACCTTTTGTAGATCCCCAAGTAGACGTTGATTCTCTACTTCAAGAGATGCGAACTTGGATTTAAGGTTCTCCATTTCTGCAACAAGGGTGAGATATTCTTCTGAGTTAATGGCAGCCATGGTTTCAGGATGGTTACAAAGGAGGATAAGAGAGAGAGAGAGAGAGAGAGAGAGAGAGAGAGAGAGAGAGAGAGAGAGAGAATTCGAATCAAACTATCAGAACCAAGGATAAAAGGTAGAGTGATGGAAGAAGGATATTAGAGAACACGAGAAGAAAGGAAACATATACTAAGAGAAGAATGGATGTATAAGATAGAGAAAGAAAGAGAATGGATACAAGATATGTAATGAGAGCTAAAGACTGGTGTTGATTCGAATTGATTTGAGAATACATGTATGCCCTTATTTATAGGTTCCTATAGAATAGCTTAGAGATTTCTAGAATGTTATAGAATGTTCTAGACCTAGAATGCTCTAGGACATTCTAGAACATGTTGGTAGACAGGTCCCTCCGGATGGGAAGTGAGAAGACCAGTGCCGATGAACAAACTCGGCCGAGGCCGATAGGCCGAGGCCGAAACGGTATGAACCGGATGAGGAGTACCCGACTACGGAGAGTCGGATGGTGTGGGCCCGGTATGAACCAGATGAGGAGTACCCGACTGCGGAGAGTCGGATGGTGTAGGCCCGGTATGAACCGGATGAGGAGTACCCGACTGCGGAGAGCCGGATGAAGAGTACCCGACTGCGGAGAGCCGGATGGAGCCCATCGAGGCTACATTTGTAAATAGCCGAAAAGTCATATTAGTATAAATATGACTTAGGGCAAACTTTTAGTGGTTGTTATTGTTCTTCGTTGTTGGTGCAAGAAGAAATCAGAGCCCGTAACTGTACAGAGAGAGAGAGAGAGAGAGAGAGAGAGAGAGAGAGAGACGAGGTCGTTGCCTCTGTTGTAACCGCCGCCTGTGGCGAAGATCTGAGAGCACGAGGTCGTTGCCTCAGTGATCTCACTGTTGTATATTTCTGCATAGTGACAGTTTGCAGCTTGTGGGCTGCCGTGGTTTTTCCCCTATTTTGGGGTTTTCCACGTATACCTCCTGTGTACCATTTCTCCTCTCCTCTTTTGTGTCGTGTTTCATTACCTGTTTTTCTGTGTATGAAAAGAATCTCGGTTGTGGCCGATCGTCGGACATAAGGAACTTCGAGTTCTCAACAGAACATTCTAGAATAATCTAGAGTTTTTACAATAATCAATGTAATACAAGAAGTAGCTTTTATTGTTTCATATAACAATAAGCTATCTTAATGGTTGAGGTTTTCAAGTATGGATTACAAGGTTCGAGGTTCAAGTCCGGGTGATGCCATAATGGTCATGTGTTCATGACACTGGCATGAAATGAGAATACTCGATTGATGTGTCAATCACTGGTGTTGAATCCCTCGAAAGGGACTAAGGAGGTTTACAAGTATTTATACTGTGAGCTGAAGACGTGCAAATTTAGAATATTCTAGAACCTTCTAGTTCTAGAACTTTCTAGAGGTATGTGACAAAAGAATATTTCTAGATCAAGTACATTATATAAAAGTAAATGCTCATATCAAAATGGTTGAGCATGATATATTATTAAGTGAGGTTGTAGGTTCAATCCTCATCAACTACGTATTTTATGTCACTGTGTTGTGACATTATCCTCCCCTTTACGACTGCATTTTCGAAAGCGTAGTGTAGGGATGAGTGGGAATTGGAGCATTGGCGGGTGTGAGCAACCATGTGTGGTCCTCTCCGGAGACTAGAACACCAACAGACGTGAGCGACCATGTGTGGTCCTCACCGGGAACTGGAACGCCCGACCATGTGTGGTCCTCACCAAGAACTGGAACACCTGTGGGCGTGAGCGACCATGTGCAGTCCTCACCGGGAACTGGAACACCCGACCATGTGTGGTCCTCACCAGGAACTAGAACACCAGCGGGCATGAGCGACCATGTGCGGTCCTCAAGGGGAAAAAGAACAACAATGGGCGAAGGAGTGCAGGTGAAGCGGTCGACTCGACTTCTTCTATCATGGTAATGCTAGCGAGAAACTGAAGCGATCCCCACCAGGAAAGTGAGTGGTTGTGACCCTCACCGAAACTAGGAGGTGAGCGATCAAAATCAATCCTCATCAAAGGAAAGTAGTGCTAAATGTGGACCAAAATGAAAATGGAGTGCAAGCGAGCAATGGTTCGATCCCCACCAGGAAAGTGAGCGGTTGTAACCCCCCACCATAACTATGAAGTTGAGTGATCGAAATCAATCCTCGCCAAAATCGTGATGCAAAATGATACCTCATATATCGGCTTACTGTTCCATGCTATGTCTGGTCTCGTATAGACCATAGCACACATCAAGCTACCGACGGCCGAGGCATATGGTACAAGTTTCCTCATCTCAGCCTTGTCCATTTCGCTTTTCAGACATTGCCTAGCATTCAGTTTACAATTTGCCGGCAATGCAGATCCTACTAGTTTTGCTTCCAACATGTTAAATCTCATACTTCTCTTCTAACAACCATAGCACATTCTTAGTTCTGTCTTTAACTATGTGCATTCCCAAGATTTTCTTTGCTCGTACTAGGTCTTTCATGGCAAACAACTTGCCTAGTGCTTTCTTCAAGCTCGCAATCTTCTTGGTGTCTTGTCCGACCACTAACATGTCATCCACATATAGCAAGAGAATCAAGAAGTCGCCTTCATTATACCTTTGCCAAATACATAGTGATTAGCTTGTGTTTTATAGAATCGATATTCCGACATGAAGAATTTGAACTTCTTATACCATTGACGTGGAGCTTGCTTCGGACCATACAAGCTCTTTCTAGTCAACACACCAAATTCTCTTTTCCTTTCTCCACAAAACCTTTGGGCTACTACATATAGATCTTTTCGTCTAATTCCCCATGCAAAAATGTTGTTTTGACATCCAATTGCTCTATTTCTAGACTCATACTAGTAGCAATACTTAACATTGTTCGAATGGATGTCATCGTTACGACTGGTGCAAAAATCTCATCAAAGTCAACCCCTTTCTTCTACTGAAATCCCTGTACTAGTATTCATGCCTTGTACCTGGGTGAGCTGCCATCTTCCCCATTTTTTAGCTTGTAGACCCATTTATTTCTCAGGGCTCGTTTACCTTTTGGTAACTCTACCAAGTTGTAACTGTAATTTTCATGCAAGGAGTCCATTTCATCTTGCATTGCACTCTACCATCTCTCCTTGTGCTCATCTGCTATGGCTTCTTCATAACATTCTGGCTCATCTCCATCAATCACTAAGACATATTGACTAGAGTATCAAAAGGGCACTTTCCTTGTCTGAGTGGATATCTTCCACCTCCCATGGTCGGCTCAGGTTTGGATGTGGCTGCCAACTCTTTGTTCGGCTCGGGCTCATATGTATTTGTCGGTTTTTGAAGATCAACCAACTCTAAATCATGCCTCAATCAATCTCTATAGATCAGCCAACTCCGACTCATATGTATTGGTTGGTTGCTCCAAGTCGACTAATTTAGAGTCGGATGTGTCAACTGGCTATCTCCTAATAGCCGACTATGTAGAGTCGACCAGTCCTGAGTCCATAGTAGTGGGAGTCGACTAGGAAGATGACTCCGACTTCTGTTGTTTCCAATCTTCAGTTGTCTTGTCATCCATAAATACTATGTCTTAACTCCTCACCATTTTCATGTCGAGTATATCCCACAGCCTGTAGCCGAATTCATCCTCTGAGTATCCCAAGAATATGCATGGTTTTGACTTGTTGTCGAGTTTCGACCTCTGATCCTTGGCAACATGCATTTATGACAAGCATCTGAACACCTTCAAGTGTTGGTGAGACACATCTTTTCCTGTCCATACCTGTTGTGGGACATCACCTTTCACGGGCACTAAGGGAGACCTATTAATCAAATAGACTGTTGTCAACATAGTTTCAGCCCAATACGACTTTGGAAGCTTTGCATGTGACAGCATGCTCTTGACTCTTTCCATTATTGTTCGATTCATCCTCTCTTGTTGAGCGGCAAGCTCAACCGGAGCTGGATCAGCTGAATAAGCCTGAGCCGATAAGCGAGATGAATCGGTATGTCGGTGAGCAACCGAACCGGTAAGCAATAAGGACCGGTGAGCTGGGGAGCCGGTATGCCAGATCCAATTCGTAACCGGAAGCCTAGTATAGGTTAGACTACTAGGCAGTTATAGTCTCGTAGTTAGTGTCAGATGCTCGTGTGAGCATTGAAGTACACCGTACTTCTAACAATCCCGTGTGGACTTGTATAAATAGCGCTGATGAGCGCGTTGTAGATAGAGTGAGCACAGAGTATTCATATAATTTTTGGAAAATAGTGTGTCCTGTGCTCTCTCTCTCTCTCTCTCTCTCTCTCTCTTTGTGTATTGTTCCTTCTAACACTTCCGCAAGCAATCTTTAACATGGTATCAAAGCGGGTGGGTTGAGAACCTCTGCTGCTGACATCTACACTTGTGAAGGAAACCCTAACAAATCGGAAAACAGACACAAAAGGAGAATGGACAGAGGTATGGCTACGTCGCTCCCGATGGAGAAGCTCGACAGAACCAACTACGCATCTTGGTCATACAAGATGCACCAGTACCTGCTTGGTGTAAGAATGTACAAAACAGTGAGTTCATGGAGGCAACGACCTCTTGCTCACGATCTTCGCCACAGGCGGCGGTTACAACAGAGGCAGCGACCTCTTTCTCTCTCTCTCTCTATACAGTTACGCACACACTCTATTCTTGCACCAACAAGAATGACAACCTCAACTAAAAGTTTGCCCTAAGTCATATTTATACTAATATGACTTTTCGGCTATTTACAAATATAGCCTCGATGGACTCTCAGAAACATATGAACAAGTAGAACATGCTCTGCATCCGGAAATCTCCGGGGGGCCCTTCTCTCTCTGAGAGGATATCTCCATCTTCGGGCTTCGGTGACCGGCTCATCCATCTGCTCTTCATCCGAATCCGATTCGGGGTCTTGGCCGGTTCCGGTTTCAGCTTCCTCTACTTCTTCTTCTGCCGGTTCGGTATCCTCACCGTAACCGGCTGGTTCCTCGAGTGCTAACCGGTCTCTTGCCGGTTGGGTCTGCTCATCGTAGAGTCTATCCTTACCGGTCGACTCGGAGTTCATTATCTTCTTCTCCGACTCCCAATCGGCGAGCGTCTTGTCCTCCATGAAGATAATATCTCGACTCCAGAATACCTTCTTGTCGACCGGGTCCCACACTCAGTAGCCGAACTCATCGTCACCGTAACCGAGGAATATGCATGGCCGGGTCTTTGGATCTAACTTTCCTCTCCGGTCCTTAGCTACATGCACGTACGCGAGACACCCGAACACCTTCAGATGTCGGTAGGATACTTCCTTACCGGTCCACACTCTCTGTGGCGTGTCTCCGTCCAAGGGTACTTAGGGTGATCTATTTATCACATATGTCGCCGTCGACAATGCCTCAGCCCAAAACTTCTTGGGTAGTTTTGCATGCACGAGAGGTACTTCCAATGACGTTGCCTGGTGGATCAGCCCCTGGAAGGCATTCATGTGCTCCGCCATGCTGGAGCCATCTTGGTACCGGAGTCTTACTAGCTTCCGGAATACCGAAACCTGATTAACAGCATTTTGGTTCTGAAACATTATGTCGATCTTCTCCCAGAGCTCATGAGCCTTGCTCTCTTCATTGAAGTTGTTGTACAGGCTCATGTCGATGAAGCACCGTATGTACGCCGTTGTCTTCATGTGCATCACCTCCCATATCACGGCGTCGATTTTGTCCGGTCTCTTGTCCCCGAACTGAACCGGCAGCTAGAGGTCTTTCACCACGAGCATGTCCCTCATCTTCGACTTCCACACTGAATAGTTGGAGCCGGTGAGCTTGAACATGCCGCCAAACGATTCGTCCATTTTCTGTGTCGTTTCGCTCTGATACCACTTGACGGGAACTCAACGTTTCTTATGCGCAATGCTCGGCCACAACCGAGCTTATAATGATACACAGAAAACAGGAAATAAAAACACGACACAAAGAGGAGGAATATACACAGGAGGTTTACGTGGAAAACCCCAAACTAGGGGAAAAACCACGGCAGCCCACAGGCTGCAAACTGTCACTATGTAAGAATGTACAAAACAGTGAGTTCACGGAGGCAACGACCTCTTGCTCACGATCTTCACCACAGGCGGCGGTTACAACAGAGGCAGCGACCTCTTTCTCTCTCTCTCTATACAGTTACGCACACACTCTATTCTTGCACCAACAAGAATGACAACCTCAACTAAAAGTTTGCCCTAAGTCATATTTATACTAATATGACTTTTCGGCTATTTACAAATATAGCCTCGATGGACTCTCAGAAACATATTTACGAATATGTCTCTTCATCCGGTTTATACCGGGTCTGCACCATCCGGCTCTCCGTAGCCGAGTACTCCTCGTCCGGTTCATACCGGGTCTGCACCATCCGGCTCTCCGTAGTCGGGTGACAGTTTGCAGCCTGTGGGCTGCCGTGGTTTTTCCCCTAGTTTGGGGTTTTCCACGTAAACCTCCTGTGTATATTCCTCCTCTTTGTGTCGTGTTTTTATTTCCCATTTTCTGTGTATCATTATAAGCTCGGTTGTGGCCGAGCATTGCGCATAAGGAACGTTGAGTTCCCGTCACTTGGGCATGGCTACTGGAGTTATGTCGACGGAGTGAATGACTCAGCATCGGAGACGACACACAAGGACTTCCCAGTGTGGGAATAGGCGACAAGCAGGGTGATGTACTGCTTCGCGTCCAGTGTCGGTGACCAACTGCTCAACCATATCCGTGACGCCAAGACACCAAAGGATGCTTGGGGAAACTTGAAAAAGGTCTTCGCCACAAGCACCACTGCCCGGAAGCTGCAACTCAGACAGGAGTTGAGCAATGTTCGACAGAAGAACATGTCGGTGGTAGATTACACAGCCCGGATCAAAGGGATCTGTGACTCGCTTGCCTCTATTAACGTCACCGTAGAGGAAGACGAGATGGTGCAGGTCTGTCTTGGAGGCCTGGCGTCCAAGTTTGGAGCTTTCTGGACTGCGGTTTGTACAAGGGACAATACGCCCTCATTTTTCGACTTACAGTCGATGCTCCTTGTGGAGGAGAACCACGCCGGTGCATCTACCAGTGCATCCCCAGACAGCCGGATGTTGTACACGGGAGCGGATCGGTCCCGTGGGCGTGATGGAAGAGGCAAGTCGGCACGCAATGGAGGTGGCTGGCAAGAGCAGGAACGAAGGCACAGTGAGCGTGCCGACAGCAGTTCCGGGACTTCCACAAGCAGGGGGAGTCAAGGTGGTGCCGGAGGCCGACAAGACAAATCCGCTACGGAATGCTAGTACTGTGGCAAAAAGGGCCACAGGGAAAGCAAGTGATGGAGAAAGCGTGCCGATTCGGACAAATCCAAATCCAGCAAGACCGGTAAGGAAGGCTGGCAAAGCTCGCACTACGCAAACGGATCAGGAGGATCCAAGAACGGTAAGGGGCCAGCCTTGGTGATGAAGCATAAGGCAAACTCAATGAAGAAGACCACTTCCAAATCGGAGGAAGTGTGGTACGTTGACTCCGGCGCATCGAACCACATGACGAGCCACAAGGAGTGGTTCTCCTTTTTGGAGAAGCCGGATCAACCGGGAGTTGTCGAAACCGGAGACGACACTCCCCACCCGATCGTGCACGTCGGAAGAGTCCCTTTGAGCCACGTCGGACAGAGGGGGAAGCTGATGAATGTATTAGATGTTCCGACGATCACGAAGAATCTGGTGTCGGTCGGACAAATCGTCGACCAAGGGATGCAGGTGCGGTTTACGCACCTCGGGTGCTTCATTGAGGATGAGGGTGAAGTTATTGTGCAAGGGCGCAGAGATGGGAGGATGTTTATCCTCAACTCCAATGACGTCGGCACCGCACTATTCGCCAAAGGACAGAAGGTCGAGTCGGATATCGACCTGTGGCACAAGCGAATCGGCCACGTCAACTATCGGAGGCTTCAAGACATGCAAACGGAACAAGTCGTTTTCGGTTTGCCGAAGTTTAGCGGCCGGAGAGCCCAGATTTGTGAAGCCTGCCAACTCGGGAAGCAACACCGGCTTCCATTCCCCACCGAAAGAAATCGAAGCCGTAACAAGCTCGATCTTATCCATTCGGATGTGTGGGGACCGGCACAAAATGTTAGCATTGGCGGGAGTCGATATTTCGTCTCCTTCATCGACGACTACACGCAGCATACATGGATCTACCTCATTGAGCGGAAGAGCGAAGTCTTCGAGTGTTTCCGGAGCCTCCAGAAGATGGTGGAACGGGAATCGGAGAAGAAGATCAAATGCCTACGTTCGGATGGCGGAAAAGAGTACTTTTCCGGCCAATTCAACAGTTATCTGCAACAAAAAGGAATTCGGCGAGAATTCAGCAGCAGATACACACCGCAATAGAACGGTGTGGCCGAAAGGAAGAATCGGTCGCTGATTGACGCAGCTAGGGCAATGCTGGAGGAAAAGAGCATGCCCAAGTTCTACTGGGCGGAGGTGGTCCAAACGGCCGTTTACATCCAGAACCGGATCGGGGACAAGGTGTCAGCTCACGAGCTGTATTTCGGGCGCAAGTCGAATTTGAGACACCTCCGGATATTCGGCAGCATAGCCTATGTACATGTGCCGGATGAGAAGCGGTGAAAGCTGGATGCAAAATCGGAAAAATGCATCCTAGTCGGCTATGCTCAAGAGCAAAAGGGGTATAAGTGTTATAACCCCCGGACGAAGTAGGTCCGAGTCAGCCGAGATGTCGAGTTTGATGAATCGGCATCGTGGTATTCCTTACCGACTCCAACTTCCCATCCCGACCCGATGTCGGAGGATGGGGCTAGTGAGCCCGAACCGGCCCAAGTAGAGAAAGATGAAGCCGGGACTCAAGATGAGAGTCCGGAATCGTTCCGATTAAGCAGACTGAATGAGAGATTGGATCAATCCAACCAGTCGGATGATGAGACGGCGAGTAGTGGAGACTCTGTCGTGCTCTCCCCGCACAAGGAACCGAGGAGACGGTTCACACGCAAAGAGAAAGGGAAGCAGAAAATGCCGGAATTCGAGACCGACAATGATGAGTCGGATCGGTGCATATCTGACTTTGGCAAGGACATAGGCAGATCTTTGGGAACGAAGACCGAACCGGCCAAGAAGGGTCTCATACCGGGTGACGGTGAGTTACGTTGGTCCACCCGCCAGAAGGATCTCGTTAAACAATAGGGGTATAACGAGTACATGGCGCATCATTATGCGTACATGACCAAGGTCGTGGAAGTGCGTGAGCCAGAGAGCTACGCAGAAGCGGCAAAGGACGCAAATTGGCGTGCCGCTATGGAGAAAGAAATGCGGGCACTGGATGCCAACGGAACTTGGGACCTAGTTGACCCTCCCTGTCACTATAAACCAATCGGATGCAAGTGGGTGTACAAGGTAAAGTACAATGCCAATGGTACAATTAACCGGTACAAGGCCCGGTTAGTGGCAAAGGGATATGCGTAGACCCACGGAATCGACTACAACAAGACCTTCGCTCCTGTAGCAAAGATGACGACGGTTCGTGTGGTACTTGCGGTTGTTGCGGCAAGGGGGTGGCATCTTCATCAGATGGATGTGAAGAATGCCTTCCTTCAAGGAGATCTTGAAGAAGAAGTCTTTATGACTCAGCCCCCCCGGATTTCAGTCGGAGGTGAACAAGTCGGCGGTATGCCGGCTGAGGAAGTCATTGTACGGCTTGAAGCAAGCCCCCCGTGCTTGGAATGCTAAGGTCACGCACCGGTTGTGAAAGATGGGGTTTGTTGCCTCTAAGTCGAACTCTTCCCTGTTCATCCGTCAAGGCTCAATTGGTCCGGTATGTATCTTACTCTATGTTGATGATTTAGTCATCACTGGCCCAGGTCTTCCGGAAATTAACCGCGTCAAGTCCCAGTTGTCGGACGCATTCAATATGAAGGACTTGGGGGACCTTCATTATTTTTTGGGGATCGAGGTGATCCACACCCCCGACGGCATATTGCTTTCTCAACGTCATTATGTGTTGAATATACTATTATTACAAGTTCAGCATGACAGAATGTCAACCTGTCTCCACACCCCTAGACCGGAATTAGAAGATCCGTCCCAACTCTGGACCAGCCTCCGATGAGAAACGGTTTCGACAAATAGTCGGAAGCCTGATCTACTTGACCATCACCCGACCCGATATTAGCTATCTGGTCGGAGTGGTAAGCCAATTCATGCAGAAGCCGACCGTGGAGCACCTTCAGTGCGTGCAACGAATACTCAGGTATGTAAGCGGCACTAAGGACCGGGGGCTCTTATACCAGCAAGGTATAACCGAAGAGCTTGTCGGCTACACGGATGCCGACTGGGCTGGCAATGCAACGGATCGTCACTCAACTTCCGGCTTTATGTTTTCTCTTGGGAGCGCAGCTGTTGCGTGGAGCAGCAAAAAGCAGCTAACATTGGCTCTATCCAGCACTTAGGCTGAATACCGGGGCGCGACCGTTGCCACCTGCGAAGCCATTTGGCTTCGACGACTACTGCAAGACCTGCGGATCGAGGTACCGACCCCGATCCTGATCTACTGCGATAACCTCAGCAGTATGCAGCTCGCCAAGAAATCTGTGTTCCATGCTCGCACAAAGCACATAGAAGTGCATTATCACTTCGTGCGTGAGCAGGTCCTGAGTGGTGAAGTTGAACTACGGTATGTTCACACGGATCGGCAAGTTGCCGACATCTTCACCAAGCCGCTCGGGTTGGACAAGTTGCAGCACTTTACCAAAATGCTTGGTGTTCAGCATCTCGACGTGCCGCACTTGAGGGGGAGACGCAAGGGAAAAGACACTACCGAAACGGGCAAAGGCAAAAAAACTGTTGAGCCCGTAGGTAAGAGAAGAACCGGTAGAGGTGGAGACAAGAGGAAAAATGAAGCCGAGTCGACGAAGGAAGTCGGCACATCCGAAAAGGTCGGAGTGAGCGGTTGTGAAGAAGAAGTGTACACTCAGGAAGAGAAGTGCATGCTATGCGGAGGTCATCACGATCGTAATGGCCATGATGCAGAGTCGAATCAAGAATTCGACTTCGGTGAACCGGCTGAAGAAGCCAAGGGAAGCACGGAGAAGGCCAAGACCCGGACGTGGTCCGATGTGGTGAGAGGCCTGAAGCCGAAAATCGAATCGGAGGATACCGATTCGGACAAGAGCTAGAACGAGTCAAAGACAGCCGATTCGGATCAACAGACGGATCCGGATGAGTCGGATCAACGAGAGGCCAAGGAGACACGGACGCAGCGGAAGTCGATGCCATCGTGGAGGAACCGACGGATCGGCAAGCGTCGGAGTCATAGCAGCGAAGGAGCTGAGATGGGCCTATTGAGCAGACATGCCGAAGGTCGAGGCACGCAGAACCAAAGGGGTCGTGGCAAACGGGACCGGACCGGACAAGGAGCGCGAGCAAGGCGAAGCGACGCTAGGAGAAGTCGGTTGGAAGAACCGGCTGCCACAGAGGTTGACACTACGACCCTACCTCAGGTTGAGCTTGAGGGGGAGTGTTGAGCGGCAAGCTCAACCGGAGCTGGATCAGCTGAATAAGCCTGAGCCGGTAAGCGGGATGAATCGGTATGCCGATGAGCAACCGAGCCGGTAAGCAGTAAGGATCGGTGAGCTAGGGAGCCGGTATGCCGGATCCAATCCATAACCGGAAGCCTAGTATAGGTTAGACTACTAGGCAGTTATAGTCTCGTAGTTAGTGTCAGATGCTCGTGTGAGCATTGAAGTACACCGTACTTCTAACAGTCCCGTGTGGACTTGTATAAGTAGCGTTGATGAGCACATTGTAGATAGAGTGAGCACAGAGTATTCATATAATTTTTGGAAAATAGTGTGTCCTGCTCTCTCTCTCTCTCTCTCTCTCTCTCTCTCTCTCTCTCTCTCTCTCTCTCTCTCTCTCTCTCTCTCTCTCTCTCTCTCTCTTTGTGTATTGTTCCTTCTAACGCTTTCGCAAGCAATCTTTAACATCTCTGCAAGTCCTTTCAATTCAGGGGTCTTTGGAACCTTATATTCGGGTCTTATGCCTTGTTTCTTGCAATACTCCTCGAACTATCCTTTGCATTCGTTGTTGGGACACAGGTCCCTCCGGATGGGAAGGGAGAAGAACAGTGCCGATGAACGAGCTCGGCCGAGGCCGAACCCGTATTAGGAGTACCCGGCTACGGAGAGCCGGATGGTGCAAACCCGGTGTGAACCGGATGAGAAGTACCCGGCTACGGAGAGCCGGATGGTGCAGGCCCGGTGTGAACCGGATGAGGAGTACCCGGCTACGGAGAGTCTGATAGTGCAAGCCCGGTGTGAACCGAATGAGGAGTACCCGGTTACGGAGAGCCGGATGGTGCAGGCCCGGTGAGAACCGGATGAGGAGCACCCGGCTACGGAGAGCCGGATGATGCAGACCCGGTGAGAACCGGAGGAAGAGACATATTCGTAAATATGTTTCTGAGAGCCCATCGAGGCTATATTTGTAAATAGTCGAAAAGTCATATTAGTATAAATATGACTTAGGGCAAACTTTTAGTTGTTGTTGTCATTTTCTTTTGTTGGTGCAAGAAGAAGAGAGAGAGCGTAACTGTACAGAGAGAGAGAGAGAGAGAGAGAGAGAGAACGAGGTCGTTGCCTCTGTTATAACCGCCGCCTGTGGCGAAGATCGTGAGCACGAGGTCGTTGCCTCCGTGAACTCACTATTTGTACATTCTTACATAGTGACAGTTCGCAGCCTGTGGACTGTCGTGGTTTTTCCCCTAGTTTGGGGTTTTCCACATAAACCTCCTGTGTATTGGGTGTATCTTCCTCTTCTCTGTGTCGTGCATTTATTTCCCGATTTCTGTGTATCATTGTAAGCTCGGTTGTGGCCGAGCGTTGCGAATAAGGAGCATTGTGTTCTCGTCATTCGCCACCATTGTCAATCCGGATAGCCTTCAACTTTCTTCCAAATTCTCTTTCAGCTCTAGCCTAAAATTCTAGATGGTCCGAAGAGCATGAAGAAAAATATGAAGATAAAGGAGACAATATGGCATGAAATGAGAATTATACTAGATTGATATGTCAATGATTGGTGTTGAATCCCTTCACAAGGATCAAGGAGGTTACAACTATTTATACTAGTACATGCATTAAAATATTCTAGAGAATATTCTTGAACCCTCTAGAACCTTCTAGAACTTTCTAGAGGTATGTGACTAGAGAGTTTTTCTAGATCGAGAACATTATATACAAACACATGCTTATATCAAATTGGTTGAGCATGACATATTGTTGATGTGAGTATTTCTAGATCAAGTACTTTATATACAAACATATGCTCATATTAAAATGGTTGAGCATGACATATTGTTGATGTGAGGTTGCAGGTTCAATACTCACAACTATGTATTTTATGTCACTGTATCATGTGAATCAGATGCCTAAGAGGGCAATTGGATGAGGTTTGTGGCCATTGCGTGTTTGTGCTTTTGGCAGAAATGGCGAAACACACCAATGATTACGCAACGAGGAAACGGCCCGAGGTAGAACAACTAGCCCCCACACTGGTTGTTTGCTACTCACCTCCCACCCTCCCTTCGTTGTAGGCCACAAGATCCAGCTTGTACTGGCCGGTGATGAAGAGCACTAGTTTATAGCTATAGGTACCTACTATTATAGATCTAAGTACTAAAGTAAGCTTAAGATAAGGATAAAGAAATGAAAGATAGAAAGGAGAAAGAGAAAGAAGGGTGCCGATCCACCCGACCACCCCCGAGCGAAGGGATCGAGACGGACTCGAGCCTCGATCGGCGTCCCATACCACCGCCGTGGCGTCGAGTCGTACCTGGTGCTGGCGCGCTCGCTACAAGAGTTGACCCACCACACGAGCAGAGTCTCGATGTAGTCCAAAGATGATCAAATGAGGGTAGCTAGGCCTCTTATTTATAGCGATACCCAAGGCCCCCAGGCAAGTTCACACTTGACCTAATGGGTTGTCTCAATCCCGAGGATTAAAAGTAATCCTCCCCTTCTTTACACTCTCGTTTAACCCTCACACTTATCCACGTGTATAGAATACTACGGTAAATTCTTACCACGGGATATTATATGGTCATGCCCGTAACATACTCCCCCTCTTTAAAACATTGCACTCTTGCAATGGAAAGTTAGGGAAGTTAGTTCTAAGAGTATTTTCGCGTTCCCATGTGGCATCTTTTATTGATTTATCCATCCATTTTATTTTAAATTCTCGGATTTCTTTAGTACGTAATTTTTTTGTTTTAACATCGAGAATTCTTTCTGGTACATGTGGTTTAGAAGATAATTCTTTAGAAGTAACCAGAGTTTCAGTCGTAACTGTATTGTCGCCAGAACCTAGAAGTTCTTTTAGACGACTCACATGAAAGACTGGATGAATTCCGACACCATCGGGAAGAGCGAGACGATAGGCTGATGACCCAATGCGTTTGAGGACTGTAAAAGGTCCACAAAACCGTGGGGCTAACTTAGCGCACTTACCCGTAGACAATGTCTTAGAATTGTGAGGTACACGTAAAAATACCTTCTGTCCAGGGTTGAATACACGAGGTTGCCTATGATGATCGGCATAAAAACGTGCTCTATCTTGAGCTGTTTTTATATTATCTCGTGCAATATGCAACATATCTTGCATATCCCGAAGAAAGTTTTGCGTACTTCGCAACTCATCATGATGTATATTAACATCAATCGGGGCTCGTGGCTGAAAACCATACATCAACATAAAAGGACTATATCCCGTAGACGTATGCTTGGAGCTGTTATAAGCAAACTCCAAAATTGGGAGATAACGTTCCCATTTTGTTGGTTTTGCACCAACGTATGCTCGAAGCATGTCCTCAATAATTTGATTTACTCGTTCTGTCTGTCCATCGGATTGAGGATGATCCATGGAGCTCATGCTCAACGTAGTTTCTAACCTCTTAAAGACTTGTGTCCAGAAGTCACTAGTAAACTTTGGATCTCGATCACTCACGATATCCATCGGTAACCCATAAAAACGAAACAATTCGTCAATGAATTGGTAAGCCAATTCAGGAGCTGTTACCGTGGTTTTAGTAGCAATAAATCTGGCCATTTTAGTTAGTCGATCAACAACAACCCAGATGGCATCATGACCTTTTTGGGTGCGAGGAAGGCTAACAATAAAATCCATGGATATACTTTCCCACTTATTATTGGGAATGTCCAAGGGATGTAAAAGTCCTGCGGCTTTAAGTCGCTCGGCTTTGTTAACCTGACACTGGTGACATTTAGTCACATAGCTATGTATGTCAGGACGCATCTTAGGCCAATAAAATTGAGTGGAGATAAGAACGAGTGTACGATGTATTCCAGGGTGCCCTGCTGAGGGTGCATCATGGCATTCAAAAAGAATCCTCTTTTTGACCTCGGGTAAATCTGGAACACAAACCTTCCCATTACAGTAGACAAATCGTTAGCAATGTGGAAGTATTCCTTCGAGGATGTGGTGGTGTCTGTTCCAGACTCAACTCTTGCCCAGTATTTTGTGAAATAACTGTCATCAGGATACTTTCCTCGAAGGTGATCATAAAGATCTGATGATATTGCAGTGAAGCTAAGCATGTTAACTTCACGGATGAGACTTAGTGCATCAGCGACAATGTTCATGGAACCTTTACGATATCGTATGGAAAAATCAAAGTCCTGGATGAGATCAGCCCATCGTGCCTTACGACCTTTCAGGACTTGTTGGTCACAAAAATATTTCAAGGACTCGTGGTCCGTAGTTACCACAAAGTGATTTCCATAAAGATAATGGCGCCATGTTTTGAGCGCATGTATAACTGCAAATAATTCCTTTTCTTGAACGGTATACCGACATTGAGCAGAATCAAGTTTCTTACTCTCGAATGCTATTGCTTTACCATCTTGATACAAGACAGCACCTATAGCATAATCGCTTGCATCGGTTTCAACCTCAAAAGGTTTTGAAGGATCAGGTAAAAGAAGTGAAGGAGCCTTGCAAACCAGGGCCTTGAGTTCCTTAAAGGCAAGGTCTAGTGTAGCATTCCACACAATAGGTTTTGTAGACTTACGCGTTTGACCTTTTAAAAGATCAGTAAACGGCGTCGTCAATTGGGAGTAATTACGAAGAGACTTTCGCAAAAACCCCACAAAACCAAGGAATGATCGAACTTCTCGAATATTCCGAAGAGTGGGCCAAAGCTTGATTTTCTCAATGCGAGAAGGATCAATTTCAACTCCTCGTTCGGTTATGAGATGTCCTAGATAAGTAATTGATTTCTTGAAGAACTCACATTTTGAGATCTTCGCATAAAACTGTTTGTCACGCAATGTTTGTAAAACAAAGCAGACATGTCTAGCATGTTCTTGTAATGTACGGCTATAAACTAAAATATCATCCAAGAAAATAACGACAAATTTTCCAAGTTGTTCTCGGAAAATGTCATTCATTTCTTGTTGAAAAATAGCCGGAGCATTGGTCAAACCAAAAGGCATAACCAAAAACTCGTAATGGCCATAGCGCGTACGAAATGCCGTTTTAGGAACATCGTCCTCACTTATTCGTATTTGATGGTAGCCAGTACGGAGATCAAGTTTCGTAAAATACCGAGCTCCCTAGAGACGGTCAATTAGATCGTCAGCCCGGGGCAATGGATACGAATTCTTGATCGTCACTTTATTCAAGCGTCGGTAATTAATACACATACGCCATGTGCCCTCTTTCTTTTTAACCAAGAGAACTGGTGCACCCCATGGAGATTTACTATAACGTTGTCGTGAAGAAAACCGTCCACGAGCGGAATCGGTGCACCGGAGCGTAGAAACCGACTCTTCATGCACGTGCGCCTTAAGTTGTATATAGGAGATCCTAGGTAGATTCGGTAGGTAGGGAGTAAAGGGGGAAACGGCTCCTTCCCTGCCTATAAAAGGAGGGAGACGAGGAGGGTAGGGGGATCGCGGAGAGTCGAGGACGAAGTGTTGTCGGTTTGCGTGCGAAGGCTTCTCTCTCTCTCTCTGGTTCGCAAACTCCATAGCTTCCTTCTGTGCAGGTTTCGGGAGGCTCGCGCTGCTCTGAGGAATGCCCGAGTGCTTCCGGCAGCACCTCCAACCTGTTCCTGTCTTTCTGTGCGTTTACGAACAGGTATCGGCATCTGTCCGCCGCCCTGTTCGGTTGTAACCAACTTCGTGTTTTAGTGACTCCGTGTTCTTGTCGTTTGTCTTGTCAATACATACATACTTTCGTGTCTTTCTGTGTCGCTGTCCCACTCGCGTCTTGCGTCGAAGGGCCGTGTCCCTGTGAGTCTACGCTCGCACGTAGTGGGTCTACCTCTCTTGCTCTTTGGTACAGGACCCCCGAGGTCCCGCCTCACTCCACGCATCCGCGAGTAATACCTCGACATATTTGGTGAACCTGACGTGAAAGAGGCGGCAGAAGAGCAGAAGATGAGGGGGTCGGATCTCGCAGAGGCCATGGCTCCGGCCGTGGATCGGATATTGAGCACACGCGAGGGCACCGGTGCCCTCGACAGAGCCATTGAGGCGGTCGTCGGTACAATCGGCCGTTTCAGCAGAAAGGATGCTACGAAGTATTTGGCGTCCTACGGGGCGGAAATGCTGATGCGGGACATTCCGGAAGAGAGGCGTCTTGCCGGGTTCCCTCGAGTGGCGATGCCGAGCATCCATGCGGAGGTGCTCGAGGTACGGGCGGAGAGCCGTACCTGGGAGGAGTTCGAAGGCCGACTCCTAGAGAAATATGGGCTGGACGACGCGCTCCGGCTTTCGAAACGGGACTTCATGGAATGGGTGGAGTCCCCCGGCAAGGGAAGAAACGCGTCGGCACTCCTCCGGGAGTTCGAAGAACGCTTTGCGCGCCTTTCGGCGCTTGACCGAACCATTCTGGATACGAGCCGGGTCCTACTGTTCGTCAAGTCGGTGGACGAGCGGGACCGGGATCAAGTCGGCTCCTTGCTGGAAACTGAAGACGGGCTGACAACCGACTGGACCGCAGTTAAGAGAGTTTGTGGCCGTTTCGACAAACGGCGAGAATGGGCTGACAACGGGGCGGCCGGTGCGGGCTCTATTACAGCAAGGAGGCTTGAACCGGCACCGCAAGTGCGAAGGGAAGAAACCCGGGAATGGCTCGAAACCGGTCCGGCTTCGACCAGCATGGTCAATGGCTCGTCCGGAGGAGCCGCGCTAGAGGAGTTGACGCGGGTGATAAAGGATCTCCAGATCGCCCAAACTCGAAGGGAAGGCGGCGAACCGGCTCGTGACCGACGGCCGGCAGCGGGGAACAGGTGCATGTGGTGCGACGAGGTCGGCCACATTCGGAAGGACTGCGGCGATTTCGCAGAGGCGTTGAGAAACCGGGTGGTGTACCTGTGGGAAGGCCGGGTGCACGCTGGCGACACCAGGAGGGCCCTGAGCCGAAATGACGGGCGAGGAGGTATGAAGAGACTGATGGAAGAGGCGGCGGCCCGACACGTGGAGGCCATGCACTACTCGGCGTCGGCCGGTATTCGGGTCGGGGGCAGCGAGACCCGAAAGGAGAGCAAAGACGGTTTCTGGTCGGCAATGCTGGAAAGCCTCGCCGGCGCGCGACTGAGGAAAGATGAAACGGACCACGCTGAGAGACGGGTCCGGGAAATAACCGGGTGGAGCGATCCGGTCGAGGAGAAGACGGGCTTCGTAGAAGCCGCTTGCCGGAACTACGAGGCTCTGGTAGAAGAAAAACGCGTGGGAAAAGCCGGGCCATCACAACGGTACGAGACCCGATTCGGGCAACGACGGAACGATGCCGGCGGGTCCAGCTCGCAAGATAACCCCAGGAAGGGCGGATACCGACTAGGGACGGAAATTGAAAGGACTACGGACCTACGGAAGGTCCTAGAGGAACGGATCCTCGACAGCAAGGTGGAGCTGTCATTACGGGAGGTGCTAGGGATCGCCAAGAAGGAGTTCCACGACTCCATTGTAGACTTGGTGAAACGGAAGAGACTGTCGACGGAGACGGAACCGGAAAAACCGGTGGAGGTGCGGACGACGCACATCGACGACTCGGCGCTGGAAGATGAGTGGGCGGAGAGCCACTATTCGAGGCCACACTGGGCCCGAGCAACCACGGAGACCCCGGTAAAAATCGGAGGTGTTCAGGAACCGGTGGTGGCGTTGGTGGACCACGGTTCGGAAATAAACCTAATGTCCATGGACTTCTATAAGAAGGGAAAGTGGCCGATCAACACCAGGCACGGGTGGAAGATACGGGCGGCGACGCGCGCCACCGAGGAACTGCATGGGGCCTGCCCGAACGTGCGAGTAAAGATCGGCGACGTCAAGATTGACCAGCACTTCTTTGTACAGGAGACGTCCTCGCATCCGGTCATATTAGGTGAACCATACATCACGGCGGCGAGAATGGAAACCAAGGTGCTGGACAACGGTTCGGCCTACGCGAGGGTCAAAAGCCAGGACGGGCGCCATTCGGTGCAATTTTTGACGGTACGGCCGAACCACGAGAGAAACCGCGAATCCCTCGGTGGTGAGAGTCGGGAGGATTTTTAGAGAGGGCTGCCAAGGCGTGGGGCCGAGACAGCCCGGACACTCGGAAAAGACCCCACGACTGTACGATAGGTAGGGGATTTTGCTTCTCCGACAGCGGAGGGTGTATGATGGTCGGCATCGTTGGCGGAGAAAAGACAAGGGTGGAAGAGCGACTTCGAGCGTGCGGAGTTCTTGGCCCGGACGAGGAAATCAGCGGAGCCGTGGAGGCGGTCTCCTTCGACGACACCTTGGGGATGCTGAGGAAGGTTGCCGGAGAAGACCTTAACGAAGACCGGACGATACCGGTATGTTCCGAAGAGATGTACGAAGTCATCGCGGACTTCAGTCGGGGGCTCGGGTCGGATCGGACGGCCCGAGTTAGCACAAAGTACAAGACTGTGGACCGGAAGGTAAGGCCAGTCGCGGCACCCTTACCGGAGGGCAGCGAGTCCCGGATCAGAGGGGTTGTGTCGGACCCCAGTTTACGAGATCCGGCCGGCATAGGACACACCTTCACCGACGGGACGCTCCGGGAGCTCAAAATCGGTGGGGGCGGGTTCCTACTGCCGGCGGAGGAAGACTAGTTTCGGAGGATGCTCGGAAGGCACGGGAAAGCCTTCGCATTCTCACCGGAAGAGATCGGGTGCGTAGACCCGACGATCGTGGAGCCGATGGTGATATTCACGGTACCGCATGTGCCGTGGAATCTCAAGCCGATTCCGGTACCGAGAGCTCACATCCCGAAGTTGATGGAGCTATTGAGGCAGAAGGTAGATATGGGCATTCTTGAACCGTCGAGTGCCCCATACTCGAACCGATGGTTTACCGTACCGAAGAAAAACGGAACGTTGCGCTTCATTCAAGACCTGCAACCGGTCAACAGAGTGACCATTCGAAACGCAGGAATCGGACCGACCATAGACGAGTTCGCGGAGGCCTTTGCCGGAAGGTCGATTTACTCGGTCGGTGATCTGTACTCAGGGTACGACCAGTTCCAACTAGCCGTGGAGAGCAGAGACATTACGACGATGCGAACTCCCCTCGGCCTAGTGCGAATGTGTACCCTGCCGCAAGGAGGGACTAACTCGGTGGCTCACATGGTAAATGCAATGAACAAGGTACTAAGGGATTGCATCCCCGACATCACCATGCCATTTCTGGACGACATCCCGATTAAGGGGTGCCCAGTGGAGGAGAAGGACGAGACGGTCGGGCCGGACGGATGCCGGCGATTCGTGGGGAAACACATCGACGACTGCGAAAAGGTGCCACAAAGGCTAGAGGATGCTAGGCTCACCTTCTCCGGGGAGAAATCGGCCTTCGGGCAATCGGAAATCCTGGTGGTCGGACACCTATGTGGGCCATATGGCCGGAAGCCGTCTCCGGCAAAGGTAGAAGCCATCTCCGCGATGAAGACCGACTGTAGCTCGGTTACGGAAGTCCGGAGGTTCCTGGGGGCATGCGCATTCTACCACATATGGATCCCGCATTACGCCCACGTTGCGGAGCCACTATACGGGTTGCTGAAGAAAGGGCAAAAATTCGAATGGCAAGACGAGCATACGGAGTCGGTCCGGAAGCTGAAGGAAGCTCTTGCGGCAGCACCGGGGCTCCGGAAGGCTGTCTACGGGAAGGGCACCCCGGTATACATAACGGTGGATACGAGTCCGACCGGGATCGGATGGGTCGTCCACCAAGAAGACGAGGACGGCATTCGGTTCCCGATCCGATTCGGCGCGAAGGTCCTCAGTGAGCGACAGCGAGGGTACGCCCAGGTTAAACGTGAACTCTGGGGTATCGTTTCGGCAGTAAAGGCCGACAAAGACTACCTGATCGGGGCAGAAGTGATTATCGAGACGGATTGCCTGCCAATTCTCGGCATGGTTTCCGGATGCGCGACACCGGACCTGGCGATGCTCAGGTGGATAGCGTACATCAAGTCCCTGGACCCGGAGATATGACACATTTCCGGAAAAGACAACGCCATGGCCGACATGCTTTCGAGAGCGAGGTTTGATGACGAGGGCGGCATGGTTTCGGAGGACGAAGAAGTCGGTGTGGACTTCTTCGAGGCAGCATACGTAACGGCCGATGGGACGAGCACTCTGGCGCTTAACGACTTCGACGAGAGCATGTACGACGGCGAGTGGCTCCAGATTGGTGGGTTTTTGAGGACGATGACGCCGGATGCGTCATGGACGAGGGACGAGGCAAACCGGATCCGGAAGAAAGCTTACCGATTCTTTCTCCGGGACGGATACTTATGGAAGCACCCAAAGAAGAGGGACGGCGCTCCGCTCCGGGTGGTGGTGATGAAGGAAGAACAGGAGGAGCTGCTGACGGCCTACCACGACAGCCCTTGGGCCGGACACCGTGGAACCTGGGCCACATTCGAGAAGATAAAGGGGAAGTACTGGTGGCCGGGACTGTACCGGGACGTGCATCGATTCGTGACAACTTGCGAGAGCTGTCAGATGCACTCCATAGTCCGACACCGGGACGAACTTCACCCTACGTACCCTCCGGCCATCCACTTCAAATGGATGGTAGACCTGGTAACGATGCCGATGGGAGTAGGACAGATGCGGTATCTGGTCCTGGCTCGGGAAGATCTAACGAACCAGGTGGAAGGCCGGGCCCTTCAGAACAAAACGACTGCAGCCGTATGTAGGTTCCTGCTCGAGGACGTAATATGCCGGTACGGGTGCGTCGGGAAGATCGTGGCTGATCGCGGGGAGTTGGATGCCGAAGAGGCCGAGGAGCTGTTCGACCGGCTAGGAGTCAAGCTCTCGCTTACCACTGCGTACAATCCGGAGGCGAATGGAAAGGTGGAGCGCGGACACGAACCGATCGTCAAGGCGTTAGTTCGGGCATGCGGAGGTCAAGTCGGGAACTGGCCGCGGCTGTTGCCTTACGCGCTGTGGGCGGACCGAACTACGCACAGTTCGGTAACCGGATTCATGCCGGCAGAGCTGATGTTTGGGCAGAAGCCGATCATGCCGATCGAACGTACGGTCTCCTCATGGGCAACAGTGGACTGGAGAGACGAGATGAGCCGGGAGGAACTGTTGACGGCGCGCATACGACAGCTCGAGCGGAGACCGGAGGATGTGGAGCAGGCTGCGGAAAGGCTTCGGGTGGCCAGGACGAGGAACAAAGCCCGGTTCGACCGGACGCACCGGCTCCGACCGAAGAAGATCGAGGAAGGCGACTGGGTGCTAGTCTACGACAGCAGCCTTGACAACCAGCACCGAGCGACACGGAAGTTCGCAAGAAGGTGGTTCGGGCCTTACGTGGTACAAAGCGCCAACGACAACGGGACGTACCATCTGGCGGAACTCGACGGTACGAGAATGGCGGTACCGGTAGCGGGGAAGCGGATCAAAGCGTTCAAGAAGCGTCACGACGACGAGCCGGATCCGGTTGACCTGGACCGCGACGATGAACGATCCGAAACCGAGGAAGAACCGACGGGCGGGGAATGAAGGTTGGACAGGTTTTCTCCGTCCCAACACAATTTGGCGCATGCCGGTGGATGCACGGTTAGGTGGGGGCGGATGTCGTGAAGAAAACCGTCCACGAGCGGAATCGGTGCACCGGAGCGTAGAAACCGACTCTTCATGCACGTGCGCCTTAAGTTGTATATAGGAGATCCTAGGTAGATTCGGTAGGTAGGGAGTAAAGGGGGAAACGGCTCCTTCCCTGCCTATAAAAGGAGGGAGACGAGGAGGGTAGGGGGATCGCGGAGAGTCAAGGACGAAGTGCTGTCGGTTTGCGTGCGAAGGCTTCTCTCTCTCTCTCTCTCTCTGGTTCGCAAACTCCATAGCTTCCTTCTGTGCAGGTTTCGGGAGGCTCACGCTGCTCTGAGGAATGCCCGAGTGCTTCCGGCAGCACCTCCAACCTGTTCCTGTCTTTCTGTGCATTTACGAACAGGTATCGGCATCTGTCCGCCGCCCTATTCGGTTGTAACCAACTTCGTGTTTTAGTGACTCCGTGTTCTTGTCGTTTGTCTTGTCAATACATACATACTTTCGTGTCTTTCTGTGTCGATGTCCCACTCGCGTCTTGCGTTGAAGGGCCGTGTCCCTGTGAGTCTACGCTCGCACGTAGTGGGTCTACCTCTCTTGCTCTTTGGTACAGGACCCCCGAGGTCCCGCCTCACTCCACGCATCCGCGAGTAATACCTCGACAACGTATATAACTCATTCGTAAATAGTCCTTGAGTTGCTTAGATACCTCATCTTCTTCGAATCGACTTAAGCGATACGGAGGTATACTTATTGGTGCAACACCAGGTACAATATCTATACGATGGTCTATATTACGTTTAGGAGGTAACCCATCAGGTAGTTCACTTGGAAAAACATCATGAAAATCATTTAAGATTTCATCAAGTTGTTGTTGTTCAAAATATGTTAATTGAATCGGGACATTATCGATATTGTAAACGTGAATGTCCGGATCAAGTACACAATAAAATAACGTAGAACAAGACAACTCGGATATTGATGGACACGAGGAAACAATCGAGAGGGATTGTTTTTTTACACATTGAATAAAATGCGTACAATCGTTCAGTACAAAAGAAATGGAATGACGAACCCAATCAATAAATAAAGAAGAGTTTTTATTATAAAACCAGGGATAACCCAGTATTACATCGGTGGTACAAAGATTCATTACATGGAAGTCTACTTCCTCTATATAAGTATCAATAGAAATTCCTAATGAATGAATCGCCCCGTTGATGTATTGTACTCTTCCATCAGCCAAGTGCACCGTGTAGGTGTGATCACTTACGGTGGGTTGGATTCCCCATATCTGAACCAAACGATCATTCACAAAATTGTGTGAGCTTCCCGAATCAAATAAAAATTGTACGGGAGATCCATTGATATACCCGTTTGCACGTAGTAAATCATTGGGACCCAATACATAGTGAGGGAAAGAACATTGACAATTACTTAAATGATGTGTATAGACCTGAAGGACATTAGGAATCTGACCTTTATGGTCTGCAACTTTAGCTTTGTTGTCGTGCTCTTTCCGTTGGAGCTTTCGACATTGATCTTTTGTATGACCCTTCTTTTTGCAGAATACACAAAAAGGATGTTGTCGCTTACAATCGCGATCCAGGAATTCGTTGGGTGTCTTGCGTTTCCCAACAAATTGCGACTGCTTAGTCCCGGGCGCTTCGTTGGGTTTGTTATGGTCCTTCTTCGAAGTGCGTTGATAGCGAAGAACTATTTCAACGGCCTCTTCGAAGGATTTTGGATCCTTATCGTGCACTATCCAGTGATAGTCCGAATTGGGGATGCCATTGACAAAACAAGCTATCAACCAATTGTCCCCTTCTAGACCCGATTTTTGGATTTGGGTTCTAGCATGGTGAACATAGTCTTCTAGCGAGGAAAATTTCCTGCTAGAGAGGTTCATTAAAGCTTGTGCTGCCTCGGTTCGAGTGGGAGGTTGCAGAAATTGACCCTTAAAAACCGTGACAAAATCTATCCAGGTATCGGGCAATTTCCCCATAGTACGAAGCCCACGCCACCAGGCGGCGGCCTTACCCCCGAGTTCTCGGCCGACATATGCAATCTTCGTACTATCTGGCGTGGGATAGAGCTCAAAATGAGACTCCCATCGTCCCAGCCATGTGCAGATTGCTTCTTCGGTTCTTTCCTTTTTGTCTCCCGTAAATGGCTTAACGACAAATGATGGTTCGCCTTGTCGCTCATCAGGTCTATTAGTCTCACGTTGTAGACTAATGACACGTGCCTCAAGAGCACTCTGAGATTGCCGAAGTTCGGTCATCTGTTGAGCGGTGAAACTAAGGTATTGGGTTATTTGTGCCAAATACATCTCAGTGGACATTTGTCCAGGAGGATTCCCTTGAGTTCCTTCCGCTAGAGCGGATGACATGGGGTCGTTAATTTGAGCCATTAAAGATTATTTCTAGAAAAGAAATAGGACAAGGTCAGAGATATAGTCATAACATCATGTCGTGATGTAAACATATCATGGGCGAGCATTAATCGATATCATTATCTCACGTCAATACCCCTCTAGACGTATGAGATGAGGTTCAAGATCAGGTTACTATGGTAACACAAAGGTGTTTAAAAACCATGGGGGTGACAAATAAATGTCTTTCCCTGATCTCTATATCGATTTTTTCATGGTGGCTCCCTGAGGCTCAACCATGTATGTTCGCGTCATGAATAGTTTATACACGAAAAAAAATGTTAACAATAAACTATGTTTCGATGCCCACATAAGTGGTTTCGGCTCTTTAAGTCCTATTACGAGGACCCCGAGGTGCACTTAGACCTTAAGTCTAAACATGTGTTATAGTCATATGTATCAAGGATGTTGTATGGTCTTGGTCATATTTGAACTCGAGACCTCGAGAACAAATACATTAAACACTTGAGCCAACCAAGTAAGTTGCTCTTCTCGAATGCTTAATGTTTGATGTGTATAAGAGATATGCGAGGCAATTGATCATATATGTTTTTTTAAAAGAACATATATGTCAAGGGTCCTTATTTCGCCCTCATTTACCAAAACTATGTTGGTACGTTACCTAACCTCAAGTCTTGTAATTATGATGGCATACGCCAAAGTGCAACCTAATGGTGAAGCCAAATGAGCCCTTGTTTCGTAGTAGGCTCACGTGGGCCATCACATGGTCACATCATTACGAATGCCTCTCGTAAGAACGAGCTCATGGTGGCATCGTATCCATGTAACGAGGGAGGGATGTTGGATACGTGCGTCATTGGAGCGACCTCACTTGAAGCGGGTCAAGCCCTACGTACTCAACATCATTATGGCTATTGGCGTTTCTTTACGTAACGAAATCGAGGTCATCAACGGGGTTATCAACAATAAAAATTGTTGAAAAAGGGATGGTGACAACGCCATTCTCACAAAAATGTGAGGGCGGCCACCAACATCCTTTTCCCGACAAGGACAACTTTCGATATAATCACGTAATAACGAATATACACATATGTTTACTTATCACATATATACGATCAAATACGTATATATGTGACCACATATGCCTATATTAAACATATCGTTATATTAAATAGCCACAAATGATGTGATCGAGATACGTAATCGAGGTATATACCTCTACGCACACGAAACATCCACAAATAAGAGATCATCATAATACGCAATTGAGGTATTGACCTCTTACGCATACAAGACCAACCGCATATCGTTTACAACAAATCAACAACTCATACGCAAACGTAACATATGTTCGTGAACGTAATACATAATTGAGGTATTAACTCTTCTTTTCCTCGGGATTGAGACAACCCATTAGGTCAAGTGTGAACTTGCCTGGGGGCCTTGGGTATCGCTATAAATAAGAGGCCTAGCTACCCTCATTTGATCATCTTTGGACTACATCGAGACTCTGCTCGTGTGGTGGGTCAACTCTTGTAGCGAGCGCGCCAGCACCAGGTACGACTCGACGCCACGGCGGTGGTATGGGACGCCGATCGAGGCTCGAGTCCGTCTCGATCCCTTCGCTCGGGGGTGGTCGGGTAGATCGGCACCCTTCTTTCTCTTTCTCCTTTCTATCTTTCATTTCTTTATCCTTATCTTAAGCTTACTTTAGTACTTAGATCTATAATACCTACTTACATTATTAAGTAGTCAGTTTGAAAGGATACGTACATAGTCTCATATTCTTGAACTCAGTCGGAGGGTGATTCCCCGATTTATGTATAAGTCACCTTGTATAGTCTTTCTGTAATAATCTCTCCTAACTAATGGGAAAGTAGCTCCTTTTTAGAGGAAAAAAATACTAACTATGATTTCACCATATGATCTCCTTTAATAGTTTACTCATTAACTTGTTTTTTAACATGTAGGTTTCATAAAATACTCATCTATGTTGATTACCTTCTTCATTGATTTAGAATACTATAACATACATTACCCCTTTGAGACACATTTGTTTTACTTTATATGATTTCATCTACTAATCTTATGGTATATGCATGTAAGTTGGATTATATGCTCCTAAAAATCATAGATACTCAATTGGCTTTCTTATCCAAACCTCCTCAGGAACTCTTAGATTTATAGTTGAGCAAGGGGCAAGAAAATCAAGTAAACAATTGTGATTGTTGTCTTTGCACACAAATTCTTTGCTAATCCCAATTTCATTTCATATATCAAAGCCATTCAACTAATAGTTTGGTCATTCTTTCGATGGCTCCATTTTGTTGTCGTCTTTTTGTGCTAATTGATTCTTCATTGTTATAGAATACTAGAAAGATATTTTCTCTGTCGTTGTTCCCATTATCATCATTGATATAGTATTCTACCTAGGCCATGCATTGTTTGAAAAGTTACCTCAAGTTTATGCTTCACAAAATACACCTATACCTTTCTTGAGTAATCATGAATGAAACTACCATAATATACAGAAAATATGCTATGGGCATAACCATAACTTATCCTGCATTAGTTTTTATCATAGTTTTCTAAATGCAAGGATAAGAATATGGGGATTAATTGAGAATGTAAAGAAAGGAGGATCACTTTTAATCCTATGGGTTAGGACAACCCTTAAGGGCCAAGTGTGAACTTGATTGAGGGCCTTGGGTTTGGGTATAAATATGGGGGCTAGCTAACCTCATAGGGAAGATTCATGTTACAAACAAGGGATTGCATGAAACAAAGGCGAATATTACTCCAGAAGAGAGAAAGAGATACAATGGCTAAGAATGAAGAGAACGACATCAAAAGACTTGAACAATAAATTATGTAGCTAGTGTTGTTCACCTTGATCACAATGAAGGGGAGAACACATATTTATCTGGGATCATCTCTCTAAGGATGGATATATCTAGTTGGTAATTACTCGTCGGTGATTTTTTTGTCTAATCTGATTCACGTACTGAGCAAAAAGAAGTTGGGGGTGAGTCTATCAAGACTGTCGCTTCTTCGTTCCTACTTCACGCTACGGAGACCTTCCCGGAAAAAACAACTAAGGAAGGTCTCCAACTAGCCCTACTCCTTCCATGAGTCCGCCGATGCCCATAACAAAGGAAGGGGAGAACACATATTTATCCAAGGTTACAAAGGCATGTATACAAAGATATCTTATATATGGATATTGATGTGTATCACAATTATCCTAATGGGAAAAAACACTAGTGTGAGTTAGGAACATGTATGTAGTGATCGTATCTAACTAGAAATAAGTACAACCGATATCTCTATAGGGGTAACTTTTATTTATATATATATATATATATATTGGATATTTGATCAAAAACATTAACATCAAGCTCTAGTACCAATTGTTATAGATGTATCTAATGCAAGCATGAGAATAAGGAAATAAATAAGAAAATAAGAGAGAAAGAAGGGTGTCAAGGGATTGATTTGGAGTTTCATGGGCAAAGGGATTGATTTGTAGTTGAGCGCTCACCACAAGAGTTTGTTCACCACAATATCGAAATCTCAAGGTAGTAAAATTGCCATATCAAGGATTTGAACTCAAATCCTTCCCCACATAGTTAATAACCTTAATGACTTGGCTATTCTAGTTAAATTGATTATAATCAGTATGATTATATGATCTAGACTTAATTAGCACATATTATATTGGATGATTGTTCTTTATATTCTAGAATCGACTACAGCATGCACATCTCTAGAAAAATCTAGAATCCATTAGAGTATACACATTTCTAGAACTTTCTTTGTATGCATACCTCTCTAACCTTATATAAATATATGTGCGTATGAAGGTGAATAACACTAGCTACGTAATAGGTTATTTAAGGGGTGTTGGGTGTGAGAGTGGATAATGGACCACTTCTCTCAATCTTCTTCTTTTCCTTGCAGTAAGCTTCTTTAAGGGTTAGGAGGGAGGAATATTTAGCCTTTATTCTTGCTAAAGATCAAGATGAGAGGGTAGAAGAGATGAAAAAAGGAGGCACTAAAGAGGAGGGGATGTGGATGAGGGAGTCGAAAGCCATGATGAAAAAAGGCAAGGCACCGATATTGTTCATGAGTTCAAGCCACCAAAAGCTTATGTCCCCTTTCTATTTGTAATCTCACCATTGTTACACTCTATGTTAAAAGGGGTTTTCTTATTGTAATTGAAGTTTATTTGGTTCTTAATCTAGCATATGTTATGCAAAGATTGTCAATCTTAATCCTTGTTAATGTCATTGCATAACATAACGGCGTACACAACCTACTTGAGAGAAAGCAATCAACAGTTGTCAAATCAGATTTCATGAAAGGTATTCCACAAAGGAATTTTGCAACGGAATTTCACAAAGGGAATCATGGAGTGCCCTTCCGATTCCATGAGTGTTGATTCATTACATGAGAACTTTGTTCACTCATGTAGAAATCTATTTGCGATAACTCATAATTGATGATTGCATTTAGTAACTTGCCACGAGGTCAATCATGCAAGTCAACGAGGCCAATACCTTTGAATTATTCATTGGAGAGTAAGAAACTTTATTCTACTCGATATTGGTACACAGTGATGCTCAAAACTGCTTGAGATTAGAATGCATAAAGAAATATGGAGATGTTGCCTATATAAAAATCATTTTTGGGTAATTATAGATTGGTAGTCCTTTAAATATTTGACATAATTGGTGAAACTCATGGGTGGTATGTCACAATGAGCTTAAAACAATTTTTTGTTAACATAATTAATTCCATTAACAATTTGATCATTATGATCACCTTTGACTACTACTTTTAAAAAACTCATGAGCAATAGCTAAAACTATTATAGATGTTTTTCAATTCTTGAAAGGAACCTCCCACAATTTGTTCAACCATAATGAAAAAGTTTTTGTTCCATAGACCAACAACCTCGGTCTCATGTACCAATCGAACAACTGTTCAAGTAAATTAGGAACGCTTTATGTCCTATGGAGTTTTCACCAAATATATATTGAGACAATATAGCTATTTCTTATTGATGTATTATTTTAGCCACAAGCCTCAATCAAAGTTAACATTCATCTATAAGTTAAAAACAATATAAACTAACTATCTAACAAATCGTGTTAAAATATATTGCATATTGCACTAGATGACTACCCACGATATAGCATGATTTTATACTGATTAGCATTTGGCAACATCGTGTATTAATCTTAAACAAAACGCATTTGCCTATGAATAAGAGCAATAAGTGCCAACTTTACATCACCACTAATTCTAACATCCAAGTGATAGTTTGTTTCTTGGCATTCCTTGACTTCTACTCACACCACCACCCATGAAACATTTACCACCAATGTAGCCATCATAGTTCCAACCTTTGGACATAACCTTTTTCTTTTGTGCTCACAAAATGTTCGAGAAATATGACTGGTTGCAATTTCAATGGTGGCTCAAAAGAAAAAAGTCAATTGTTTGTAAAGCACGATCCTATAGTTACCACCAAAACTAAGACAATACTCCTTTGTAGACACTAAAAGACACTTGTTTGTAAAGCACAATCCTAAAGCTACCACCGAAACTGATAATACTCCTTTGTAGACACTATGGATTTTCTTGTTGCTAGGATATTTCCGAAAATAATGTTAAGCTGAAAAAATAAAAAAAGATAGTTTCCATTGAGCAAATGAGTAAAACCCCATTTGATGGATGTCTTTTCTTAGAGAAGTGCATACCTTACTTTGTACCTATGATTTTATTGTGCCACACAATGCTTCATTTCTTAGAAGCGCACATCTTATTTTGTACCTAAACCATATGCTTGAAAATACTATGACAAATAAAATTTTACAAAATTGTGAATGTGAATTGTAAAAAAAATATGATCAAGACCTAATTATGGCACATAAGTATGTACACGAGAACAAGGCCCTAGGATGATTACACTGGTTATTTTTAGGGCTCAAGATTTTCAAGAAAAAAATCCCTTATTATCACCCTCTTCAAAATGCACCTACCGCTAGGTTTTGATGCAAAGTGTTTCCTGTAAAACTCAAAGCAGCTCTATGGCTCCGGTTACTACAATAGGTCGAATAAATTTCAAGTAAGTTGCTTCCCCTCGTTCAACCAGCTTTGGAAGTAGGCCTGCTTCCTTGGCCTTTACTCCTTGCTCTGTCCACAACTTTTCCAAGATATACAGAAATTTCAGTCATACACCAAATTTAACCGTGAGTTATATAGCTACTATATATTGTTAATTAAGGTACCGTTATGTGAGGCCAGTGAACTTTTGATGCAATCCCACAATTGTTTGCAAGAATGCGCACTTCAAGTGCACACATCTTGCTGGAAAATAGTAGACCTGTCAACTCTGCAAGCAATTTCACACCATGAAATTCGCCAAAAGCAGCTACTGCAGCTACTCCGTGTGAAGCCTTGTGTGCAAGTGTCACATGAGGAGCACGCTTTTGAATTAAACCCTCTATTCCTTTCCCAACAAAATACCTTTCCAAATCCTTATCTGCCAATGCTAGCTGAAAAACATTAAACAAGGGACATTAGTATTAACTATTTTTTGCAAACTACAATGTTTACAGAACTTGCATATAATGTAAAAACTAATAGATTGTCATTATGTTAGCAAAAGCCAGAGCACAAATTTTGCACGTTATATAATATTCCAAGGTTACAGATTATATCTTCAAAACTCACCTTCTTTAAAATATCAACTATCTCTTTCGATGACAAAACCAATGCAGCATAAGTCACATTTTTAAAAGAGCGCTCTGCGCCCAACAATTTCTGTAGAGGGATATCCCCCTTCAAAATGGCTAACAATTGTTCCCTTAAACTTTCAACAGTTTCATCAAAAGGAACCTACAGAACAACAATATAATGCACAATTATCCAAGAATGAAGTGATGTTGGCCATGCCATACATGCATGCCTTTGGAGTATAAAATCATGCAATATATTTAACAGAAAACCTGGATGGCATCGAAATATGCAGAATGTGAATTGACAACTTCACGCAATTTTTGTTCCCAATTTGACCATTCTTGCCTGAAAGACCCTTTCGTACTATCTAGCCTAAAATTTTGATTATTCTTGCTTAAATGAATTTGCCCAAATGAAAAGTTTTACAACAGAATCAATATCCTTACTGAACACACCTCGCATGTTTTGCTGTGTGCTGCCTGAAAAGGTCAAGTCCATGTGTAACGACTTCCAAAACAGGTTGTGGGATATCAGGCCTTCAGTTTACAAAATAATGTTACCTTCACTTTTATGAGAGTTACAAGCTAAAAATTTAAGTGGGATAATACATCTAAGGATATGAGGTTAAATTACTTGTTTTCCTTCAGTACAGGTAACTTCACAAGGTACCCAAAACGTCGCTTCAGATCATCTTCAAATTCACTTCGGTTCTATAGGCACCAGCTGTCACATCATCATCTGCTAGAGTCTAATCCATCAAAGAAATAATAGCAAGAAAAATATTACCTTTCCCTCATAAAGGTTGTAGAACATCAGTAAAACATATCCAGCATTTGGAGAGTTCTTATCCAAATTACCCTGTATGCATTGGAATCAACAAGATCAGGATATGTGATGAAATTTTCATTTAATTTCCCCTCTTAATAAAAATACAAAATTTCATTAGTTCCAGTTTCAGTTATATGATTCTGAATTCCCCATGGATTATTTTTTGTGCTTAGCTATGCCAGGTCTTGAAGTGTTAGGATTCCATCTACAACTCCTCATTTTTCCTCACTCACCTACGTGAGTTTTATTTTCTGTGACAGAACTGTGATAATCATCAGTTTCCTATCTCCATCCCCAAGCTACCTGACAGGAGCACTTATGGAGCTCTATGTCTTTATGCTCTTGCACACTTACATTAATATAAAGGGTTACAAATTATTTCGCCATCTCCATTCACATGCATCACTCCCTCAGTCTGTTCTGAGCATTGTGAAAGACATCAATGAATGAAGTGAATCTCATATTACAGTGAGTTCGTCTTTCTCTAGGAAAACGTAGCAATTATGGTAGTTCATCACTGGACAGTAATGGAAATATAAATTCAGAAAGAATGATTCTTATGTTTCTCAGACTGTCAGAATTATGTCCAATATCTTGCAGCAAGCTCCACAAAAAGTTCTTACTGGATGATCTGCTCGTTGAAGTACACGGTATATGAACAAGCACAACATATCCAGTGAAAATGGATTTGAATCTGTGCCTGCAGAGCAAAGGTTTCAGATGACAGAAGAACAGCAAAATGGCTTAAATTATCCCTATGAATAAGGCCATTATTACCTTCTGAATCAGGCACAACAGGAACTCCGATGGCACGTGTACTTTCACACATGCTCTCGATCTGTAAACGAATAAACTTCTAAGCCACGTTTGTTACCAAACTTCCATATTAATCAGTACATACCTAAATCACATAGAACTCACAGTTTGCCAAACTTCTACATTGGGCGCATTTTTATCAGCTAATGTAATTCTCAATCGTGAGCCTTTCCGTCTCTCTTCTAAGAGCTGAGGCCAGTATCTCCCTGATCAAGTAATACATCAACAAGGTGTACACGCATGTATATATACATATATCAAAGATAGATCCCAGAAACATGGATGAAAACTCACATCACTTCTACTCACATACTTCTAATCATAGTATGAACCATACGTGCATTCGCATTCGAGAATGTTTCAATCATTCGAGTATGGTGAACACCCCTTGAAGTATGGTAAATACCATACTTTTGTATTCATTATTTATTATAAGGTAATAGTTTTTTAAAGGTCAGAAAATTAAGGTAAAAAGTGTAAAAACAAAACATAAGAATTTTTTTATAACATACGCATTAGTTTGCATTCATATGAAAAAGAATGTTTGCCAGTGCATTCGACTATATTACGTACTATGCTTCTAATTACATAACTGACTTTTCATTGAACATAAACACATGATCAAAGATAGATCCCAGAAACATGGATGAAAACTCACATCACTTCTACTCAAATACTTCTAATTACATACTGACTTTTCATTGAACATAAACACATGCATACCTTTCATAAGATCACCCATTAACATATGCAGAGTTCTCCCATCTGACAGAGCACCAGGATTTCTAAGTAGCTCCTTGCATACGGCAGATTTTCCACAGCCAGGTATTCCTGCATTTGCAGAAAATAGAAACATAGCTTGATTTATGCCTGATAAAGAAAAATAAATGCAGATGCAGCAGGCATTCAGAATTCAAGTTTCCTAAAGTTATCATTACAATACGTCATCTACGAAATATGGCAGGGAAGAAACAGTACCCGGAAAGAAAACTATCATCCCCTTATCACTATTGTCCACATTCATTGGCTCTGTGGATAGAAGTGAATCACCCTCAGAAACTGACTCATCTTCATATTCAAGCATAGGCAGGAAATTCTCAGTATTGATGACAGCTCCAGCAAATCCAACCAATTTCTGATTAAGAGCACTTCTTTTTGCATAGGCTTCCAGGAATGGCTCTGCCTCAGATAGGTATATCTTTTCATTTAGACCTCTTCCTCTAAATTTCGTTGTTATATATTGCGCCCTATTAGATCAGGTCAAACAGAAAACATAAAACACCATAACATAACAATTCTTTATTCTCCTTCAGCTTTGGCATCAGAAGCCTTACCACTCAGTCAAAAGTTCATCAAGGTGTCGTTGTTTCTCACCAGATGTATTCCAGTTCCCCAATTGCCTGACAAACAAAGACAATAAATTTTAAATAACAATGGTAAATCCGGAAAATAATGCTTTTCCAGAGACCGAAATTAAAGGATATCTATACAATATATATTATATCATTTTGGAAAGTTGATTAGCCCATGAGGGCATATCTTCCAACTCACTCTCACTCCTCAGCTACATATCAGGAAGGCTCTTTTGCAAGTGTTACATGGACACTTTCCTAAGATGCCAATACATAGATGTTTGCATATATCCTACAATACTTGCACTCTTTATTACTCCAGTTCTAGGAAACTTCAAAGCACAGTGGGAGTAGACCAGTTTCAAGCACACTCCCCTGAGCTTAGGTTCAAATCAATGAAATTGGTGAGATGCAATAAGAGATCGAGGGATGGACCTTTGCTCCATTGCATCAAAATTCTCTCAAAAAGACCAGAAACAGAACTGAACCTAATTTGCCATCATGTTATATTGATGTGACATGCGAGTTGAACTAATTTGTCTCAAAGGCTAAATTAGCCACTTGTCATATCATTATTTCTTCCTTTATTTGATTTTGTATCCTTTCCATGATGGGAACTTCCTAGATTTGACCTTGTATCTTTCCCATGATAATTACTTCGTAGGTTTGATTTGGTTTCTTTCCATGATAATTACTTCATATATTTGATTTTATCTTTCCCATATTGATGTGACGAATGCACTGTATTAATTTTCTCAAAAGTCTAAATTAATGAACATAACAAAAGCTTTTCAGGTTGTGGTTTTTGTTAACTGTAAGCAGGGGCCAGAGTTCTTTACACATGCAGACAACAAAAGGCGGGGGCATTGAATATGGTAAATGATTTACTGTTTGTTGTAACAACCTACTGTATATAGCTGCACCTTAGTTTGTGATCTAGTTAGTCTTCATTTAAGATGTAATCTCTTATTCGGTCTTATAGGCCATTTTGGCCTCTTAAAAGACGTTAATATATCTTTCTTTCTTTCTTTCTTTCTTTCTTTCTTTCTTTCTACCTGAGTTGCATCTATACATGCTCACTTAGGAGCACATGAACTTTTCATTTTTGTTTTGCCAAAACTTTCTATCACACCACCCTTCAGCACTATGCTCATATATCCTTGTTTATTTAATTTTCAATTGTGTATCTTGTGTTCTTTTCATATTTTTACACTAACATGGTATCTGTGCTTTGAGGTCCAGCACCTATCTAACAGAGCTTTGGAGGAGATGACTGCAGATGTGGGGGCCAATGAAAGGATGCTTTGCGTTTGCACAGATAACAGCAGCTAGTGGAAGTGGAAGTGGCGCCCCTAGTGAGCCTCCTGCAATGTCAAAGAGGAAGTCTGATGGAACGAACTACATGCTGTGGTAGTTCAACATGTTCACCTTGTTGGATTCATACAACTCCTAGATAGCATCCTTAAATAGATGCCAAATAGGTGGGAATAGCACATCCAAAGAATCTTATGATCATAATCACTCCAATTGCTCTAGATCTCTGGCATCAAGAAGGGTAATGCAAACAAAGTACGAAAATGTAATGGGGACAACCAATTCCATGCACACGTCAAAGGCAACAGATGCCTGGGATTAGTATGAGATGAAGAATGAGACCAAGATCCACAAACTGGAATCAGTTGTCCACTGAGCAAATGGAGAAAGGGAAAGAATGCAGAGATGTTTATCACAAGAGAAAAGCATCTTCATGATGAGTTGTCAGCTTACAGATTGGTGAAATCATCTGTGGAGTTAGCATGAATGTGTATTCTCTCTTTGCCTCCAATACGCATTATCTGCTAGAACAGATAAAGAGAAGGCGGAAAGCCAACCAGAAGGTCATTCAGCATGCCAAGTACATGGTAAAAGATATATATCGCTCAGGACTGTCAAGACTACAAAATTAAAAGCCAAGAGTTCAATTCAACTGGTTCAGTGTCAGCCAAGAGGATTTCTGCACATTTAGCTGAAGATGAGGGAGTAATGCTGTGGCTAGTGCAGGACGCGGATGATGTCAAATCCGAAGGTCCTGCAGAAGTGTTCTCAGATGTGGATGCATCTGGATACACTTGGGCTATAGATAGCAGAGCAAACCGACATATGATAAGCCAGGAATTGATTTCAAAAGTTAAGGAACATCAAAGATTTGTTAATCCCAGCGAGGAACAATTAGGGATGTCCGGCTGAGGGGAGTGGATGAGTGTATATGAGAACTTGATGCAGTGGGACAAGTGCTTGGTCTGGTTAGCAGATCCTAATTTGGTTCTGTTGGTTAGGTGCAACAATATTGGGTAACCTTTCAAAATATATTTGAGCTGGCTGACTGCATTCGTCACAGATGAGAGCAAGGGCATAGCAGATGTGAGGATATGGCTTCAGCGCTTTGGGCACCTAAAATTCTGCAGGCAGATGAGCTAAGATACAACTTGCTGAGAGTAGCCTGAAGTCCCAGGGGGAGTGAGGTTTGCATGTTGGGCAAGCAGAGATGTAGGTCTTCTATGCAAGAGGCAAAGAGCGAGATATCTCCTCTAGAATTGGTCCACGCTAACCTCTACACAATTGTGGTAACAAAAGTGTTGGGTGGATTATCCTTTTTACTGATCATCAATGGTTAAAGTAGGATGTTGTGGGTATGTTTCATCAAAGAGAAGCCTGAAGTTCTTTGGTTTATAATGTGGTGGTAGATGGTGTATAAGCAACTAGACCTGAAGGTGAAATGTATTCAGACTGATTAAGGTGGAGAATTTCTTTCGAATCTGTTTTGAGTATTTATCATTGAAGAGTATTTGAAGGAAGCTGGTTGTGTTGTATACTCCACAGCAAAGCGGAGTAGAGGAACTTCAGAATCAGATGATTGAGAAAATGGCCCATTATATGAACAAGGAGCAAATGCATCTTTGTCAAATACATAGAACCTGGAGGCAAAGCCCTACAAACTCCATGATTTTACTTAAAAGACGTGGGCTCGGTCATGATGTGGAATTTAGGCAAGGTTCACATACCTCAGATAGGACATCCAAGACATCAAAAGTAAAATACACCATACACCAGCCAAAGGTAGAGCAAGAGCAAAGGACCCAGTAAATCCTGAGTAACTCCATCAAGCTCTAGCTGGAATGTCACTTCACTTCCCAGGGCAGGCAGATTGACTCTGACACTACACTAAGTAGGAAAATTGAAGATAAGACGGTACATCCTAAAAGGTCGAAGTGCATGAAGAAGCAAGCATGGTGGAAGTGGGCAATGGATCATACCATGAACCTAGCACTTAAAGAGGGTGATCCTTGAAGATGTCAAGTGCTAAGCTCTATGGAGGAGGCAATGGAGAGTAAAGAAGAGTTTGGACGTACAAGCTGAAGAGTATTTCGAACAACCAAACTTATGGATAGACCAGACAACAAGGTCATAAGGATGTTCTAGCATTACTACTCCCCGCATTGCCTTTTGCACCACACAGTTCTTCAATAGTCTTGTTCATTGCCTATTACTCATTAACATGGTACTCTCATAGGCCAAAATCTCTTTCTTTCGTCTCTTTTTATATTAATTTTGAGGTCACATGGATAGCATTTGGTCTCCCAATGATAGTAATAATATTAATTTTCAGGTCAAATGGATAGCATTTGGTCTACCAATGATAGTAAAAATATCTGTGCATCTCTGTTTATGTAGAGTGAGAAAGACACACTCATCAAAACTTTATAGTGGACAAACCACTTAAGTACATGTGATTTAGCCTTCGTCTCTGTTTATGTAGAGTGAGAAAGAGACATACTTATCAAAACTAAACAGTGGACAAACCACTTTTGTACATCTGATTTGTCTCAAAGGAAAAAAAATCTCTCCTCTGTCTTGATTTTTGGGTCCAACGTGTCCGATTTGGTCTCTTTTGGGTCCACTGCATCGGATTTGGTCTCCTAATGATGGTATATGTATATGTCTGTATGAAAAATGAGTAAAGATGGTAATATGTCTGTTTATGTAGAATTGAGATAGGCATGCTCATCAAAACACATGGATGAATCTGAAATTGGTAAGCAAAGTAAATAAAGTAAACACTCGTTTCTTTGTTTTTGATAGTAGACAGATCACTTTTTACATCTGATTTGTCTCAAAAGCCAAAAATCTTTTTCTTTCTCCTTTCTTTGTATTGATTTATGGTTCCCATGAGTCTGATTTGATCTCCTAACAGTGGCAATATAACTATCTATCTCTGTTTATATAGAGTCAGACAAAGACATGCTCATCAAAAACACATGTATGAATCTGAAGTCAACAAATAAACTAAATAAAATATTCACTCATTTCTTATTTTCTGATAGGGCAGACAGACCATTATTTTACATCTGATTCATCTCATAGACAAAAAATCTTTCTTCCTTATCTCTTTATATTAAATTTTTGGCACATGGATTGGATTTAGTCCCGCAACAATGGTAATATATCTATATCTCTGTTTATATAGAGTGAGTTAGAGACATGCTCATCAAAACAGATAAGTGAATTTGAAATTGATAACTAATTCAAGTATTCACTTATATCACTTTAGTTACAAATAATATATATACATACTTGAGATAATAATCTCTGTATCTCCGAAAACCGAAGCGAAATAATGTGGACAAGCCATTGCGTATAAGAAAAGTACGAATCTGTTAAATGACATGTAAGAATTATATATTTATATTTGTAAAAAACAAAGACGGCTTAATTTAAATATTTCACCTTGTAAGGTAAAAATTTCAATTTTAGCATCAAATGCTCTGTCTCATCTGCTAATGGCTCACTATGCAAACCTAAACTAGTCTGGCTTGTTTGGAACATGTCTGCAACTAGAGCTGTCTGGAGCTCTCCCTCTTTACTAGAAAACAGTTCAATATCTACAAAGAAACCTGTAGAAGATCCATAATCAATCATTCAACTCCATTCGGGTGGGAACATATGAAGTGTGACTTTTTGTGGATGTTTTATTTTTCAAACAGGTGGAACAAATTGAAAGCCGCAATATTCAAAATAAAGAATTTACCTCTATACAATGGCCATAGCTGTGGATCCTTCCTGCAAATAGAAAGTATCATCAGTCAGCTTGACTCTCTATCATAATACGTTGAGATGAAGCCAAGAATTCTTTGCTACTCTCCTACTTCTTGGTAACCGTGGGATTAGATCAGCTCCCACACTATTAATTGTTGTATTAGCTTAGTGATTCCCAGTTTTGCTTTTGATGAAACCTAATAATTACTAAACAATAAATGTAACAAAAAATCACCCAAAACTCACCTCATTTGCACCTGATATCTTCGAAATACAGAGTCATTGAGTACATGGATCGTCAATCTGAAACAAATGTTCATACTACTTTTATAATTTGCCTTCACATGACAAGGGTAACGAACTCCCATATTTCTTGATCGTAAAAAATGAATCATCTCCTGCATAGTGAAGAGCCTTAGTACTGATCTCCAAGAATGTGAATTCAAATATAGGTTAAATTTTGGCATGAAATGTTTTAACTTTTTTTTATTAAGCAACAGCAAAAGGAGCACATGCCTGCAATTTTGATGCCATTTGATTAACAGGTGTGGCCTTAAGAAACTTGTTGAGCAATGAGGGATCACCTCGAGTAGCTGACCAATCTGACAAATCTGCGCACATATCATGTCCAACATCTTGAAGAAGCGCATTAACTTGCTGTGGAGAATAATGAAAGTGTTAAACTTCAAAGGTTAATCTTTCAAATAAGTGACTCTGTACTCCAATGATATAATTTACCTTCTGCTCATTCTCTCTGTTCTCAGCACATAATTCACGAAGACTTTTTCCTGGTTGTGCATTTTCTAATCCAATTCCAAAGAAAAACAATATCAAAACCCATGTTTAATTCAAAGTGTAAATGTGAATTGCAATGTGACATTGACATCTTCAAAGGCTCAATCACCAAAAGTTACATCCATGTGAATCTCAAGGAATCTCTGGTAAAATATCATGGCATACAAAGTACATCCAGTGGACCTGGGACATCATTACAATTGGCAGATTTGTGGAATCATCAATGTGTGTCATGCCTACACAACCACATGCAAGATATTTTTTCTAAACACATGGCGAGTCATATGCCTGAAATTGACGTTGAATCTATCAGCAGACAAGTAGCCCTTATTCAAATTCTGTTGGACCTGTAAGTTCTAAAAATGCACATCAGATAATGCAGCTAAAGAACAAGCAAAACTGGCAGAAATATCTACACATAAGAATGATTGGAAGTAATAAGCTTGCATATGAGGAAAAGCAATCAGTTAGTATTGTGAGGTAAATGCCAAAAGATCATAATATCATACCTTTATATGTAACCAAAGGAAACTCTCGCAAAGCCTTTTGCATTTTCTCTGGACTTTGTGGACTGACAATCCTTGCAACCAAACCCTCAAGGATCTCCCCTTGTACATCAACATGGCTTTTGGTTGCTGAAACAAAGAAAAATTCGATTTTCAAGTAGAAATTTTAAAGAGAAACTATAGAACCATTAGTTATGGTTCCCAATCATTAAGATAAAAATGTCACAGCATCGTTAGTGCCTATGATCACCAAGAGACATTTAAAAAGGGCCAATGTAAGACCCAAGGCATAAAATGTTGCACATGGAACTAAGTTAATGCTAGATCTTGCTCCAATACTTGCAAGAAAAGCATATGATTGCAATTCAGGCCAGGGAGTACAATGTGAATGATGGATGGCGCTCTGGCTTCTGAATACAAGGATAAAGATGACCACATAGCATACCAGATTATAGTCTGATATACCAACAGGATACAGGATACAGCTAAACGCGTGCATTATGAGATATTCTCTCATAGAAAGATGTAAATAGAGTCACAAACATTCCAACAGGAATGGCTCCATTATTCCAACAGAAGATTAAGACGTCAACATTGCTAGATACATGATACAAGAACCACCACATTGAGTTTCTCTCACTATTATGAAATGTGATGCTCTTTTTCCAGCAAGTAAAATAACATACATTAACCATCACATTGAGTTTCTATCACTTCTCCTCAGGGTGGAAACTTTCATAATGATCTTACAGCCTTATTTCAGGAACAACACCCAATCAAATCTTAGCAATCTAAATGTGATGAATATTTTAGTAAACATAGGTACAGAATCTAAGAATCATAACACTTGAGGTCTCCTATGTTTAGAAGCTATATACCTTCTACTGAAATGTCTGAAATCTCATCCAAGACCTTGCTTACAGCCGTTGCCGTGCCCTCCTCACACAATGCATCATATGCAGTGAAAAAGGATGTGGCTGATTTTCTACACGAATTTTGCAGAAATTTACTGTTTCCTGCTTGAATAAATCTCTGGATGGATATGTTGATGCTTCATTCCAATAACAAGCCTCTACAGTCAAAATAACAGTACCTTGTTGAAAACAGCCATACATGATTGGCCGGTAGCCTCCACTGCCGACAAAAAGCAATAATTTCTGGAGTAGAATAAAATTTAGGCTTATTTTGAAGATTCGTCACAGCAGTGACCACCACTGTAAATGAAAATAGAAACAGCTCATTAGACATCCTAATGCTAATAAATATAACATAATGTCAGTCTTAGGTTACATGAAATGTTTCAAACAAGGAAATGGCCATTAATACATAACACGCGTGATGAGTAAAATGACATAGATTAACCATATTTGAGAGTTATATTATTTGAGGTGGAATTTGTAATTTCTCATACATAACATGTGTATTATGTAATTGACATAAAATATTCACATATATAAAAAAGATGTTTTAGATCGTAATATCTGCTTCAGCACTTTGATGGTAGTAGACTTCCTGGATATAATCAAGCATGATATGCCAAAAGTAACTTTTTAAGATTGGTCTCATGACCAACCCTTTTAAACAATGTAAGAATTTATTAAAGCATGTCTTCAATCAATAAAGATATTAAGTTTGTCGCATAATTTTAGATTCTCGATACTCTTTTATGCAATTAGACATCAATTACTTTCTTATTGTAAAGGCATCATTAAAATTGCACTAACCATAGTCCTGCTTTGGCCTCTGTCCATGGTCACCCAAGACAGCTGTAACGAGCTCCATTGAAACACAGAGATGGTGCCTCTGTGAAAAACATAGTATTGAAACACAAACTCTTTCACTTGTTAATCAAAGATACATTAACTTCGAGAAATTAAGCAAACGAATATAAAAGAATTAATATAAATTATAAAATCTACAACATAATAAGATGAATTCATAAAGACCAGTAAGTTCCTAGATTACACATAAATTTGTTCACATAACACCCCACCTCAAGGTATGCATTGAAATCCCTCTTTTTCACTGCTGCTTCAGGCCCCCAAGCTTCCTGAAATATTTTACTCAGTACAAAGACCCCGACAGCAGTGTATCTGCATTAATTGAGCCGTGATTCTTAACGGTAGTGACTACTGCAGCCCAACTGAGGTTACGAGTATATGAGGCTACTTACAGATTTCCAAAGCTATTTTTGGCAAAAGCGCCATAATGGCCACTGTACATAAAAAGAGATCCTGAATGCTTCAAAGAGACCTGATAATAAGTTATAATATAAATTTCATTAAACAGTATACTTTTACGAGCATATTTGATATACAGTTTCCTTTGTATTAGTGCATAACTCACATTTAAAAAACGTAGTCAGTATATTCAGTAATGAAATCATGATAAATATAGTATTGCATATGAGGAATCAGTACCAATCTGCTTAATCTACTATTATATATCTCCACACCAACACTTAGTAAGAACTTGAACCTAGGTGAAGTATATTTCACATGTAAAAGACAAACGTTTGCCAAAATATCTAAATGTCAAAAATATGTCTTAATTTATCTTTACCTCTAAAACTCCTTTCCCTGAGTTAACAATATCAATCATTTTCAAGCGAATCTGCATAGAATCAGACTGTTTTAGTGCTTCATCCAATTGCTACACAAAGTTACCAGCTTTTAGCTCCTTCATTCAAGCAATGTACAGAATACCCTAGTTAGTGTTTTTGAACAACTTCAATGAGCACATAGCATTTCCTAAATAACTATGGCAAAAAGGAGAACCTCTTGATCAGACTTCTCATTCTCGAATTTTGGATAGAAGGTTGCCCTGATTTGCGCTTGAGCACTCCCAAGATCTCGTCCATGACAAGACGACATATGGTGATCTCCATCATGGGACACTGAAGTACTTGAACTCTGTGCTCTATCCTGGTGATCATCACGATTAATATCAGTTTTAACTGGAAAGTTTGATGATGGTGTGGATGATGTCTGTCCTTGGCTGGAATCACCCATGTTTGATTGTGATGAACCTTCTACTTTCACAACATATGCTGTTGCTGGACGTGATGGTCTCCACGTGCCCCTACGACCCCTCGTTCCCTGTGAAAATCAACATTAGCATCATTTTCAGCAAGCAAACTCAGAATATAGTCAATCATACTTCACCATGGCTTAAAAGCCGTTAATATTTCTTTCTTTGTTTCTTTCTATTTATTCGGATTCTATGCATTCATTCCAATTATCAGGGATGTCATGGCTGCACCCAATTGTTGTAGAGGCTCTATTTAGGTTGGCATCTTTCTTCATGGTGCATGGGAGCTTCCTTTGGCAATAGGTTTGCTAGGTTTGTCTTTTCCTCTTAACAGTTGGTGAGTGGGATCGATAGTATCATTTGGTATTGACCAAACTACATAATGGTTTTAAGTTGTATGGTTTAAGCAGAAACAACCGAATTCATTGGATGCACCATCTTTGGCACTAACCCCCTCAGTGATTAGCAAGCCCATCACATAAGATCTCATCCAGCCAGTGATTAGGATAAAATATATGAAACTTTTGCAGTAGTTAGGTACATAGTCTTTTTCATGAAGAATCCATCTTCTCTACACCCCTGAGGATGGATTTAAACAACCCCTTAGGTATAAATGGATAACCAGTTTTCTGATGGATTGAGATGCACCAATACAGAGCCAGAATCTGAAGCACTACATATGTTGTTCCACAGTTTACAGTTGAGATTTCAGGATGCTTTCCCAGACTCTTTAGGAAGGGATTTGGACCATTTCCCAGGTAAGGATTTTGATGAGAAATGTTTGGGGCTTTTTTCACTCGAGATGCACAGATTTAGGAAGTCTTTTGCTGACTAGATATTTAAAAGAGCTTTTAAAAAGGCATGTCTGACTTCTTCAGAAGGTCAGGCTCAAAGAAAACACAACCGGTACCTTGGATATTGTTTGATTCAGTATTCCATTCAAATTTTTCCATAGATGGCGGAGGATGCATGTCTCCTTGGGTAGTACTCACGTTCAACCTCTGCTAGAAGTATCCTTATTTTCTTCATAGTATCCTCCACAGTATTTGTAACCATGGTCCCTAAATCATTTTACTGTGTGGTCATAACCTAGTTTCATAGCGAGGCTGCCAGAATTGGTAAAGTTAACTTTGCTTTATTTTCCCAAACATTCAACAAGATTCACATGTGGCAACTTTTGATCTCCGAGGTCACTTCAGCCGTTTGACATCATAAATATAACCTTTTGTATCATTTCATTAATATAACCAAGGCTTTGGCCCACTACTCGAGGTAATGGAATATGAGAACCAGCAGTACCTGGGGTTGTTCCTGCTGAAACTCAAGAGACACCAGAGGAAGTTGTTAAAGGATAACAATGCAACCACACAAGTTCATCAACAAAAAACAATCACAACCTTCTTTAGCCCCATCACTCCTATTTATGCTACAAATCAATCAAAGGCTACACAAATGGGATCCCCACCAAGATATTGCAAAGGGGTTACAGTAGATCAAGCAATCACAGTTTTTTTGCGCACATAAACCTTGGCCTTGTGGACAATGATCTCGGCACCCATCATCAATAGATGAAGGAAATTGTCTCCCACCATCACAGGTGTTCCATTCACTTTTGGAGATCTCTCAATTCTGGATCAGCCCATGCTAGAGATCTTTCAAAGGTGGAAATTGTAATCTGTCCAACTTGAGAATCATACATCTATCGATAATGAAAATCATATAGTTTCTTTTTTAAACTTTTTATTTACTCACATCTATTGTGGTTTGCTATTCTCAAAGATGAGACAACATTTCAAAAGGTAACTTCTTGTTTGATCTTATAGGCAATTTTGGCCTTTTTAAAGACATTAATATATTTTTCGTTCTTTCTCCCTCTTCCTCTCTCTTTGATATCCACATTTTTGTATAATTGGTAAGAGTGTGAAAAACAACTTCAGCATCAGATTCAAGAGGCAAACTCTGATATGTACTCAGAAAACTAAAAAAGCCTTGACCTTGCTGAAGATAATTTCAGAATGAGATATCCACAATTAGCTATGATCAATAGATATGTACTGCAGCCGCGTGAGATATATCATGTGCAGGATGATATATAGGTATGAAGGGATGAAAACCAATATCAGCCTCAATTTCAAATAAGTAAACTCGAAATACAGTCGGGAACCTACAAAAACTCTGACCTCATTAAAGGTAATGGTATAAGAATCCAGATTTTTATATGACCAGCAAGTACGGGATTCAATTACAGAAGAAACTTTATGTGCATTATGATGTGTATGAAGAATCCATTTGAAAAGAGAAACTCCTAAAAAAAAAAATTGACAGAAAAAGTTATTACAAAAAAGCCTAACTTGAAAAGTCATCAAAAGTTCATAATTTGACAACGTTTGGAAGATACTCATACTCTAATATGGATACATACATATATGACAGTTGTTTAATACAGGTGCATATTATGTGCGAGATGGATGTAACTAGAGCCGAAGACTAAGTTGTACTATGGATAAGGTGAAGGATGAAGTATCAAGGAGAAAATCATGATATTACTATGGTTTTACCATGTTTAAGTATCAGAAGATGAAAGAGAACAAACAATTAAGAAAGAAATATGCATGGTGATTAAGTGTATTCCAAGATTTCACACTGTTTTTGAATTGAGAGATGAAATGGACAAAGATTTAAGCAAAAAATATGGATGATGATGCGTATATTCATGGACAAAGACTTAAGTAAAAAATATCGAGTCTGATAAAGGAGACCAAAGATAATAATAAGAAGCAAGAAATAAGCCTTATGATTAGTAGATTCTGAGATCCACCATGTGTCAGAATCAAATGCCAAAGGTAGATAAAAGCAAGCAAAAAATAAGCCTGATGGTGAGTACATTCTGAAATTCATCATGTGTCAGAATTAAATGATTAAAGAGGGAAACAAATACGCAAGAAACATCCATGATGAAGTATCTTTACAAATTTTAAGCCCATGTTTTTGAATCGGAAGATCAAAGAGAGAATCAATCAAGCAACAAATAGGCACGTTGACATGTATATACCATGTCTGTCAACCATATGGAGACAATTAACCAGTTCTCACCACGTTTATGAATCACAACATCGAAAAAAGACGCAATATATAGCTGTATATGCCATTTTTTCTTGTACGGTGTTTCTGGATCAGAAGTTCAAAAGAGAGAGAAAAATAAAAAAACAAATAAAAGTCAAAACACGATATGCATGACGATGGTGAGTCAATTCTGAGATTTACCATGGAAGCTCGGCAAAGGGAGGCTAAAGACAACTCCTGGACTCAGCGATGGCAGAGGAGGGAAAAGCACAAACAGTTGACTGCTGCTCACAGCGATGGCATCGCACAGGTGGGAAAGATCAAAGCTCCCGTATGAACCCAGGGCCAAACGAATGATTGATTTTCTTCGTTATATCTTCTTCCTTTGGCTTTTTACATGCTGAAGCTATTTCTGCAGGCATTCAAGAATTTCCTATGAAAAGAGAAAGCAATGGAAATGATTGGAAACAACAAATTTCCATTTGAAATTTGCTCATATTCCTTCTCTCTTAGAACCTTCTAGAAAGAAAAAAAAAAACCAGACAACCCCTCTCTAATCCTGTCATGAGGTTTTTGCGTGGTTTCCGGGGGACTCTGTGTCCACGGCCACCAGGAATGACATTCTCTCGGATCTTTTGAACTTGTCCTGTCGGCTTCGCCTAAACCCCAAGGTGCCCGTCGGGCATTGAAGCAAGCAAAGACCCAGGCCAAATCGTGGGGCTGCATCCTGTCACAAATTCCCCAGCTGCTTCATGCATGAAATAAGTACTTTGATCATTAGAAGAGATCATTCTGAAAAAACAATGCCATGCACCGATGCAAATGCCCTCGAGGTTTTCTTTCATCCCCGCCTCCTTTACTTTGTTGCTTTTAAATCAGTCCAAACCATGCATTATTGCGTACCTGCCATCCGGGACAAGGACTGTGAGGACGTTGGCATCACTAGTATACAAACAGCTCAAGAGAACACTATATCCAATAAGAATCAAACTTGAAATTTAGGGTTTAGATGACCTTCTCTCCTATCCATTAGATGATAGACCCACATTTTGACATCCCTAGTTGATAGTCAACCATTAATATCTTTTAGAGGCGACAAAAGAAGATGCAAATTTATCAACGTGTTTTCTATCTTGGATTAACATTCATGACTGTGTGCAATGGTGGGGTAAAACTTGGTAAGGTAGGTGGAATTATCTACATAGGTAACACTTGATAAACAAAGTGCACATGTTGTATGTATACAATTAAATGTTAAGCACCTGTCATTGGGGACAAGAAACACGAGGGCATTAGCACCAAGAATATGCATAAAGCTCAAGAGGACACTAGAAAAAGAGAGGGATAAAGTAAATCTTGCTTAAAACTTGTGGTCCACCCTAATCATAATATGAAGGGAGCCCAACCTCGTTGTAAAAAGCCATGAGAGTCACTTGTTGGTAACTTTCGTACTTTTCTTCTTCCTTATTGGGTTTTCTCCTTTCACATAATTCTACTAGAGTTATAAAGTCTTTCCTCTCAATCTTTCTCTCGAGCAAAAGAGTCACTAAGTTTTAAGCACTAATTAGCCAAACCCTAATCCCTCAACATATTGTCCTCTTTAGTTACTTAACTTGCAGTTTATGCATGCTACATGTACACTTCCTTCATCAAACAATGCCTGAGTAGATAATTCCACCTACCTTACCAAGTTTTGGCCCACCATTGCACATGATCATGAACGTTATCCAATAAGGAAGTCTACACATTCATAAAATTGCACATTTTTGTCTCCTATCTAAATAGTCATGGTTGACTATCAACTAGGACATCAAAATGTGCATCTATCATCTAATAAATACGACAAATGGCCTTCTAAACCTTAAGTGCATATATTGATTCCTATTGTATATAGCTCCATAAATGCATAAACAACCATTGGTTGAAGCTATGATACCTATCTCTTCTTTTTATTGGTAGAACTTCCATATCACGAGTCTCGACTCTGATAATGTCAATGTTTATGATTTGGATTTTGACGGATTATCATGTTTTTTGTATGTGTCTATGAGTTAGTTTACTAGTGCTAATGATTCCCCTGTTATTACATCCACTTCCAAATACACTATGATAGGTCACCTTCTTTTTGGGTCATCGGATAATTATGTCTGGGTTGAGATGCTCCTTAGAGGGGGTTCTCACCACATCACTTTAACCATTATCTTCACTTTCGTTTTAGGTATACGAATGATGATCAAGATTTTGATCTCTTCAAGATGAGGGATACCAAAAACGTGTCATTCTTTTGCATTGTTATAGCATAATATTGAAGAGAATTGTTTGCTTGCCTATGAATTTATACATATATTTATTCACAAGAGGATTCGATTCCTCTTTTTTAGGTGAGCTAGGAATTGATGGTTCACTTATTTTTTGCCTTACCAAAGGACACATAAACATCTGTTCTATATATTAGGCTCAGCTGGCACTTTGTTTTACATCTTTATGTGTGTCTACTCAACAACTAACCCATGTGTTCATGTGCCCCCTAGGACTAGTAAAAGTTGTCATGGTTTTGAATAGAGAACACCAAAGCTCCCCCACCAATCATGGCAGTATTCGAAGAATCATTAGAATGCATTCATGTGTATGCGTGAATAGTCCCGAATAAAAAGAGAAAAAAGGCAATGTGGGTCATTTCAAAGTAGGAATCAATGTTAACAAATCGTGGTATCATTCAAATATCGGTTGACACGAGGATTCTCAAAAGAGAAATCACATATATGCCGTAAATCCACATAAAACAAAGTTGATATTTTTTGGAAAAAAAACAAAGTTGATAAGTTTGAAGGATTGTCTAACCCTATTTACAAGGTATTTGAGTGGAAATCAAGCAAATTGTTGCATACCTCTTGAGATTTGTCAGAACAATATGTGAACTAATAATGACTATCTATCCGCCACGTTAGCAAAAAACTCCATTATTTTGTGTTGATTAACTATACATATATACCTTTCGTGTCAATTTATTTGCCACAATAATTTACATGACAGGAGTTTTTATCAATAATGGAGTTCAATTTCTATGTTCCATACACCATACAACCAACCACCCTATGACTTTTTGTTTACACTTCAAGTTTTGTGAATCATTGCCCCTTCCCAAACTTCATCACTTAGCAACATTACAAATATTATACGTACACCACAATTTGAAATTTACCTTTGAGATCTTGCTTTGTTGCTACATTACACAGGAGAGCTTTTCCTCCCATAATATATATCACCCTTGGTTACATAAATTATGTAACAATGGTCACCTTCGACAAAAGTTCCTTTTCAACTTAAGTGGTTCATCTTAAATCTAGTTGTAGCCGACACTCTTATTGGTTGGCATAAAAGCGTGGGAAACTAAAAAGATGCAAAAAGTTGTGTGATAAGATTATTACTAGGAATCCTACACATAACACTCTTACTTGCTAAGGACCATAAATTAAGACATTAGATACGTAACATAATAACGTGTTGTTCATGTCATGTTTGGAATCTTTCATGACTAAAAAAATGTGAAAAAGCGAAGACTGGGTTGAGCTTGAAATATATACAAATGTTTCTTTTACAAGAATGAGACACCATAGTAAACATCCAACCATTTTTTTAAAAAATAGCTTCATTACAAGTTACAACTACAAAATATTGTTTTAATGAAAGTAAGCACATCAATTTAGTTTTATTGGTCATCTATAGTTGTTTTCGTAAAGAGAGGCAACACAAAATACTAATATTTCTAAGTTTAGTTAATATTATCCAATACAAGAACATAATAATGATCAATTGTTAGTATATAGATATTCTAGTAGATACTCTAATAAGAATAAATATATGAGCACGAGGAGATTAGGGCCATGGTCCAAAAATAGCATTTTGCGATAAGCTTGACAATACATGCATTTATGTGTGAATCGTGATGATAATGAACCCATGAGTATTGTCGTCTAATCGATGTTAGGGTTGTGTGCTAAAGATTGTCTCAAAAGCCGAAATATCAACTCAACCCATGAAATAATAGCTAAGAGACAAGAGGATCAACATACAATAAGAGGGAATTTTGCCTAGAATAATTTATGTGCGTGAATATTGAGATTTGGTAAGTCAACATTTCCCCAAGAGTGAAGAAAAGTTAGTGAGACACTAGATTTGTGCCAATACAAAAGCAATTAAGAAACTAAGATCAACAATTTTATTGAGAGAGAGTTGTCACATGCCCAACACCATGAACACGTACAATCATGGCATACTATATACTACACTTCAAAGTAACGTGGAAGCATTGGCTCTATACATCCACAAATCTTATATTTATTGACTAAGTTTGGTATACAGTACAAGCTGTAAATTTGTGTATAAATATAGGTGAGGTAATTGTGGGTTGGAGTACGAAGCAATGGGTCTAATGTTAGGTTGTAAAGAAAAACATTATTGCGTTATGTGTAAGATGGCCTTCACTAACATTTAACTTTATCCTTTCCTACTAAAAAGCGACATTTTCAAATTCATTTTCCTTACTAGGTTAAAACAATAACATTTCCTTAGGGAATGTTAACAATAAAACAAGGGCCACATCATGAGGTGAAATAGATCCAATTTAAGTTTTTTGCTAGATTATGCATCGTTCCATAAGCAAAAACCAAAACCGGATGAATGAGTCCAAGGGTGGCATTTTGTCTCTATGGGATGTGTGGGTGTGCACATCTATCTGATTCACGTTGTTCTCAATAATTTGTCAATAATTTCAAAACGTTTATATATGTATGTTTGCATACACATACATGTATTGGTTCTCGTTTTCAATATTTGAGAACCAGACAAACAATACATGTGACGAAGCCTCAATGAGAGCAAATCACAATGAGACATATCATGGATGTGCATGTCCCATTCATGTTGTTTTTAATCATCCTTCCAACACTTCTCACACACATATGGATGTATTGTTTCAGTAGCTGATATTCGAAGTTGACAAACAAGACACATGTCTAAAGCCCCCTCGAGGATAACAAATCCAAACGAGACACGTGGTGGGGAGAGTATGTCTCATTCATGTCAGTTTCAAACCTCCTTGACAATTATTGTTTTTCCATTCTGATATTCGAAGCTAACGAGCAAGACACACATCGAAAGCGTCGGGGAGAGGAGAATCCAAGCGAGACATGGTGCGGAGGTGAGAGCACCTCATCGAAAGCCGACTTTGTTGATAAACTCTGAACATATAACGTATGTATGTATAGTTTTTACGTTTTGAACGAAGCAGACAAGTGAGACACGTGTCGAAGGGTTCCGCCTAGGCCTCCCTAGGCCCCCCTCCCCTAAGGAGGTGGGCACACACGTCTTGTTCAAAAGCCACGATTGAGCATTAATTCGGACTTGTGTAGATACATATATACATGTGTATGCATTTGTTCTTCAGTGCCATTCGAAGCCGGGCCGAACAAAGACACGTGTCAAAAGTCCGGGGAGCAGAGCAAATCCCAACTCCTCTCACAAACAAAATAACGAACAAACAAAGACGTCCACAATCGAGACGACACGTGTCACCCACCTCCTTTTCCTATCACATTCCTTTTTATTTATTTCTAATTAATCAAATAAAAATAATTGCTTATTTTTATTAGATTTTTTCTTTCTCTTTTTCTTGTTTTACTTATTTATTTTTCTGTCCCTGGTCTCTTCTTCTTCTTCATCTCTTGGTCTCTTCTTCTCTCTGCAATTTTTGCTCTGTTTTTTCTTTCTTTTTGGTCTCCCTTTTCCTCAGAAGACCTTCGCATGCTCGGTCTGCGTCTCATCGAAGACAGGCCGAGGCAGATAGATAAAGAGCCCCTGCGGAGGTTTTTTTTTCTCAGAAGGTATGGTAAATTCTCTTCTTGCCTTGATCCATGCATTTCCTGTCGCATCTTCTCTCTGTAATCACACCTCCCCCCACATCCAAAAAGAACCGAGATTCTTTCGGGTGATCGTTTTTGCTGAAAATTTGGCTCAGAAAACAAACAATGATGATCCTGCAAGATATCGCAGTTTCGGTCAGGTCTCTTCTGTTTCCTGGTGAAGGTTCAAGAGATCAGCTGTTTGGAAAACAGTAGTATTTGGAGAATGATCATCCTTTAAGAGATACTTTTTTTTTTGGAAACAATGACTTCGAGAATTCTTTTAGAGACTGTTCGTTTGAAAATGATGGTAATTCTTTGAGAGATCATATAGTTGCAAATGATGTGACAGAGATCATTTGTTTGAAAAATGATGGTTTTTTTAGAGAGTCACGTGTATATATATGTGCTCAAACTTCATTTTCCACTGTTTCTATCATGTCTATGTTATTTGGGTGCATATGCTATGGATCCCCAGTAGGAAGTATAGTCTGTTACTATGCTATTGTTGTAAACTTTAAATGGCTTCCTGATGATGTTTCTTTATCATTATGCTTGTCTTATGCCTACCTTTTCCTTCAACTCCATACTGTGTTTCTGATTAGTATGCTGGCTGCCAGTGTGTCAAATATGTGATCTTTCAACAGATTCGAACAAATCTTGGCTTGTTTCTCGATCGTTGCCTTCGAGTCATCATTTGGGGGTGACTCGGGCATTTCAGCATCAATATTATACTTAACCCTTTTGTAGACTGTGAACCATTTTATGTGACATGTAAGAATCTAAATATGTTATTTTTTTATCTCACCATAAGAGAAGAGTCTCAGATAAGTAAAATCAAGACTGAAAGTAGTTCTTTCCATTTTGTTCAATGTATTGTTGTTCTCAGTTCACTTTCCTCTATTTCATGCTTGTTTGTGTTGGTTGCAGGTGTGAAGTTCAGAATTTAAGTTCCTGTCCCGATTATTTCATTTCACTCTGGCAGGCTTTGCGGCTCTTTGCTCTTACTCTAGTGAAAGGGTGCAGGGGTTTGCTGAACAAGCGCCTTTGCACCTGGACCTAGCATATTCTACAGATTCACTCTCGTGGAGGTTCTGGCATAGGCTTCAAGGGCTCTTGGTGGATTATGGTTAAATTTCTTGAAGGCATTCATCTTGCATAATCTACCATACAAACAATGTGGTTCTTTCAAATTGGATCTAGTAGTGACAAGTAGATACAGAAGCACCCTTTTAGTAAAGGCTCCTCAAGATTACCTTTTAGCAAGAGGTCTTTGAATCCTTTTCCAAATAAACCTCCTATATTTAATGAGCAAGAATGTGTGTGCCGCTTCTAGCATCAGAATGTTGGTGTCTGTTAATATTTGACCTACAGGTCAACTGTGATTACAGAATCATCAATGAGTTCATTAATGCCAATTCCTGCCATTCGAGTTCCTACAGAACTTGATTGATTGTTGTATTTCACTGGCTGTCACACAGTTCCTCATTTTGTGTTCAAGACTTAGCTGGGGTTAGTAAAAAACAGAAGGTATGGATGATGGCAGCATCTTCATTCATCACTCCTTTAGAGAAGATGAACCACAATTGAATGAATGCAAGATGGTGATGGCAAACAATGGGAAAATGATTGACAAGGATATTTATTCTTTTCAAAATGCACAAACAATTGAATCTGTTGTGAATATGGACACTCTAGTATTTACACCTCCAACGTTGGGGTTGGACATACATCAATGTCAAGTTGATTCTTTCAACAATGCTACCCATATTCGTGCTGTGCAAAACTGTGATGCGTATCTCCATGAAATGCCACATAACCTCTATGCAGGTGCAGTTAACAGTGATGGGTATCTGGATTTCCTTGCTCACCAAGGTGAGGGCATGAAGCACAGGTCTCCTGATCTCCACAAAGACGAAATACATTCTGAAGCATCTGGGAGAGTCTATGACATAGAGGCATTGGATGGAGAAGCTTACTACTCTGATGCAGTTCCTGAATGTTCAGTAATAATACAAACGGGTGCAGGATCTGCGGATGCTACTGATGAGAGATCCTACACTAAGAAAGATCTGTCCTCTGCTGAAGCAGGATCTGATAATGAGATATCATCACACAATGACAGTGATTCCTCCTGTACTTATGAAGACTACATAAAAGAAAATCTTTTGGGTGTTGAGGATGCTCATGCTTCCCTCTCCATGCATGTGGAGGAACCTATCATCTCTGGATTTGTTGCTTGCACCAACAATATGGACAAGTTAGCTGCAGATGAAAATGTCATTACGATGCAAGAGACTTGGAGTAAAATCAGTAGTTCTAATGAAGGTTAGTAATTTGTAGCATTATGTTCCCAAGGGCATGGACCATCATGTTCGTACCTTACAGATATCCATAGCTTGTGGATCTTTGCACAACTTGATTGTTTATTTTTTGTCACTGACATTTTCATTTTACTCATAGTTAAAAGGAAACACTATCCAATCATAGATCCATACATTAACTCATTGTATATATTCTCTGATGTTGCAGAGTCGTCTTTTCATAGGGTTAGGGAATGGGTTAACAATATCCAGCCACTTGATATGCTTCTTCAAGAGGAAGAATCTATATATTGGAATGCTGGGTGTAGTCAGCCTCAAAATTATGCAGCTGGTGAGCAGCAAATAATCAATGCTGCAGCTGTGCGATCATTGCATCCACTTTCTACAGTAGCTCACATGACGGGCGTGGGTTTGCAAGAAGTACCGTCACTAGGGATGTTCAGCTACTTGAAGACATTGAACCTTTCTGCTAATACCATTGGTTAGTTATAATAAAGACCCAAAGATGGGATTGTTTGTGAGTATATACAATTTAAAAATAATAAATTCAAAGAGAGGAAAGTATGGTTGTACATGTAACAAATTATGATTTCAACAGAGTATATTTGTTATGATTTCAACAGAGTATATAAGCTGCAAATAGTGATTCAAATATAGGAGAGCAGTTTTGTACATACATAATTTCTTAGTAATAATTTAAAAAGGGGTCCTTTGTCTGTGTTTTAACTCATCACAAAATTCATTCCTACAGTTCGAGTGCCAACAGGATGCTTACCACGAACCTTGCATTCCTTGGATCTCTCCAGGAACAAGATTGTACAGATTGAAGGTTTCAGAGAATTGACTCGTTTGCGTGTTCTGAACCTTTCTTACAACCGGATATTGAGAATTGGGCATGGTAGATGATATTTTCCTTTTTTCTTTTACCTAGCATCTGTCAAAGCTAATTGCTGACTTATTGTATCTTCCTTTACCTTTATGTCTAGCCATAAAATGCCTGAAACTTTGAAGGAAATTTCTCTGCAGGTTTGTCAAGTTGCACACTTCTAAAGCAACTTAACTTATCAGGAAACAAAATTGGTGAAGTAGAAGGCCTTCACAGACTCCTCAAGCTATCTGTACTTGATCTTAGTTTCAATAAATTAACAAGTTCTAAAGCTCTCGATCAGCTTTCTGCAAACTATCGATCTCTTTTGGCCATTAATCTCGTCGGAAACCCGTTGATGACCACTTTGGGTGATGACACCACGCGGAAGCTTGTAGTGACCCTATTGCCTCATGTAATGTATCTGAACAGGCACCTCATCAAGGTTGGCTCTATGAGGGAAACAGTCATAGACAGTGTTGCAAAAACTGTTCTGGGTACTTCTCATTTGTCGAGTAAGCCGAGCAGTAAGCCAAGTGTGAAGAAAATAGCAGGTAGACAAGTGGGTATCGTAACACCCAAGCCACATGGTAAGCATGTGAATAAGAAACCGAGTCCCATGTCTGCTAATGGCAGAATGCCAATGCAGCAGCATCCCTCTCGTTATCAGCATCATCATCATTATTCTCATTTTCAAGAATCCCGTGACAAACTATCAAGATAGCATGGGTGTCAATTGAAAGTACTTGATCAACTTTAAAAACCAAAGTTTCCTGTTTCATAGCATCTCAGTTAAAAACAATTGCACTTATTTGATGTTATCATGTAAAATGTCTCAATGGAGTTTCGTAGCACATTTTCTGGTTGCGCATAGCTATGTTATATGAGGTTAAAATCAGTTACCTTAGCCTCATTCATAGGAGTTTTTCACACTCTATATAAGTGGTGGGAGTTCTAAGTGGAAGGGCAAGTCGAGTCAACTTTGTAAGTAGAATACATGATGGTATTCATAAGGTGCCTTATCATTTGAAAGTTCCTAGTTTCTGGATAGAAGTAATGCACATTACACTATGTTTCTGTTGTAATGGTCTGTTTTATGTTTTCACATAGGTTTCAGTTTCTTGCCAATAATAGATGTGTTACAAAATAGGAAGCTGGTGTAAATTCTTACAATGTAACATTGGAACCAAAACGAATGTGTAATTAAGCAGTTCTATGTTCTTGTCTTCACTATTACTATAAATCTTGTTCATGTTTTAGTGTGAGGAGGCTAGGTCTATGTTAATGAAAAGTATGGTGGTTACCCTATTATGCATGTCTAATCATGCATTGTATCCTTACATGTGAACCTTCGTTCAAAATTGTCATTCTTGTTATCTTATTTCATTTCAACTCTTCTTGACACTTACTGCTCTTTTGAGCAACTCGATGGTCTCTGTAAAACTTCGTGCTAGATTTAACTATCCCATATGTATGATTCTCATGTGTTGATTCAAGAATTGATGATTCAAAAGTATGTTGATAGTTTGAAGTTTGAACATCCATTTGTTAATAGTGTAAATCTTGTGGCTATTTATTTACAAAGGCAGCCCACTTCCACAATTGGCAATTTGAAACATGTAGATAATCGTTCCAACCATTTCTTGATTTCTATCCATAAATGTACCAAAACAAATGTTCTAGTGATTAGGTAACACAAATAATTGTCCCAAACATTTCCTAATTTTTACCTATGATAAACTTTCATGTTTTAGATAAAAAAAAGTGCTTGAAGCCTAAAACCTTTCCATGCTGATAGTTTAATTGAAACAATATGGATGTATCGTGAGAAAGTATCCTTGGTTAAAGTATGGTACAACTTCCAATCTTTAGTTGTATGCCAAGAAGAGTTAAAGTAAGAAGTGGGGTATTTGTTTGATTTGACACTATCCATGCAAATGCATATGTGTAAATGCAAGGCTAGCAAAACTTGACACTTCAAGCGGAATCATGGGATAATGTTTTGATAGAGAGTGAAATGTTGTATGATGTGAAGATTTGAGCTCATAACCTTTTTAGGTCGATAGCCAAATAGCTTAATCGCTAAAGGAAGCTCATCTGTGGAAAATCAAAAGGCCATCTTGAGAGTTCAGTCCACCTAACTCAAAGTGAAAATAAGAAACACCTCTTCAGATGTGTACATTATGTGATAATCCCCAATTAGGATTCAATGAATTAAACCTCAGCTTGAGATGTCGACGATCACATGAATCATTGGGGAAAATGATATGAACCCGAGGTCCCATTGGGGAATCAGAACACTAGCATATATTGGAATGTCTAGTGCTCCGAGCAAGACAATGTAAGAAATGTCAAAGAGTGCATATGTGGAAAGAGGATCTGATTCCTATGTAACTTTGCTTCCCAATGCTGTGTTCCAATGAGTTAAACTAGTGGAAGCCAAAAAAGAGAGTAAATTGTAAATAAAAATTTAAGCACACCCATAATATGTACATACATCAATAATTAAGAGAGTGATATCATGTGTAATTATGATTCATGATATGCATATTGTTGCAGGGACAATTATGAGTTTATATTGAAGTGCAGCTTCTACAATAACCATTCATTCACTCATCAAAATATATGTATGTATATATATATATATGTATGTGGAGAGAGACAAAATTGAGGTTATGATTTGTAATGATGAGAACAAATATATATGTTTAACTCCGATCATCTGAGGGTGATTGTTGGCTAAGGTTTATGATGTGAGGGTCCGAGTACAAGATGTCATGATGATTGCTATTGTGATCATTATGATGATGGGGCTGCAGGGTAGTGGTGGAGTGGCCATTAAACCCTGCAATTTGGTCCTGCTCATTGGTGCTGATTTGGTTCATTACATGGGTCTTCATGTGATTGTTATTCATATTGATTGCAATGCTATTGAGTTGGTTCCTCAGGCACTTGTTGTCATGCAGGAGGTGGGCAACTTGTTGCTGCAGCTGCACATTCTCATCCATGAGCATCGTGTTCATCGCGGTCAGCTTCCCGTTCAAGCACTGCAGCCTCGCCGACTCCTTCCGTTGCTTCTCGCGGCACCTGCATATTCATATATATTGAAAAAAGTCAAGGTGAGTCAAGGAATGGGCAGTGGGTTATGGGGGGGGGAGTCAATGCCTTGAAAAACAGTCAAGGTGAGAGTCAAAGTGGTTCATGTACTTCCATGAAAGTCAATGATAAAGTAGAGAAGGAGTCAATGAAAGTAAAGATAAATGATGACTAATATTGCTGAAGACCATTAGGAGAAAGGGCAATGACAATGCATGGTGCGCGATATGGTGTAATTTGTAACAATGTAGTCAAGGAAAGTCAAGCTAGATGATGGACACATGGAGTCACTGATCCTTTGGGTTTGAACTTTGAACCATTAGGAGAAAGGGCAATGACAATGCATGGTTGGAGATATTATGTAACAATGTAGTCAAGGAAAGTCAAGCTAGATGATGGACACTCGGAGTCACCGATCCTTTTGAGTTTTGAATCATTAGGAGACGGGGCGATCACAATGGATGGTTACGAGATATGATGTACAATGATGTAGTCAAGGAAAGTGAAGCAAGATGATGGAGAGTTTGGAGAGAGGACTCCTTTGGGTTTAAACCATTAGGAAAAACCACAATGAGTTGTCTACGAGATATATGGAGCTACATGAATGTGGTCAAGGAAAGTCAAGCTACATGATATTGGAGCACTTGTAGTCAAGGCTAGTGAAGCAAGGTGATGGACAGTTGGGAATTAGGGAGCGGGGCGGGAGGGGTCCTTTGGGTTTGAAGCATTAGGAAAAAGCACACTAGATATAGCATAAGAATCCGGTCAAGGAAAGTCAATCTACATGGTGTTGGACATAATTGTAGTCAAGGAAAGTCAAGCAAGATGATGGACAGTTGGGGGCAGGGGGTTCTTTGGGTTTAAACCATTAGGAAATACATATCACAATGGTTTGTCTATTAGATAAGGCATAAGAACGTGGTCAAGGAAAATCAAGCTACATGATTTGTCTATTAGATAAATCATAAGGCATAAGAATGTGGTCAAGGAAAGTCAAGCTACATGATATGTCTATTGGATAAATCATAAGGCATAAGAATGTGGTCAAGGAAAGTCAAGCTACATGATTTGTCTATTTGATAAATCATAAGGCATAAGAATGTGGTCAAGGAAAGTCAAGCTACATGATTTGTTTATTAGATAAATCATAAGGCATAAGAATGTGGTCAAGCTACATGATTTGTCTATTAGATAAATCATAAGGCATAGGAATGTGGTCAAGGGAAGTCAAGCTGCATGATGTGGTCAAGTCAAGAAATTAGGTCAAGGCAGATGAATTTACCGTCTGTTCTGGAACCAGACTTTGATCTGCTGCGGGTCAATGTTGCAGAGAGGCGCGCAGTCACGCACGAGCAGGAGCCTTTGCTGCAGGGTAGGCTTAGGGCATTGCCTGTACAGCCTCTCTAGGGCTTCCACTTGCTCGCTGGTATACCTCACATACTTCATATTGCCATGGCCATGGCCATGGCCATTGCCTGCTTGGCCAATACTGTTGATCACCTGGCTATGGCCAACGATCATGTGCCCCTGCAGCATGTCTGCTCCATTCGTCTTCATCGCCATGTCCTGCATCTGCTCCATGCCGCTGCCGTTGTGGACAGTGTTCATGCCCATGAATTGCTGGGCTTGGTGCTGATTCTGACGATCTGTGCTGCCAGCACCAGCACCAGCACCACCACAGATGTAGCTATGGCGATTATTAGTGGAGGTAGTGTGCAGGACATTCAGGTTCTCCTCCGCCTGCAGAACATCATTGAGATCAAACCCCTGCATGCTACTGCTAAACTGCTACTTCTGCTGCTGCTTAATCAGGTCGCTAATTAGGGCTTAATTAAGCAGGTGGATGCTTAATTAATTAAGCAAGGCGGTTGAAGGGTAGCAGGAAATCAATGCAGAGATTTGTACTGCTACTACTGCGTATACGTATATGGGTGGCGGTGCTGCCTTCACATACATACATACATATATATACATGTATATAATGTATGTACATACGTATATGTATACGTATACGTATACGTATTTTATTTATACGTATGTATGCAGCCGTTGTGTGTAAGAAGCGTCTGGCTACATAGATATATGTATGAGAGAGACTGTAGAGAGAGGAAATTCGTATTTTTGTTTTATCTATTTATTTATTTTATTATTTATTTCTTTAACCCCCCCGCCCGTGAGTGAGTGGTGGTGCCCCTTCCCTTTTTTTAAAACAAAATTAATTAATTAATTAATTCCCAATTTACACATATGTTTATATGTGTACATTTTTTTTTTTTAACTCTCATCGAATTCCTATAGTTTTACGTTTTTAATGTAATATATTTATATAAAATTTATTATATATATATATATATTTCATCTTTGTTTTATTTTTTTATAAAATTTTGTTTTCTTTAATTTATTTGAATTTTTTTCAGTTTATCTAAAATTAATAAACACTTGTTTTTCATCTATTCTGTTACCATGCTCTTTGCATTTATGCACACATAGATTTAAAAATAATTAATAAAAAAATAAAAAAATAAAGATAATTCTCTCTCTGTCTCTCTCCCCACCACTACTCTCACTCTCCATGGAAGACTGTTAAAGAAAGTGTTGGTTACATTCATGTCCACATGATCCACATGTGATGGTGGTGGTGATGATGATCATCATCATCACTCATGAATCCTTTGAGATGATGGATGATGCCCTTTTAATGCATGCATACTGCTATTATATGCCCCAATCAAGGATATTATATATATATATGTATATAGCTAGTATTAGAGGAACCACTCTATGTATTATATGCCCCAATCAAGGATATCATACATAATACATACATACATATTGATATAGCTAATATTAGAGGAACCAATCTATGTTTCATATGCCCCCAATCAAGGATATCATACATACATCATACATACATATAGCTAGTACTAGAGGAACCAATCAAGGATATCTATCATACATATATACATATACCTAGTATTGAAGGAACCAATCTATGTATATCGATGTGGCATGTGCCATGCACCTCCCTTTTTTTAACCTTACCTTCGTTGGATATGTGCAGGTCCCACACCATTCCCATTGCTAACTCTCCACGTGTCCGTGTAGCCCAGTCTGCATTCCACCCGTCCAACTTATGCAGTATCTCGCTTGCCCTAGCTCTACTCGGTATCATTATCCAAATGAACAAACTATTGAATTATTGTGATCCATGCATTATTATCGTTGTCTTGGGCTAGGGTCGGTGTTTCACATTCATTTTGTCCTCGAAAAGAACTATAACCCTTGCTTCTATGAACCTCAATAACATAGCCATGAATTTCAACCCCCCTAATTGTGTCATCTTAGTCAACTCACCTTCAATGTTGGAGTCACCACATTGGTGACATTGTTGAAGGATTGAATTATTCTTCCATAAATCAATGTAAAATTTCATCAAATATTTCTTTGCCTCTACGTGGAACATTGATATAGGACACTCTTCCACAACATGCTCTCAACATACAAGTGATATGTCTTCATTCCCTTTGTAGTGAAAAATGCCCAACCTACAGTCTTATGCCATTTTCATAGCATGTCGTCAGCATGCATGCACCACATTAAGATTTAATTAAGCAAAGCCTCCACGATGCCGATCTTCGAAACATCTAACTTTATTGACATTTGATAAATGAATTGTTGGCATCACAATCTCGGATCCAACATTCGAACAACGTTGCATTGAACGAGTAGATAATAACTTAATATGTCACATTTGTTCCATGACCTTATGTGATCACAAACATGTGTGCCATACCTCGTGGAGATGGATTGAATGTGGATGTACAAAAGCATGATTATATGTGGGCACAATGCTAAGAATGAGCAACAATGCACTCTCAAATGTGACATTTGCCTTGTTTGTTGTAAATTAGCCAATGTAATATTGTTGTACAAGGTTTATGTTGTATACATTACACCAATATTGGTTACAACTTGAGCATAAAACATCGAGAGCATATTATTGCAACACTATCACCAAGATTATGGCCTAACATTAATATGAATTGGATTAGTAAACGATACTTCCACATACACTAATTGGAACTCGATGGAACTTAACCTTGCTCCAATGTCTTGCCATGCATATTTTATTATATAAAATCGATTAGCTCAAACTTAATGAAGGCAATCAAGGTTTAGTTTCTCATTGTTGTTAGCAACTTAGACCATTTGCCGATAAAATGGCAACTCTAGCAAAAGGACATTCAATTTGCAACATCCACAATCCTTTTTTTCCCAAAAGAGTTCCTGGATTAATATTAAGAAAAGCGTGGGAAGGCTACAAAATGTACAAACAGAGAGTGTTATAAAAAAGAGGTGGTCAGGGCAAGGACCAGGGGTGATGATATTTCCATATCGGTCCTTGAGAGGAGACCGTGAATGGAGGCAACTTCCTCCATAAGTGCATTAATTTTTTCCTTTTCTTAAAAACAACTTCCGAAGAGCCCAACATATTGTCATGACTCATATTGCCCACACACTATTGCCAATAAGCTCTCCCATAATTCCAACAATATATTTGAGAGATGAGGAACTATGGAATCATATCGTCTTTTACAACGATTCTTCCATAAGATCCATAATGTAACCGTAGATATTGTTTTCCATACATGGGTTGCACGCATTTGCTTGTGAGGTTGCTAAAAAAGGGACACAAGAATTAGATGCCTATTGGTGACTGTCATAGCTTATGGAGCATCATCTGCCTCATACAACAAGAGTCTCAGACTAGAATGGAGAACCCCCCATACTGTTGATCCCTAGGAGAAGAGGCAACTTGCATTAATTGTCAGGAATAAAGAAATAACTTTATTCCATACATGTTGGGCTAGTGAGCAAGACTAGAGAGCATGCTTGATAGTTTCCTACATGTCATCGCAATAACAACATTGTCTAAGAACGGTTGCCACATCTCCATTCAATGACTGACCTACTAGTAGTGTTGCATGTAGTAAAAGCCATCTAAAGAGAATATATTTGGTTGATCCACTGAAAGACCAAATCCATTTCCAATAAGCCTTCAAATGAATGCTTGAAACACCATTTATTCCAATGCTTTTGGGTTGTAGGAGCTGGAATATTCTTAGACATGAGTAAGGTTCTGGCAAATTTCTCAGTTTATTGAAAGAATGGAACTTTGTGTAATGGATCCATCATGGGACTGGTTCAGAACCATCCCCCTAGGTCCCACATTAGCCTACTAACTGGTTGTTCGTGCATATATTAACCAGAGCATATCCTACAAATGAGCTACTGACGGTTGAGGATCTAATAGTCATTTCTTACTAGATTTGGCAATCACCCTAATAGGAACTCCGTGCAGGTTTTGTAGTAATTTATTTTAAGGTGTATAAGGCTGCAATTTATTGTCCTATTGAATATGGAATTAAAAAATACCATTGTCTGTAGAAATTCCTTTAACAAAAAGCATCATGTCATTCGTAAGGCAACCAAACCACATATGCTCATGCATTGGTAGAAGTTGCGCCGAGGCCTACGAGAAAGCGGGTGAAATATTTGTTGTCATTGTCTTCACCCCATATACCAAGTGTAATTGCTTAAGCTGATTCACTTCTGGCATCTGCTGAAAATGAATCCAGGATCTCACTGATGTTGTTGGCCCATTATCAAGTTTTCCTCGAGCAAGATGAGTTCTAAGGCCCAATACATTTACAACAGAATTCTGGACGAGAGAATTAGCCAAAAGCGGCTTATTCATCCAACCATTCCACATGTTAGGCATCTGTTTGTGTAAGAAAATCTTGATTACATCCCATGCTCTAACAATTCCCATGAGAAATCTATTGGATGTTAGATTCCGTCTTGGTGTCTATACATATGTCAATAACATCCATTTCAAAGAAGACTTGACCAGTTTCCTCCCATCTTGGTAGATAATTGCATCAACCAACATCCACAATCCTAAATATACAACATTATCACTATAGATACATTGCCATTTGAATGACAAGCCACAACATGAAAATAGGATGGTTGGAAGAAGAAGTCATGGGAATCATAGCAAGGGGTGGTGAAAACGCTACCCACGATATTGGTATGATCCCATCAGTGCCAATACCTTGCCATGGGAATGACCACCATATGAACAGTGTTGTCGCCACCCCCCAACCCTATTTTTGTACTATAAACAAGAGTGTCATTCATGGCATCATATGTCATGATATATTGTTTCAATATTAGTAAAAGAACCCTAGTATGGGCTCTACTATTTTACTAAGATAATAAATTATTTACTTAATTTTAAAGTAAAAAAACATTGTTCATAAAAATATAGAGTTATGCATGTAGACTATAGTGTGAAATTTGAATGTATATAGGGATGTGTACATAATTATTAAGCCTTACTACTTGAAATGCAGCTTAACTTTTTACACATGTACATTGTAAATAAGTATTTGCTTAATGTGCATAGTAAGTTGCGTGCGAAGCAAATTCACTTATTCAACAATACCTTAACCCATGAAGATACACTACATAGCATGGTTCATAAAATTCGGTGTCCTCTATTGTATCAACGAAGATCAAGGCATTCCAAAAGGGAAAATTTTCTCTACATAAATCTAGATTTAGCAAAAACTATATACCTCAAAACTTATATATATATATATATATATATATATATATATATAGAAAACGCCATAAGGATATACATACACGATATATCATAAATCCAAGATCCCCTGTATTTTTCTAAATTATAACCAATGGCTTAAATAAATACTTTGGTGCTGAGTAAAACCACTCCACCTTATCAACAAGCCGTCTATAAAATATACATATGTCCCAGATGGCATGAAACTCCAAACTCTTAAGCTCCACTTGGTGAGTATTACCTTTTTATACTATCCAACAACCCTATGGGATTATGCACAATCTCTATCCAAATTCCCGAATTTATTTGGGAAGGTCTTTCAGTCACATTTTGAAATACCTTCAAACATCGCGCCTTCCAAATATACCAAATTGTAATACTACTTACCAATTGCCATATTTGAGGTTTATCAAAAACTTATTTATATTTGAGTATGTTTACTTGAACTTAATCTTTTGAATGGATTGAGTGAAGAGGAAAAGGATGTTTGTATTCATGTTAAGGCTTAGGTGCACTATAAAGTCATAGTATTTGCGTACATTTGCTTTCCTTTGTAAAGTGAAGAGACAAGTGTGCCACATTCCAATTTAATTTGTGGAACACATAAATTTTGACCTAAATTCCAATAACATGAACATTGAGTTATACTCAGTATACTAGATGCATAACTAGATGTAGCATGCTACAAGAGATCAATCATTCCCCCCAAGTACCATTACAACATCAACTTACATGCACAAATGTTTTTTATGTGAAAATACACAATTATGTTCATTGATGCGGAAAATACTACATTTATAGCACTATTTTTTGTCTCTCTCTCTCAGTCTCTCTTTTCTTAATTAATTATGGAAAGTAAACTACAAAGAACTCAACACCAAGGAGACTATAATAATCCTCGTGGCTCATACACACTTCTGAAATTGTTGGGGAAGACTAGGCCAACAAATGGTTTGAATATGACATTGAACATATATGTATAGTATCATTTCACCATGAGTTTTTCATCTATGTATATTTGTTGCTAAGATTCATATTGTAACACCCTATTTGAATAATTAATTATAATAGTTACCATGATCTCAAACTAAAGATTGGAATTATTTGTATAATCTATTGTTATTGCTCCATATTTGCACCTACACCTTAATAAACTAGAATGCATATTCATTGCAATAATGTGATCTTGTTTATGTGCTTAACTGTAGTTTTTTCACAAGCCAACTAGTTCATGAATCTATATGCAATAATTTGTTAGCTAATATGGATATGTAAAGTCTTTTGCATACTGTTGTCATCCTCTCTTTGTTGACTCGATGAGCTTCGACTAAGTATTATGGTTTGTCTTCATGAGATAATTCTCGATCCTCGAGTTCTACAAAGCAATTACTCCTAGACATAACCTATAAATATACCCCAAGGTTAATGAGTATCATTTACCCGAAGTTCTTCTTACTTCTCATGTTATCTAAGAGGAGAGTAAGGGTGTCCTCTCAATGATATTCTATCCCGAATGTCATTTCTTTGACCACCCTATGCACATCCTACACTTAATTGGAGCCTCCTCATAAGAAGCAATAATACTTCAATTTGGTTGTAGCTCAGTTTTACTTAGCATTAGATTGTCGTTTACACTAATTAAACCATAATGCTTTTAGGCAAATATTACACACAAAGACAAAGACAAGACATATTGGAAAAAGTTACACTTTCTAATTATAGTGATAATGTTTATGATCATCTTAGAAATTTGAGCCCTTAGGAGGTTTTTATTACTTCTAGGGCAAGGAGAACATCTCAAAAGGCATCTTCAAGAAATAAGGCTTCAAAAAGTCAACGAACAAGAATAAGCCCAAGTGTTATACAAGAAATGAAGTTTCCAACACACTTGGTAGTTTACCTTGATCCTAAGACAAAATTATAAACATATGGATATACTAAACTCATGAAAGAGGATCAATGATGAGAAGTTGTTAACAAAGTATGAAACTTAGGTTTTGAATTACAAGAATGGAATTTCCAATAAAAAGTAGCAAGTGCTAAGACCCCTTCCTCTACCCGCAATAAACTCTTCTAGCAAGGATAAGCCAACCACATGTTGAGGATTAGATACATCTAGACATTGCTAGTGATTTAGGGCAAATGCACTCAACCTTAAGGTAGACTTCCCTAATAAAGGGAAGTCTACATGATGATTGAGCTCCTGTATTTGAAACATAACGTTCTAGGTCATATCTTAACCAACTACATAAAAATTATGGTTGAAGACATTTTGAGGTCAACCCCCGGACCTTGACATGATGTGCTCATGAGAGTGAGAGGCAAACTACAAACTAGATACGTGGGAACTTATAATCATAAAACTCCAACACAACGAAGTCATCAAAGAGGCTCTTCATAACTAGGTTGATTATATGCCTTACATGTATAAAATTGGAAGTTGAGAATATGGGCTTCATTCTCTTGGTAATAATGAATTGGGTTGACAATTATGTTGATATCAAATATGAGAGTGGGAGTTAGTATAATAAGTTACGATTTATAACAAAAAAAAGGAGCCCGTCCATGGGCTCAAGCTGGCTAATTTCTCTCTTACCTTACTTCTATTAGGATCTTGAGTGTATACTTGAACCACAACATTAGATGTGAGATGTCCAACAGATACTCAAGAATACCCATAATCACACCACCAAAAATAGCAAAGATTTTATAAACCACAAAACAAAGGCAAATGGGCGAATGACCATGGAGTAAACTAAAAATATGTGCCAAATGGAATAATAAGTATTCAATGGAAAGCATCAACGAATCATAACAAAGATATATTAAAAATAGAACAACAAATGTATATATCACACGTATGGAGGCCAAACTTAGATTATGCATATGCCAAGCGTTTTCTTGTTACATGATCTATGTTTATGCATGTTCCAATGGGTCACTATTGAATAATTTAACTTTGATTATATAAATGATATTTATTTGGTACCATGACTACTTAAAGAGTATTTATTATTTCCTTATTTACACCTTATTTTACACATCATGGCCTTCCAACCATTTACACACTCGTTGAACTATCAACACTATTGCACACCCATGAGGCAACAACATTTGTGGATGAACATGTGGCATCAATAAAGGGCACAAGGCTAAATGGGGGTGACAACTCAACAATCATTAGGATGGCGCTTCTCCTAAATCAAGTTTGGGTTTGTGGAATGTTAGCAAGCTCATTGGTTTGGAGCAAGGTTGGTGGTGATGTCAAAACTTCTAAGGGCTCCATGAGGCAACAATGTTTTATTGGTAGTGGATAAAGTGGAAATAGCATGTTCAAATAGGGAGCCTATGTCTCGGTCCCACGTGGACACAAAGTAATGGAGATAATTGGTCACATCTGCCTCTAGTTCTTGGTATGCATGCATTGCATCCTCTCATTTATTTGTTGGTAACTGGCCATTTGCAATTGCTTGGCTAGCAAGCACAACATTGACGTCGCATTGATTCCTATGAGGATGGGTGCAGAATTGAGGTGAGTCAATCTTGGAAGTTGGTGTTGGCTACCTCAAATGCCACTGCCAACTCTAATTGTTCAGAGCATGAACTCATGCACATTCTGCTTTAGCCATCGTACCAATAAGATGGTTGAGCATTCATGTGGTGATGTGAAACAACTTGAAGGTTCACACATTAATTGCTCTAGTCACATAAACCATAAACCATAAACCATAAACATCGATAATAACTTTAGATTCAAATAAAGACTTGACAAACCTATAAGGACCTGTCTCTTATCCATATGAAAGCCCCATTTACTATCTTCGAGAGACATGGCCCAAATGGCCAACAACTCCATGTTTACTCGAGTACTCTTCAATGTATGTTCTATGATGGGTACTTGATTAAGTGATTGCAATTGATATAGATAACGAACTCTTAGGCTTCATGAGGGGTTGCAATTGAATATCGTTTATCATATTGAGGTCGTCAATGCATTTTACTTCTTGTTATTTTGTTGTCACACATGCACAACTCCTCAAGTGTTTCCATGTTTAGTTTGGCATTTCATAGCATTGTGTCGTAGTTGTGGGCTTTTGTTTTATAAGAACGAGCTTCTTGGTTGGTGCCTCCATGTTATTGGCTCGTGGCACGAGATGGAAATTACATAGTTGTATCACTCTTAATTAGTGTCATGGCTCATATTGCACGATCTAGCGAGAGACGTACCATGGTGGCCTTCGATGTAATAAGGGAGACTATCATCTCTTGAAGTTGGTGCTCCTTGGACACAAGTTGCACCTTAAGCTCATGCATGAGGTGGACTGTATCTAGAATTGTGTACCCCATGACCACTACTAATTGGGATCATCGCTTTGTGTATATGTGTGTGTGTGTGTGGGGGGGGGGGGGGGGGGAGTTGTCAAGGTCACCACCAATTTAATGGTTGGTTGTGCCCAAAGGTGTCCTTTGGATGTGCTCAAAAGTTGTTTGCTCCCACACATATCGATAAACTTGGTGTTGATTTCCTAAGGGCTCCACCCATCATTATCATAGCGAATTAATGGTTAACCAAGGGCACTTTAGGAGGTGGATTGATATTCTTTAGTTTTGGATGTATTGGCATTACATTCTTGATATGTGGCCAAGTGGGACCACATACGAGGTGGAATTTGAGAGTAGAATTGTCGAAACCTTCCCCACAATAGGGATAAACTCCTTAATGATTGTTGCGGTATGCATCAACCCTCAATATTGTTAATGCAAATAACACCATATTTTCTAGTTTTAACAAGTCCATGAGGTTTAATATTTTTGATCTAGAATATTGTTCATAGGCTAAATTTGTCCAAAAACATGGCCATCTTGTAATTTGTGGATAATTATCCTTTATCAGGTAGTAATGACTAGTGGCCAAATTGGGCTTGTAATTTGAAAGGGGCCCTTTAGGTTTTCCAATTTGATTAAAAGGACAATATCTTTTATGTAAAAGGGGCCTTTGGGTGCCCCCAAGTATAGGTTGCCTTATGGCGCTCATTCTCTCCCCTTGGCACCCACTTAGAGCCATTTTCCTTCATGAAGCTTTTCAAACTAATTAATTGAGATACATATGATTTTTAGTAGCTAATTATATATTTAATTGAGACACATTATATGTTTCTCATATGTGGACTCACATCTTCCATTTATGGGAGGGAATATTTAAATTCTTTTAATGTGTGTGCCCATTGAAGAGAGATGTAATTGGATAGCAGCATGGGTGAACCTACCATGATTATTGAGCTTACCTACCCTAACTATTTGAGCTCAAGTGTCGTACTTGTGTGTTGTGATTGGGGGCGGTGAGGGATGTCTTGTTGTTTGGTGTTGGTGAGCAAATTGGAAATGTTTTCTACTCCATCTGCTATGATACGATTTCATATGATAGTCATTGATTTTTCCTCTTTAGAAGGTATTGTTGTTGGCATAGTAGACAATACATGATAACCCAACAAAGACATATTAATTTACATGGTATCAAACTGAATTTAGCTTGAACATGAGCTCCATGAATTCGATAATCTTGCAATTAGTGACGTCAAGTGACAAACACTTGATGTAGTTGTTGGAATGCTCTAGTTGTTGTTGTTTATTGGCACGACCCTTTGCACTTGAAGCATACCTTTTTGAATTGATGGTATTAGAGTCCAAATATACTATAAAATCAAAAGATAAAGAAATTAATGAAGGAGAAGGTTGGAACGAGGGGGGCTAGATCCGTTGGACCACCCCCTAGCGTCTCTCATTGCAAAGTTAAATGTCTTCAATTCTCTCCCTCATTCTTATGTGAATTAAACGGCACCAACTCACCATGACGCTAGACAAAACTATTGTAGAACTACCTCGTGGTTAGTTATGGTCATGCTTGTAATGGGCACCTTTTTTTTTAAAGCGGGAATTTAGAGGTCAAACGATGGTACTTTCTAGGCAATGCATTTGTTGGCATAATGGGCACCAAGGTCCTGGTATGTGCTTCCTAAATTCACAAAAGTTGGTTATGCCATGGTTTCAAAATCATGTGGATAAGTAGATGGGAGAATTTTTAATCGACTCTAAAGGCAAATGAGTTGCCATTGGGTTGTCTTGTGGGATGATTACCCTAGTGGACCAATAGTAGAGGTGTGATTATGAAGGATGCACCGTGTACTTAGGTTCCATGGGTCAACATTGACCTCTCTACGAACGCCAAAAAATTTGTAATATGTGTTTAAATGGTTGCTTGGGCATCAAGCAAAGCTAGTGAAGATCGATGAACGCCTTTGATTGTTACGTCAGACACTCCAACTGCAACATCGCAATGAGTCGTTCCTCCACCCGAGTCAAGGGTGTGGAACAATCTAATTAAGATGTTAATTAAGTCAATTGAAGATGTTAATTAAAGATGTTGCATGTGGGTTAATTATGTTGAGGTAGAGAGGCTCGAACCTCGGATGGCCACCACGAGAACGCATTGATGGACTCACTATGTATGTATCGGTTTAACGGTTCGGTTCAGTTCGGTTCGAGCCGAAACCGGGCCTATTGCTATATGTATATATGTATGTATTGGGGCAATAATAAATAACAGTGAAATCATTCCGAAAGGGCATCTCTGAGTCATTTTTTAAAACGAACTCATCCCACCTTTCTCTCTCTCTGTTTTCAGAAGAAAGAAGAATTCTCCCTTGTTCCTTTCCTGTCTGCATGAATGGCTACATAGACCCAGGTAATGCGTGTTTTTTTTCTGTGCAGACGAATGGTACAATTCTTTGATGAGTGAGAGAGAGAGAGAGAGAGAGAGAGAGAGAGAGAGAGAGAGAGGATATATGAGAATCTTGTCACCAAATCACATGAAAGGGAATGTGATGCATGATGCAACGGTCAGGTATATCCTAATGAGATTAGTAAACGATAGCTACCCAGCCATCATCTCTACAAAGTTCTAGAAATGATCTAAAGGAAGTTATAAAAATCTACAAAAGGAGACTGGGAGCCTGTATATAATATTAGGGGAGATTACTGCATCAACGTGTTCAGGTAAAACTTAAAGAATCCATACATAGTACAAAATAAAGGAATCCCATCACACTAGGAAAGAGTACAACTTCACGATGTATTCCTATGAGCTTTCACATAGGTCTATCCCTAATTGTCATTATAGAAACCCAAAGCTCAAGATAAATAGCCTTTCAAATGAAATTTATACTTAATTCCTTTGAAGGTCCAGAGTCATATATGAGACCAAATTTTCATCTACGTGAAGCTTATACAAAGTTTCATAAAATAAAGCAAAATTAAACTGCTACTGAAATTAGTCAATTAGCCCCATGTAACAGCAAGGTTGTGATGGAAGTACAATGATGTATATGAACCATGGTTCATGGGTACAAGGGGTACAAAATGTGTTATAATATTGGGAGTACAATGTACACAATAGATTGTGGAGAGTTGGACCATGAATGTATCAGCCCATGAGCAATCTCATAGGGGACAATGATACCTTGTATCCTGAAGTATCTGGATCAGCCCAATTTTTATCGGCGTGCTCGATCAAGCCTAGGAGGTGCTGATTGGTGTGCTTGATCTGGTATGTCCCTCCATAGAAGTATGATATTCAGGGGTTTGAATAGCTCTATCCTCAGGGATATGGAGAAGATGGTCTCAGCAGACGGCTACAATGGACTCTAGGCTTTGATAAATTTGTGCCTACTGATTATTGTAAAGCTTGAAGCTGTAGGGGGAATTTATTCATAACTTCGAAGTTCATGACCTAACAATGTGAATATTGTTATTTTTAGATTGGATTTCATTGGTAAAAAGATTTTTCAGACGATGGGTAGTGAAGACTTGCTGATTACTTCAAACCAAATGGGAAGATGTGATGATCCTGTTTGTAAGTCCAAGCCAATTTATAACTTCTTTATGTTTTAAAACTTGAAATATACCATCTCAAATATTGTATCTTTTTTGTAATACAATGTAGATGAAACAAGGGCTGAATACACATATGAAGAAGAAATACAATTATCTAGTGACTCTGATGAAGAGGATACACACTCTGAAGACCTGGATGCTACACTCCAGTCTGTTCAAAAGCTTTCGTATTTGTTTGGTAGATATGATGCTTATTACAATGAGAAAACTATTATATATATATATATATATATATTTTGACATGGGTTTAAACCAAAGAGAAAATTCATTTTTCTGTATACAAATTGAGAATTCTCTCAATATATTGAAATGTGTAGGAAAAGATAAGATTGCGGAAAAAACTCATGAAGAACAAAAACAGGCAATACATAGAGCAGAGGTGGTAGATGATTTTTTCCGAAATTTTCTTGTCAAAACAGGGCTCACAAAGACCCTCAATATATTTGAGGTAATTCTCTTTTTTCTACATAATGTCTGTGTTCTGCTATTTCTGGACAATTTTAAGATGGTCAGTTAGTTTTTTGGTTTTCTAATATTGTCTAATCCCACAATCAGACTGAATGGTTTGAATTCAAAGCAAGCGGAAAACTTAAAGATATTAAATTTGACAATGTTCCTGATGAATATACAAGAAGCATGCATCTGGAAGCTTCAGTGTCCAGTTTGACACAACAGCTTCAACAAGTGAATTACTTGGCACAGTAAGCACTCAGACTTGATCCTTTTTCCGATTCTTTTAGAAATAGATAGTAATCCACCCAAGAGAGTGTTTGTAGTCTAACAAAGATTGCACATAAATCTACTAAATTTTCTTAGGAAACTAAACATTTATCTAAGATTTGATAAAGATACACTCATTTCATCAGAGATTCCTTGAAATTGGTCTCAATTCTCTCTAGGAGTATGGATGCTATCAGTCTGTTTAAGTAAAGCTTCAAGCATACAATTGGGCCATTCGAATGATGAGAGTACTGTGGATAACCTCATGCTCTCAAATGGTCCTTAATCTTAATACAATCGATCTATTTATTATAACTTATAATCATAAACATGAAAGAAATGATGAAAACACAGTTACGCCCTTGGTCCTTATCTAAGCTAGGCTACAGAGAAGCAAGGGACACAACACAATGAGAACATTATTCGGGAAAACATCACTGCTTGAGAAATGCACACAAGGCATAGTAGATCCAAAACTTCTTTCATTTGCTAGTTTTGTTACACTGTCATACAACTAATTGTATCTGACAGTTTTTAGTGTGGCTATGGCAATTTCCGTAGTTGCAAATGGAAACCTCCTTCAAAAGATTTCTTGTTGATTACCTGTTTAATAGATGTTAGATAGCAAGCATGCTTTATGTCTTGAATCTGACTTTTGTCTTTCAGATTGCAGGTGCAGGCAAGAAATGTTAGAGAAACTAAGGAAAGAGAGGAATATTCATCGAATGCATCATAGGCGGATCGCTCAGGAGAAAAATAGACTCATAGTTGATGTCAAGGTCTGATTCTCATCTACTATTAGAGCTGTCTATTTTATAACCGTAATCTAAAATCTTGACAAATTCATATGATAATCTTGCATCGCATTAGTCAATTGTCAGATGTTATGTAATTGATAAACATGTAATTTTTAATAGAAATCCCATATATGCAGGCTTTAAATTTATAGAACACATAACATATGATGTCTAGCTTGTATATAACACTTGAAACCAAATTTGAAAGGTAATTATTAATGATGAGTATAGATATATCCTCATATATCTGTGTAGCGAATTTTAATATAATATTGGAAATCATCAAACTAATGTTGTAATGCAATAGGGTTTGGGATAGTGCTATATATAGAATACAGAATTACATGAAGGGAATGAGTAGAAATAAGATATGTCAGGAGGAAAGGACATTGGAAGCAATACACTGAACTGTAAAAGTCTTTCAGACACATGACAGAAACAATAGTTTTACTTTATTACATCATGTTCACGCACACCTTACTATTATGATATGTATGTCAACCATGCTCAAACAGTATAACTGTGTAAAAATGTGAACAACTAATCTCTGTTTACCATAATTGTACCGGTTTGCTATAGATTCTCTTTAACTGCTTAAGTTTTGACTATTATGAATTGCAGAGATTACAAAAACATTTTGCTCAATATGAACCAATTATAAGAGAGTTGAAACGCAAATATGAAGTTGCAGTCAGACAGAAAGCTCTTATTGCGCTTGAAAGAGACAAATTGCTAGAACAAGTACATATGTCATATGCATCTGTTATTTCTCAAGAAGGCACAAACCACATTCTCTTGCATCTGTTATTTCTCAAGAAGGCACAAACCATATTCTGTTATTTCTCATGGAGGCACAAACCAAATCGCTAGAACAAGTACATATGTCATATGCATCTGTTATTTCTCAAGAAGACACAAACCACATTTTCGTTCGTAAACCACATTTTCTTGCATATGCATTTGAAACTGACCAGTTAATCGGGTTAGTTATTAAACTAAAAATGGCAAATATGTCTGCAGTGTTCTGCTTCATCTCCCTCTGGAAAGAGTGAGACAAGTTCCTTATTTTCCTCTGGTGAAAAGCGTGATGGTTTGGAAAAAGATTCAAGGCTAGCAAAATTGGGGCAGAAAGAAGGCATTGATAGCTCGAAGGACAAATATACAAGGATTGATCCACTTTCAATCAAGTTTAGCAGCAATAGTAGCAGTGCTTACGGTAACCCCCCGCAGGAAGCTACGGCTCCTGTTGCGAGTTTTACTTTGCAGAGGACTTTTCGGGGCCACTCCAAGCCTATAAGCAAGTCAGTCTCCTTATTTGTTTCCTTTTTGGCTTTATTTATATGGATATAACTTTGGTTACCTTGTAATTTTCTCATTCTCAATTTATTCTTAAGGGTATGGAATGGTATAACATTGTTTAGCAATATTCTTCTAGCTCTTATGTGAATTAACATCCAAAGCAGGAAGCACTCACTACATCTTATCCTGTCGGTAGTTTTTTATTATCTTTATGTGTCTGATTGGTTTCATCTGCAATTATCCCTTGTTGTGTCAACGCAAGCTTCAGTGCTTTAAGGTTTAGGAATAGATATTTTAAAATAGTGTTTTAAGGTCTAGATATCACAGGACTTACTATTAAAGTGTGCATTGTCTTCTAGCCTTTTTGTAAATTGTATTGAATTCGTTTGGTAGTTTTCCTTTCTTTTTTGTAGCATGCCATTATCCTATTCACGTTTTCGTACTTTTCTTGTTTTGTAGTTAATACATTGTATGATCAAATTGGTGCATCTTTGGCCTTAACTCTCCTACGGTCTGTACACACGAGAAAGTAAGCACCGCCTTTTGTCATAGTCATAGGCAATCATTGACATCATACCAACTTCACTCTTGTACATACTATTCAGTGCAAATACCCAAGAAAACTACAGTATTCAATGTTCTAGATGGCAAATCAAAGACGCATTTATAAACGAGCAATGAATTAGGGCACCTTATACATCATCTTTTTTTATTAAGCATGTTTATAAAAGAATTCTATTTTTAGATTTATGGTTCCTCCTTTTTCCAGGGAAAGAAGTCTCAGACTTATAGATAAGCCCAGCTGCAAAATAGATCAGCAATACAATTAGAATGACATGCCAAGTTTTTCCTTTCTTTTATATTGTAAAATTTCTGGAAGGCGTGAAAGATCATTGAATTTTGGGGGATTGGATAATGTGAGGGATAATCTCTGACCTGTATGAATTTTGATAGCTCTTAGAAAAAAGATTTGATGTGAGTTTTGGCAATTTCAGTGTGGCTATTCACCCAAGGAAACCAGTTGTGGCAACAGCATCAGATGATGCTACATGGAAGATGTGGGGTCTACCTGATGGAGATCTAATAATGACAGGTGATGGGCACAAAGAATGGGTTGCTGGTCTAGACTTCCACCCGAGGTAAAACTATATGAAGGATACATTATCTTAAATCCAAGAGTTTTTTTATCAAGAAAACATTAATTTACTCGTCAAACAATAAATAGGGGCATGCAATTAGCATCTTCCTCTGGAGACTGTACTGTGAAAGTGTGGAGTTTTGAGAAGGCTCGATGTGTTCAGACCTTTGTTGACCACACACAGGTACAAACTCTGCAGGAAACTGATGATTTGATGACAAACAGTATGGGTGTTCCGAATTTCTTTTGTGGCTAATTAAATAAAATTTCTCTTTATTGTCACAGGCTGTTTGGTCTGTAGCGTATCATGATAGCGGTGATGTCCTTGCTAGTGCATCCTTGGATCACACAGCTCGAATTTGGGACCTTGGAGGGTCATTTTTCTTAACCAATAACTACATTTTCTTTAATCGATGTGCAAATTCTATCACCCTCTTGTGCTCTCACTCTGTTATAAAGGCATTTCTTAACCGCAATATCAAAGATTGTAGTGGCAGACCTATTTTATGAAACGATTGTAGGATGCATCTGTATACATTTGAATGTTATGGTTCATATATATATTATGTATCTATCTATATATGTAAATTAAGGTCATTTGATAGTTGTGAGGTATATATTGTGGATATTTGTTTTAACACATAGATGTATGTATATTAATGAAATTTGTTAATATCAACAGTCTCAAGTGTAGAGGAACATTGAGAGGTCATGTGGATTCAGTCAATTCTGTCACATGGAAGACTTGCAGCAGCATATTGTGTACTTCTTCCAGTGATAAAACGGTCAGCTTATGGGATGCTCGGACATCACTTTGTGTCCAAACATTCTATGGTCATCAGGCATCTTGCAGTCATGCAATTTTTAACCCTAAGGTATCTTATTCTAAATTAAATATAGTTTCAAAACGAAACAAAATAAGGAATGAATCATTTGTTGAGCATATTCTAAATATAGTTTCAAAACAAAACAAAATAAGGAACAATCATTTGTTGTGCATATTCTTAGGTTAAAAACCTAAATCAAGTATTGGGCATTACGCATTTGTACCAAACATTCTATGACCATCTAGAATCCTTCAGTTACACAGTTTTTAATTGTAAGGTGTCTTATGCAAAACAAATCAAGTTTTGCGATCAAATAAGAAATAAATGATTTAAAATTCAGATCCAATGGAAACACTAGAATAAGAACAAGGCAATATAATTCATTGTACACATTTGCATGTTATGCCACATGCAACTGATAAGATGTGTCTCCTTTTTGTCGTTGATATCCATCCACCTTCTAGTTTCCATTATGGAAAGAACACGTGATCTAGTACCACTATACTATTAGGCTATTATGAACTAGGCTTGTTTATTTTGTCTTTCAGGGAACATTGGTGGCTTCAGTGGATTCAAGAGGCATTGTTAAATTATGGGATACACGTAAAGTAACCGAGTTTTTAACTATTGATACTGGACCAAATGCAGCTAACAAATGTGCATTCGACAAGAGTGGAAATGTCATTGCCATTGCTAGTAGTGACAATGTCATTAAATGGTGAGGAACTACTGCTTTTGTCTCTGAAGCTGAATACTATACTTAAAAAAATTGCTTTATACATTTCCAGTCATGAGATAATGTAGGCCATCCTTTACTATAATGGAGACTCACTTACTGTGTACTTCACTTCTGTTCCGCACAAATTGAGTAGATTTCCCTATTGCATGTTTCCTTAATGCTCATGATGAAGATTAATGCAAGAGATGCATTTTCATGTCTAGATCTGAGACCTCAATGCAAAGTGAAATTCAACAAAAAAAAGTTGTCAAATTAAATTATTTGAGGCCATGATATATACACTTCAATGATTTTGTTTTGTTGCTATAATCTATATGAAAATGTTCATTTTTCTTTTTATCAGAGCCATCTATTCTCAATCATTTTCCCTCTACGTGTGTTGAAACTAGTGCATCTCGATAAAATCATAAAATCAGCTTCTCTTTTGTTCATTGCAGCTTTGAAGTGAATGATTGTGTTGTTCCTGTCATAGAGCTAGTTGGTCATGAGGATGTGGTACAAGCAGTTGTCTTTGATCCGTCATGCAAATTTTTGGTCTCAGGAAGTACAGATTGTACATTCAAAGTATGGGCTTGATGTCCATTTTCACGGATAACTATTGTTTGATACTTTGTATGGTCTATAGAAAAGACAATTATGTCCCGATTGTAAATGCTATGACCATATGAACCTGAATTCATTAAAAATTGTTTTGAATATACAAAAGCTAACTAACAATACTCCATTGAGCTTGTTCAAAAACCTCATGTTGGAAGCAAGATTGAGCACCCTTTATGCAACAAAGATTTCCTTAATTAATTGGTGGGGCGGTTTCCATTGTAACATCAACCATTATAGCATCGTAAGTCATAAATGTGAGAGAACCCAAGTTTGATTCTCACCATGGGGCTCAAGGATGCCCAAAGGATTATATCCCATCTCCCATGAATAGTAATAATATATGCTTTCCATCTCTCTAAAGTGTATTGCATATTTTTACCATACAATAAAGGCACCAAATTACATTGTCCAAGACCATCACCCATAGATTGCAATTATCACTTAAATGGTTAATGCACTTAAATTTAGTTACATGGAAGGGAGCATGGATGTTGTGCAATCATCAATTTATTGTCTTGTTCAAGACCAAACTAATATGGATTTGAACTTGGCATACATTGTAACATCTTCTTGAGCGGGGAAAGAGTTGCCTGCCACACTTTGCTTGCAACTATTGAGTTTGTGTCACATCATGTATTTTCATTCAAAGATTTAGCACGAACTAAGTGTATCCTCGTCTTTGCCTTGCAAAAATATGCCAACCTTGATTTTCTTGCCATCAGTGATTGTGTGCTACATCACATGATCCTTGTCCAATTGTGGAGTTTGAAGGATGCATCATTTCATATAATGCGTTCATGATCAAACAAAAAGATGTTTATCCTACTTTTCTCATGATGAATATATTGGCAAACGTAAACACAGACTTTATGTTGGATTGTCGATTCCAATCAAGTACTTGTGGGCCGTATGGCCTAAGCGAGGAGTGCGAGCGTATAACCTTCGGCGGTTGGATAGTTAGGGTAAATAGTATGGTAACTAAAGAATAGTATAAAAGAGAGTAGTAGGGGAGGAGAAGAGAGAGAGAGAGAGAGAGAGAGAGAGAGAGAATTCAATTTTCAATTTATGTAAGAAAAGGTCTTTCTCTTACTTTTTCTAGTTTACACACACATCTCTCTCCTCTCTCTCCCCTTTTGCTCTCTCTTAATTTTTTTCACGTTTTCCCACTCTCTCTCCTCCTAGATCTACTCACTCCCCTTATGTCTACTCATTCCCGCTCTCTCTCCCTCTCTCTCTCTCTCTCTCTCTCTCTCTCTCCTTCCCTTCTCATCATCTCACGTAAGCCTTGTTTCCTCCTCTCTCTTAATGCCCCTTATATTTCCTCACTTTTTACATTTTATATCCTAAACTCTCCCTGTTTCTTCTTATCCCTCCTTTTACAATATAACCTCTTACCAAAGCCTTCCCCTTATCACATTAAAGCCCATAAAATCCTCTTCCTTCTTCTCCAAATCTTTCCCCCCCTTTCAATCACATCCATAAGCACAACCCCACTCCCTATTGTCATTTCTCTAAAGCCACTCCAAAAACTCCCTATATAAACCTATCCACCCCGAATGGTCATGGTAGCACTGATGAGCCCCGTAGGGGGCGAAACTAGTTTGCTCATGACCATTACCCATCGTATTGTAATTGTTTCCTTTTTCTTAATGAAAATTAGTCTCCTTCTTAATCTCTCCCTCTTTCTAATCTAGACTATTTAGCTTATGGTTATGTTTTACCTTGTTTCTAATTTTAATGTTAGTGATTAATCCCTCGTCTCTCTCTCTCTCTCTCTCTCTCTCTCTCTCTCTCTCTCTCTCCCTCCCCTTCCTCTATCTCTTATTATGCCTCACTTACACCAAGTTTGTCAAATGATTTGGGTGTGCTCAAATTATTCTTGGTGTTTCTTTTCACTTTATCCCCTCTTGCACTTAATCGTAAACCCTTTTACCCTCTAAACCCTAAGCCCAAAACAAACACTAAACCCTAATTCTTAAACCCTAACCCTAACCCTAAACCAAAACTCAAACCCTAATTCCTAAACCCTAAACTTTTTTTCTCTATAACTCTACATCTTATATATTGCACCCACCGATTGCCTACCGTCCGCACTCCTTGTTTCGACTTCACGGTCCAATTGACAACAGTTCGGTTTAGGCTTAACTAGTTTGGTTGTATCCAAGCCAAACCAGTTAAGCCTAAACCGTTTTGGGGTTCTCAAACTAGAACCGAATCGATCCCTAAACCGGTTTGTGGGCCGATTTGGGACAAAAAGCTTTAGAGGTGTGAAGAAACCCAAAAAACACCATTACCACTTCTACTCTTCTTTCTCCTCCTCATAACTCCCACCACCTTGGCATGCCTCCCATCCCCATCCTTCTCCAAATTTGACATGTCGCCCCACCCCCACCCCCACCCTCCTCATCTTCCTTTGTAGATTGCTACCGCTTGATCCTTTCCAAACCTCAATATGTCCATTCTTGATTGCTATTGCCCATCCCTCGTCCACCTTCAAGTCAAGCTCGCCGCGTCCTAGGTCCTAGGTCAAACTCAAGAGTCAGGAGAGAATTTGGAACTAAAATTTCACCTATATGTATGGAAAGAATGATATATAAAAGCAAGGAGGAGACCTCAATATGTCCATTCTTGATTGCTATTGCCCATCCCTCGTCCACCTTCAAGTCAAGCTCGCCGCGTCCTAGGTCCTAGGTCAAACTCAAGAGTCAGGAGAGAATTTGGAACTAAAATTTCACCTATATGTATGGAAAGAATGGTATATAAAAGCAAGGAGGAGGTCCACTATGCAGGCTCCCTCTCTCCTTCTCTGTCCCTTCCTCTCTTGTCACTCAATAGTCTGTTGCCTATGGCTTCCTGTCATGTCGGTCTCTCTCTCAACTTTCAAATTCTAACTTCTAACTTCTAACTTCTCACTGTCTAATTTCTAACATTCTAAACCCTAACGATTAAACAGCTTAGACGGTTTGAGCCGGTTAGGCAAGGCTCAAGTTGAGCCGAGCCGCTAAGCCGTTAAAAAACCGGTTTAGCTAAACGGGTTAGGCTTGAGCCGAGCCGTTGCCGATCCCTAGAACTTGTTACGGGAGCATGTCTTTCGAGCCCCACATGTGTATCATGTATGAGTCTTGTCTCCACACACAAACACACACACAAAACTACACAAACACAACACTTCATTCATTCATTCAATTTCAATTTCAATTTCATTTCATTAAGAAAGAAAGAAAGAAAGAAAGAAGGTCTTGGGTTCGAATCCTTCCTCCTCCTCCTCCTCCTCCTTCTTTCTGCAAGTTATAGGTTTCTCTCCCTCCTCCTCCCTCTGAAATCAGACGACCACAGATCTGGAGGAGCTTCTAAGCCATGGCTACCTGAGCCTCCCTTCCCCTACCACCATCGCTTCTCCTCTGCCATCACTTACTTTACCCCCGCCCCCTCCTCCCCACACCTGACACCTCTGCAGAATTCATCCATGGCTGCTTCCCAGAAATCGCTCCTCCTCCTCTTGATCTTTGTTCTTCAACTCTGCATCGCTCGATCTGCCAGCCCAGCGATCTTCTCTGAATGGGAGAAATCCGATTCTGTGCAGATCCTCAAGGCCTATGAAGACTCTTCTACCAGGTTTTATTCTTCGTCAACTTTCAAACCACCTATTGATTCCTTTTCATAGGAATAATTGTTTTAAGGATCTCTCAGAAGAATTTTTGCTTGCATTTATGCTTCGTTTGCTTTTTTCTTGTTAATTTTCTATCGACTGCTAGGATTTATGTATAATATATTGGAGAAAAGAAAGTGTTCTTAGATCCTCTGCAAATTTAAAATTGTGGAGTTGTCTTGAATCCTATCGTACATTTTGCAGAAAATAGATGTTTTGCTCTACATACATGGGGATCTCGCCTATGTTTATGCTCAGTTTTGTCTTTGTATTTGTAGTTTTTGCTTCTCGCTGCTGTGTATAGGCTTCTGCTTTCATCTTTCGTTTTTGAATGCCGTTGAAGGTAAAAATAGTGTTCTATCGTTGCAAATGCATGCAATTTCTTCAATTATTTCACAGTTCATTATTTAGAAATAGTTGTTTGTTAGATCCACAAGGAGTTTCATTGAATCTTGCATGCTTTATGAAGAAATAGTTATTTGCTGGATCTTGAAACAATTATTTCTTATGCTTATGGTCTGGTATTCCTTTATCGTAGTTTTGTATGGAGTAGTGAGTGTTCTGCATTGTTGTTTGAACTGATTTTAAGGTAAGTATGGGGCTCTGAGAATCTTGGAGTCTTCTCAAATCTCTCGATCTTTTCACCCAACAGGATTATAATTGAATAGAAATAGATTGTATGATAAAAAAGGACGCCTTTTTGGTTATGAGAGAGCTTCAGGTAAGTTGAAGAATGATCGGATAATATCTTGTTATATGAGTGATTTCTATGATGGATTAGCTATTTTTTACAGCTTTCGGGAGAATGTTTGCTTATATTTAATGTTTTATGAGAAAACAGCTGTATTGATAAATAGGTATATTAAATGAATTGATGCTTATGTTTATTCTACAGTTCATCTTCAGTATTTGTTCTTATTAAGTTTTGTACACTCACTGCTATTTTTACATGCCCTTGTAACCGCTTGGATGATTGGCCTTTTTCTCTTTGATCAATTTTGTTTGGACTATAATCTATAATGGGTCTATTTATTAATCTCTCAGATGCATTTTTGTGTGTATGTTCAGATCATGTCACGTCCTTTTCTCTCTGGTTATCTTTATCCAACTAATTTTGAATAGCTAAGAGGATTAGTGTCTGTTTTGGAGCAAAATTTTCTGACTTGTGGACTTTGTGTGAACTTTCATTTTACGTGTTGTTCTTATAACATATTGGACAGTAAGTGAGTGCCTTGCTCTGTAGTATGTCATTCTAGTTAATTTTATGAATTATTGAATTTTCTGTATTGCTCTATGGTCAGCTTGGAAAATAAGTACAATGTCCTAAGGTCATTACAAATTCTTGGAGTTAAACGAGAAGACTCGGTTACTTGTGAGAAGATAGGAAAAATATTGGCTTCTTCAAGCTCTCCATTGAAAGATGTTTTCTATGCTGCTAAAGTAGGCCAGGTGCTACAGTGTTCTGTAACGGAAGCTGATGTCAAGGTCAGATTTGCAACCATGAAAAGTATTGAATTCTGTTTTCAATAACTGGGTTCAATCATTTATCGAAAAAGTCCATTGCAGGCCACAATCTCAAACCTACAATCAATTTTGAGCAGCGAGGATGCATTGTTGAATTTGTATTTTTCTGTTGGAACACTTTCTGTATTGAAGGTCAGTTATGCTCATTTCTCATCCCTTATTTTGGAATTGTTCTTCGAAAGGAGATATGGATCTTAATTCTGTCTATGTTTTCTTGTGTAATGAGCAGAGTTGGATCAAAGATGATCTGGTTTTAGAGAATGGTGCACGTGTGTTTGATGCCATAAAGGTTATTATTTTTTCCTTGTGAATAGTTTATTGGAACTCAAAAATGCTATAGACAATAAAGTTTTAAGAGCTGAAAGCTTTTTTTGTCATGCTATGTTTTCAGGCATTGTCTCAACAGGATGGTACCTGGAAGTATGGTGCAGATGAGGATGTGTCAACTGCAAAGGCTGCTGGTAATAATTTACTAACTAAAAAATGTAGAGTATATAGAATGGAAACTTTTTTCTGCATCTGCCTGCTCATACTCCCGAATGCTGCTTACTTATTCATAAAGGATACATCTAGAGTAAAGGCACAAAACGAATGCTGATGGACGAGTATTTTTCCTGTATGTAACAAGATACATTTACCAATGTACAATTCAGCTTGTTCTCAAAAGACAACAATTTATGGCTCATGAACCAGCATGGAAAAATTATTCTATACACTCAAAAAATAGGTCAACCTGATGGAAAGAGAAGTGGCAGAACCAATACTGGAAACAATTCTTGTACTGCATAATTAGTTGTAGTGATTGCCTAGCGGTCTAGATATACAGTGTTTGCTTGCAAATACTATTACTGTGGGATTAGGATGAAGACCTACCATGAACATGCTAACTTTGAAACGTGGAATCTGTTGAATTTGGCAAGGCAAAATAAGATGAAGTGATGTACACACCAAGAGTTCGTACATCCACACACTTCCAGCTTCAGTTCACACTTATAAATGTGGCAAAAGTTGATGCTCAGTTTGAATTTCTACAATTACTCAGCTTCATGACTTATTCTCGTTCTTCTCTGTTCATGAACCTAAACACACACTTCCAGCTTTAGTCCATACTTGTAAATGTCATAAAAGGTGACGCTCAGTTTGAATTTCTACTATTACTCAGCGTCATGACTTATTTTCTTTCTTCTGTTCATAAACCAAAACAATCATAACCAAGTATATACAATTGTACTTATAGATCTTCTTGTACTTTCAATAGCGAAATAATTATGCATTTAGCTTGGATACAGTTGGTTTTTATATGATCCTTGCAGAGTGAAGAAAAGGCTCTTACTAATTTATTATTTCTTTATTTGGAACATCATATTAGGAATTGCGATGGAGGCAGTTGGTAATTTGGTCAGCTTAGCAGGATCTTCCATTGATGAATCAATGGTTAGCTGTCATAAAGCATTTATTTCTCATATGATTCACTGTCACAACTTTCACAAGCAGAGCAGTTATTTTGCTTCACTTTTTGCAGATTAGATCCCTTAGAACCACACCAAGCAAGCTATTTGAATCTATAGAGAAATATGGTATGTGTTCTTACTAAGATTGACCATGGGATACATACCATAGCTTCATTGGATACATTTTGTATAAATATGAACTTTTTGATTAAACTTCGTCCTAATATACAGAAGATGGCACCCAATTCTTTAGTGAGAAGGAAGCCGATACTGTTAGTGGGGTAGGGGGACCATTGGCAGCTACTTCCTATGTAATCAAAGGAATAAAAACGCTTGCTTCTGTTATGCCTGGGAGATTCAAGGTACATGCTCTAAATTTTATTGTTATTTTTTATGTATTTTATTCTGCCCAGATTCCTTCTGAGAATGTCAAACATGATCTAAATTCTATTGTTATTCTTTATGTATTTTATTCTGCCCAGGTTCCTTCTGAGAATGTTATTGGGATTGCAAACTTCTTTTTAAGTGCGGGTATACTTGGGAGTAGCGAGGATACTTACTATGTATTGGATGCATTGAGTGCATTAGAAGCAAACAGGTGAGATTCAAAGCACCATGACTGCCTTACATAGCTTGATCTTCCAAATCAGAACTGTAATACCCACTATTATTTTTTGGCACAGCTTTGCAGTACCACTGCTGATTTCTGCATCCCCATTAGTTCTTTCTCTAACGCAAAAGAGCGTGCTCAAGGTATTTGTGTTGAAGCTATTTTTTTGCTAAAGTAAATTCCTCTTTCTGTCATATGTCCCACATGTCCACAATGGCATCGGTGGTTTACTGGTTGATAAATATGTGTTCAGGTTACAGTCACAACAGTATTAGGATCGCCAGTTCCGGCAACTGTAACCCTAAGTAAGGCAATGAGGGAAGGCCAGAAAAAACCTTTTTTGACCAATAAGGTATGGTATTGATAGAATACAGTTGAATAGAAGTTAAAAAAATTCTGAGTGACAAGATTCTTTGCAGGTTCTTGAATCCAATGCGCATAATCTTATTCATACACTACAAATAGCTGATAATACATTTGATTTGGGTAAATTTGTGCTAGATTTTGAGGTAAGATATTTGTCGAATAGTAATAGATTTCGCTGTTCTAATTGAAAATATGGATCTCATTTCCATCTTGAGTGTTCTATATCGCTTATTGTCTAATAATGTCAGGTTAAAGTACTAGAAGAAGGCAATTATATTGTAGGAAGTCATTCTACAATAACAATCTTAGTCACTGGTCTTGCTTCTATTGAAAATGTGGAAATAAGAGTGCTTGACAGTGACACTGGGAGTGCAGACATCACAAAGAGGTTGGTTGTATATTACTGCATTTATATGAGTTCTCACAATAAGCGTCAGATGAATTAATTAAGGTTGTTTGTAGGAAACTGGTTGAAACGTAAAATTGAGATCTAATAATGCCCAGACATGAATATCCTAACTGTGATAAATAGGTTGCTTATTTGGATACTTCTCTATCTTTATATTATTAGAAAGCATCTTGATTCACATAAGCCATTGACCTCCAGTGTATTAGCTCCTTCCTAATTTAGTTTGGATCTATCTCCATATGTGCTTGATAACTATAGGTGGGATCCATCAACCAAGAGCCAGGTTTCACTTTTTGCAACTCATCTTCAGAAGCTGCACTTCTCATTGGATGTGCTTTCTCCCCTGAAGACTCCTTTCAAGCCACATCAGGTGCGTTATAGGAAATAAAAGCATAGAAGTGGTATAGTTAGGATTTAAACCATCACTCGTAGTCCATGAATTGTAAAAGAAACCAATTACTGCTTCAGGTATTCTTAAAGTTGAGGCATGGGAACAAAGCTGAGCATTTGTTTCTGTTGAGTTCAAGCGGGCAACAATTTGAGCGGACCCTGGTATCAATTGTAATTGCACAATATTATTTGTCAATAATATCTCATCGTTTACCATCAATATTTATTTGTGAGATATGTCATTGCTATACAGGATCTTCTTGCCCTTGTCGAAAAGCAGCTCAATTATCTTTCTGGAGTGTACACAATTGAATTAAGTATTGGTGATGATGCTATGGTTAGAACAGTGTTTAAACCCCATCTATAATATATGTGTTTATATTTTGTAGTCAGAGATTGTTGAGTATGGTTTATGTTGAATACAGGAAAACTCACTGGTATGGAACTTGGGAACTGTAGAACTAGACTTGCCAGATGCCCCCGAGGGTGTACAGAAACCTAGTGGTGCAGAAATCTCTTCACCATTTGGCCCCAAACCAGAAATAACTCACATATTTAGACAAGCTGACAAACGTGCACCCTCCTCACTCTCAACCGCATTCCTGGTCCTGACTCTTCTGCCACTGTTAGGATTTCTTGTTGGAGTAATCACTGACGCCCTTAATCACTTTTTTTTTACCTGTCATGTATTTTTCGTTAACTGTTTTCTTGTATGATGTAAATGTCTTAACTTGTCTCTCTTATTTGTTACAGCTCAAATTTTTGGATATAAATGTGAAGCTCTTTCCAAAATCAGGGCTTCCAACGGTTGCGGCTCTTTGCTTCCATGCTGGCATCGCTTCTATTCTAGGGCTGTATGTACTATTCTGGCTTAAGGTCAGTAACTTCATTATGCTTTGCTACATGAGCAAATGTATTGATTGATGCAACCTTTATGTGAAGAATATTTCTGATTGAAAGACCGCATCATTCTTGTTCCTCATGATCTGTTTTTAAAACCATGCATATAAGGAATACACCTTTTTGTAGAATTTAGGTTGTATTGTAATATAATTGGTGATCTGTATCTGTATCTGTATCTGTATCTGTATCCATATCCGTCTTACAGGAAAAGGCACGCATTGAAATATAGCATGAGAGGTATCCATTTATTGGGCCTATGACAAAACTAACTTGAAACAAGCTTTCTGTAGAGTCAAAAGACCACTTCGTTTTCTACTAGATAATGCATTCAACAACTGTGTGAACTTTGATAAGCAGTCTTTCTTTGTCCTGCTAAGGACTATTGTAATTTAGGAACTTATGTACATAATTACATATCTCATGGATCTCTGTATTTCTTGCAGTTAAATCTATTCCAGACATTGAAGTTCCTTGGTATCCTGGGATCAATTATAACCATACCAGGTTATTACATTCTTTCATACTTGGCTGATTCCTCATCCAAAATCAAAACAGCATGAGTAAGCATAGATGAACAGTATAATTGGCAACCAAAGCATGAGAAGCAGGTTGCAGGGCAGAGATTCAAAGTTCAGTGAAAATTGCAACAGGATGTGGATAATATTAGTATAGCATATTCTGAGCGGATTTTTAAATTTTGTTTCTAACGGAACTGATCAGAAATTTCTGTTTAAAGAGTTTTAGTTTAAGCCTTCTTATTCACCCTTTTGTAACACTGAATTATATTGAATTCGTGTAGTTGAAAGATTCAGTACTGAATCATTTTCTAGTGGTTATAGCATTGACATTGTGCAAGCATTATAGATCTATGCTATTTAGAAAGCATATAAAAGTCATCTTTTCCAGCAATGCTCAACCATTTCATGTTATCTACCATGATAATGTTTTCTACAATCCTCTATTTGTTCGCACCTCTTATGAGTCCTCTTTTAGGGAGGGGATGGAATGAATCTGTAGAAAAGCTATTCATGAAATGGCTTTGATTGACTTTCTGTAAAGCTTTTCTTGCAGAATCAAGCAACGGAAACAAAATGTCTAATGTTTCTTCTTATACTAGAGTTCCACTTTTTACTTTGAGAAGAGAAATTTTTAATTCCTTGATACTTTAGGAACTTTGGATAATACATGTGATATACTGTATCGAATAAGAGTATGTTCTATGAAGCGCAAACATCCTCTCTAGAAACTAAGAAGCTTAGTCAGAGAGATCCGAGTAAGAGAAGGTCACAAGAATGTACAAATTCAGGTTGTGTTTTGGAAGCATAAATTAAGGTTTCTTAACTGTTAGAAAATGAGATTACTACTCAATAAGAGTAGGTTCTGTGAATGGCAAGCAATCTCTCTGGAATACCAATCAACTTGTTCAGAGAGTTTTGAGAACAAGAGTACAAATTCAGGTTGTGTTTTGGAAGCACAAATTCAGGTTTCTAAACTGTTAGAAAATGAGATTGCTACTCAACAAGAGTACGTTCTGTGAATGGCAAGCAATCTTTTTGAATACCAATCAACTTGTTCTGAGAGATTTGAGAACAAGAGTATCACAAGGATGTAAAATAAATCTGATTTGGAAGCACAAATGCAAGGTATAACACTGTTCATAATTTTGATTGCCACTGTACATTCTTCACTCCTTATGGTAGGTAACGTTTTATGGGGCCTACAACTCATATCGCTGGCCTGTAGAATGTGTTGACTTATCATCATCATCCAACTAAAATTTTCGGTTGATTGTCATGCGTAAATAATAAATTATAGTATGAAAGTCATCATATCATTCAATGAATAGGCATCAATCAAAGTCTTCTGTCTAGTTAATTCCCAACCTTCAAGAGGCATTTGTAGTAAGCATGATCAATGTCTCTTGATTGCATAATTATTGGTAATTGTTTGAGATGGGTACACAATCCTGACCATGTATCTCTATTGACATCATAATTAACGTCATTGATGTCAGTTTAGTTTATAACTGACCCAATCAATTTCTTTGCGGATGGTTGGCATAATGAATCTGTGGAGTAACATCTCTCTATTTTTTATTCAGCATCATTAAATTCCATTAGTCTTTTTTATTTGTTTTAACTATAGATTTTCAGTATGTGTCATGTACAACAGTGCAAGTAAGGCTCACCCAACAAGATCCATGTTAGAATTGTATTACTTGTCTAGTGCTCCGAGGCATGAATCTCCCTAATCGTTGTGCACTTGAAGTTATTTATCTTTGTTAGCATGGTTTCTTTGTTTGTGCCAATCTACTCATCATATTTCAATCCAATGTTCATGTATGATTGAGTTATTGATATGGTGACTAAACTTTCATTGGAGTTCACCATTGTAAAAGGAGTTACTTTGGAATGTTGAAATCTACAGAGCTTCAATCTTTTCTTGCAGGCGTACTCAAACCCATTGCCATTGTTTGGGTCCGTTTCCACTAGGTTTCATTGTTTTGTCTTTTATGGAGAATATTTACATAGATAAACTTCAAGTCTTTTGCTTCATGTATGAAAAAAAATAAATTGCAATGTATTGATTAACAATTTGCTTTGTATTTCATATTGTACATTGTTTGTAAACAATATATTATATGTTTCGTCCACATCTTTTAAATTAGCAATTGGCGATATAACCCAAAAGATAGGTAGTGGGATTGACGCTCATCATTTCCACATAATGCGGCAAAAATTTGACCGTGTTGTACTTCAAAGACGTGCCCACACTTTGTGTTTTACTTTAATGGTCACCATGAGGCTCATTTACGCTCGGGTCCTTGGTATGACCAACTACTAGTCACATTATGTCCTTAGGGGCAAAGTGTACTTGTAACCATGCATGTAAATAAACTATGAACCAAATTGATTTGTCATGGTTTATTTATTAATTTGTTCATAACGGACGTAAGAGAGAGAGAGAGAGAGAGAAAGTTGACATGTAGTTTTCTAAACACGTGAAGGACAAGGCAATTGATTACTTTGGAAGAGAAACTACATCAAGTTTATCTTTTGAAATTCGTGAAATTAAATTTTAGAATACGTGATGGTCATCAAAAGATAGTTGAACTTGTAAATTGTAATCCCTTCCAAAGGATGCATTTCACTCTCTTTTTTTATCCTTCCTTTCGTCATAACTTCTTTGTTATCTTCTTTAGAAGTTCTCCCATCTAGTATAACTCCAAAAAGTATAGTGTTAAACCATGCTATTGTTTTGTTAGCAAAAAGATAGTTATAAGTTTAAGAACCATCACGTCCACTTTCTAATGACTCTCCATTTCGTCTTTTACAAAAATATATTTCACTTTTGTGCTTTTGAATATAATCTTGAATGTTCCCTTTTAGTATAGTAATAATAGTTTAGATTTTCCCTTTTTGTTTTGCTTGGTTTGCATATGGTCATGTAATCATTTCAATCATTTAATGGTTATTACACTCTTGCGAGATGTGATGATTTCGATCATTTATGATTTGTTGGCCATCTTCCATACGAAACCATCGACCTCATGTTTTTTTCTCTAGTGTGAAGCTTTGTTTCACATAGTTTTGTTAATGGGGTCATTGATTTACCGCAAAGTTTTATTTGCAACTTTTTTGCAATTATGGGGCCATTGATTTACCCCAAGGATTTGCTTGCAACTGTTTTGCAAATGCAGAGTAGATTTCAGCTCATTTGGGTCCATTTTAAAGGAAGTATTTTACTCAAAGGTCATTTGCTCCTTTAGAGAGTCTTTTAACACAAAACCTTTTGTTCTTAAGAGAGCAAGTGCATGTACACAATATCTTGGGTCCTTTAGAAAGCAAGTTTATGATGCTCAAACTATTGCCAAATCAATTTATTATGCTTATCTCATGTTTTTTGAACCCGTTCTCTTGTTGCTTCTTTTCCTCATATATAAAGTACATTTTGTTTTTAAGTTCGTGTTTGTCCTTTTAGACTCAAGATCCTTTTGACTCCTAAGTACCTATCAAGGTAAAACCGTGGGAGTTTGAACAACATTCAACATGGTGCAATCACTTCACAAAAAAGGGTCATAACTTAAATTGTCATGTCTATTATCCAATATTTGGAATATACAAAATATATCAATGTGCCACCATTTCCATGATACATTTATAGAATTTGAGGACATCTAGCCATGTGGTATACCATGCCTTCACAAATAAGGTATTCTAAGTGCATTTATTAGTACACAATCAAGCTACGGATTTTTTCTTACAAGTTTTTAAAAGAATCGCCTCTTTTTTAGTATGTGAACATCAATTTTGACTCCTTTGAAGAGATTGAGATGTTTTGTACTAGTTTGAAATGACTTATATTCAAGAAATAATTAGATAAGGAAACATTGTTTGCTTTTATTAAGCCTACACAATTTATTGAATACATAACAAGCCAACTAAGTAAAATTAAAAGATCAATATATAAACATGATGGGGTGATTACAATAATTTGTGCTTTGCATCAATAGGTTGTGGGTCCAAGCTTGATGCAATTTCTCTAACATTGTGTGTATTCTCAAAATTTCCGTCATTTTAGTTCTACATCATGCACACCAACCATTTGCTCTTAAAAAGAGAATTTACAATGTTGATGTTGACGTTGACAATTGCTTTACAGAGTAATGAACAAGAACTTGAGTATTGCCATTTAAACATAAATGGGTGACAAATGGTTATTGGAAAAGGCGATATGTATGTGTGAATAATTAGAGTATTGAGAGCTACAATGCTCTAAAATATTGTGAAAGATGACGGCAAATCTGATGAATTATAATTTATCTAATGATGGAATAAGGCATAAGAAAAGAAGAGAAGAGAAGTTCTAACTTCTATATAATCGAAACACCGGAACAATGGGAAAAGACCACGTGAATTAATCCTTGATACCCTAGTTTTATGTATTGTGAAAGATGACGGCAAATCTGATGAATTATAATTTATCTAATGATGGAATAAGGCATAAGAAAAGAAGAGAAGAGAAGTTCTAACTTCTATATAATCGAAACACCGGAACAATGGGAAAAGACCACGTGAATTAATCCTTGATACCCTAGTTTTATGTATCAAGAATACTTTGACCTTAGTTTATACTCTTGAAAAAACAATTTAAAGGGTATACAAAGTTGTGTTAATCAATGTATAATCAGATGGTTGGAGATGCAAGGGCGAGGGACAAAATAGAACATGGACAAGTTATAGCCTTCCCTTCCAAATGTTGTGCTTAACAACATTACAATTGTGCATTCTGGTGGTATCAGTCAATGAATTTGATGTTGTGTTAAATATGAAAACTCTTCATAAACTTAGCTTGAGATCGTACACATTGTACCAAATTGAGAATGACAAATTTCTTAAATTTAGGCTCATATCATGTACTCTCCTAGTTACTCCTCAAAGTACAAGTTTTCTGCATAGATGCTGACACTTTCCACAATACAAAGATTGCAAACAAGTCATGTTGCCTTTTTAAGATGGAAATATTTTGGAACAATATCCACATAGATTGATGACTAATCACGAGACCGAAACATCACAAGCAATCTAATATTATATCATATCATGTGCGTTGATTTTATCTCATTGAAATGCACATAATACACATAGAAATTGCACCTTGATGGAGAAATATACTATTTCATGCTACTTCAAGTTCCAATGCAACCCAAGATGAGAGTGATACCATTTAAAGCTATTGGAGACACCTTTCAAGATGAAACTAATGGAAGGCATGCTTTTGTGTGTCTATTTCGTGGATCTAAACATCGATACACTAAGAGATTTGATCAATGATTAAAAAAAGACAACAGCCTCCAATTTACTTATTTGATGCATAGTGTCATGTGATAGGATTATTTGAGATATGACTATATACCAACTCAAGGATTTGGCGCTAACCATCTTTTTGCTCGACTTAACATTGCACGCCAATATTGGACGGGGGGAATCCCTCAAACATGTAATTAAGCACGATAATCAAATTAAATGGTGTACCCTTCTCGATCTACCCTGTAACAACTAATAACGCTTGGTGGAAATGTTGTGGCATGTGCATAAATGATGTCTTCCTTTCATAGATGGATTGTCAACTACGTTTGGGCTTGGTGGTCTTAGGTTAAACTTAAAGGCGCTTGATTCCATAGCCTCTACACATAATAAGACAAACAATAGAAAAGGGTCGGATGAGTCAATAACTCAAAGATTGATTCCGCAATGTGTCTTGGCACGCATTGCCAGAGAGAGAGAGAGAGTTGATGCACCCATACCACCCATTTGTGGAGGGGTGTGTATGATACTTTTAGCAAAAACATGAACAAATTCAATTTTTGTGTGTGTGTGTGTGTGTGTAGTAAGGAATTGGGAATGTTTGTGGAAATTAAGACCAAATACTAAAAAGCCCAATGAATGAAGGAATGTCATAGAAGTAAATTGTAATAGTAGTGGGTAGTTGAGGAATATGAGCATCAAAACATGGCCATGATGGGGGGTTGGGGGGGAAATCTCCACACACATGTACATACATTCATACATACATTCATACATTCACTCAATCAATCCATCATACATACATACATACATTCAATCCATCATAACATACATACATTCATTCATTCATTCATACATACATACATACATACATACATACATACATACATACATACATACATACATACATACATACATACATACATACATACATACATACATACATACATACATTCATACATACATTCACTCAATCGATCATACATTCATTCATTCATTCACTCAATCAATCCATCATACATACATACATTCACTCATTCATACATACATACATACATACATTCAATCCATATAACATACATACATTCATTCATTCATTCATTCATACACTCATACATACATACATACATACATACATACATACATACATACACTCATACATTCACTCAATCGATCATACATACATTCAATCCATCATAACATACATACATACATACATTCATTCATTTATTCATACACTCATACATTCATACATACATTCACTCAATCGATCATACATACATTCATTCATTCACTCAATCAATCCATCATACATACATACATTCACTCATTCATTCACTCAATCAATCCATCATACCTACATACAATATGATACATATATACATATATACATACATACATACATACAAAACAATGCAATACAATATAATACACACATACATACATTTATTCATTCATACATCGATACATGTCATACATAACATACATCGCAATTCAAGACATACAATACATATTAGATACAGCACAATAAAATACAATACATACAATACATGCATGCATGCAGGCATGTATAAGACATATTACATAATATCATGCATAAGACATCACATAACAATCAGAATTACCATGTAACAAGCAGAATTACCACATTATAATAATCCACAAAATATTATGGAAAAAGAAAGGGGGGGGGGGGGGGGGGGAGCTCCTTTAATATGGCATTTATTTTGATGAGGATCAAAGGTGTTACTTCAAGAACAAAGAATCAGAATGACAATTTGTTTGGTTTTTTGGGTTTTTATTGATGTATTATGAAGTGGGTTGTTCATTTTTGGGAGAAAGGGAGGGGCCTGACTGACTTGGCAAATTATGGCATACTGTAAATAAATTCACTCTTCTCATCCTTAGTAATTACAGGGGTAGTTGAGAATATTATGGCTACATATTATCTACTAGTTTTGGATGATTATTGTGCAATTACAACCAAAACAGAAAGTCTAGGAAGCATGATATAAAAGGGAAATCTAGAACACACCACAGTATAGAGTGGGAGAGTGATTTGGAAGCTTCCATTAAAGCTTGCTGGTAGTCGTAGTAGTAGCAGCAGAAGCTGTTAGTAGATCATGGCTACTTATAATAATAAGTCTATGAAGCTGGATTATGCTGTAATCTCATCATTAACAGTGGTGATGGTGATGGTGATGGTGATCCAATTGAGTAATGGGCAAACTATGCCTACCATCAATGGTTATGGTAGCAGTAATGTATCTTATTCTTATCCTAATCCTACATATTCCAAGCCACCATTCCCTGGCTTCTTCATCTTTGGGGACTCATTGGTGGATGTGGGCAATAACAACTACATTATCTCTGTGGCAAAGGCCAATCAACTCCCCTTCGGTGTTGATTTTCCGTCTGGCCCTACTGGCCGCTTCTGCAACGGCAAGACAGTCCTGGATGTCATAGGTATATATATATATGTGTGTGTGTGTATATACCAATCCATCATATCGTTGCATGTTTAATCTCAAATGACTCTTTTGGATTCGATCCGTAAACCTTGCTTCCATTTGGATTCAAATTTATACGCAGCTCACAAATCTCTCTCAATCCAACTCCTTTAAAGTATTGTCAGAATCTCTCAGATTGATTTCGATACATTTTTGTGGCTCTCTCGATCGAATCTTGCTGCTATGCTGTATCCCAGTGTTGTGCTGGATTCAATGCGCCTGTCTCTAGTTTCTATTGATCTCGAGTCAATTAATTCATTCGATCTGTTTAATAGCCTCGTTTCAATACAATTTAAAAACGCAATCTTGATCAACTCGATATGATTTTATGTTCCATCGAATCAACGATTGTCATGTTAATGAAATTAATTCTACACAGTTATCTGAGTGTCTAGGTCTCACAAATTATTCTATTCATTTTGATTTTGCAGCGGAGATGATTAAGCTTCCATTCCCTCCACCTTACTTGAATCCAAACACGACAGGGAAAGCCATTCTACAAGGGGTAAACTTTGCATCTGGAGCCGGAGGATACCTACGAAGCAGCGGATTCAACTTTGTAAATGCTTCTTTATTTGATCACATCTCTGCAAATCTACTAATCTTGATGAATGTCTGTGTGTGTATAGTGACATACATACATGTGACGGATTGGAAGAGTGATTTCTAACATTTCGTATATGTTTTTATGTGATGCATTGCTATGGCATGACAGATTGGAAGTTCAACTTTGTAAATGCTTCTTTTCTCGATCACTTCTCTGCAAATCCACTAATCTCGTTGAATGTCTGTGTGTGTATAGTGACATACATATATGTGACGGATTGGAAGAGTGATTTCTAACATTATGTATATTTTTTTGTGTGATGCATACATATGGCATGACAGATTGGAAGTTCAACTTTGTAAATGCTTCTTTTCTCGATCACTTCTCTGCAAATCCACTAATCTCGTTGAATGTCTGTGTGTGTGTGTGTGTGTGTGTGTGTGTGTGTAGTGACATATATAAATGAGACGGATTGGAAGAGTTATTTCAAGCACAATACACCTTAATTCTATATTTTTTTGTGTGATGCATACATATGGCATGACAGATTGGAATTTCAGCTTTGTAAATGCTTCTTTATTCGATCATTTCTCTGCAAATCCACTAATCTTGTTAAATGTCTGTGTGTGTGTGTGTGTGTGTGTGTTGAGTGACATACATTATATATGAGACGGATTGGAAGAGTGATTTCTGACACATATCTATGTATATGTTTCTGTGTGATGAATACATATGGCATGACAGATTGGAAAAATGATTGATGAATACATATGGTATGACAGATTGGAAGAGTGATTTGTAACACATATCTATGTATATGTTTCTGTGTGATGAATACATATGGCATGACAGATTGGAAGAGTGATTTCTGACACATATCTATGTAATATATGTTTCTGTGTGATGAATACATATGGCATGACAGATTGGAAGAGTGATTTCTAACACATATATATTGTATATGTTTCTGTGTGATGAATACACATGGCATGACAGATTGGAAGAATTATTTCTAACACACACATACACACATATATATATATGGCATGCACAGATTTCTAACACATATTTATATGTTTCTGTGTGATGTGTATATATGTGGCATGGACAGATTGGAAGAGTGGATTTTGACACACAAATCGAGTGGTTTAGCAATACCGCCCAGCAGTTGAGATCTCAGATGGGGCCAAAGGAAGCTCAGAAGCTCTTGGCACAGTCGCTGTTCATCACTGTGTTTGGGAGCAATGACTATGTCAACAATTACCTGCTCAGCTACTCACCCCTCAACAAGGTCTTCTCACCCCTTGAGTTCAAAGATGTCATCCTCCAGAAGATTGCTACCCAAATCACAGTTAAGTATCCATCCATCCATTCAATCAATCAATCAATCAATCAATCAATCATGAATCAATCAAGAATCAATCAATCAATTATGAATCAATAATCAAATACACACACACCAGATCAAATCATTAAAACCACATCATATACATAACACACCTCAAAGTGCATAGCAATGCATACCATATAAGATATCCTAACATTCCTGCAGGTATGTATAGCTTAACATACCATATCCGATCACATCATCCTGACATAGCTTTTTCATAGCATTTCATTTCATGACTATCATAGCATATAGCATGCCTTAACAATTGCATGTCAGTATGCCATAGCATATCAACCCTAAGTTTTGGGTACCTTCCATTCCCAACATGCTCATCTCATCACATGGGAAACATGTCTTACAACTTTGCTAACCCTAACTAAATCTCAGCAATAGGAAGTTTGCACAATTATAGTAACACAATGATGTTGTAAAGCTTCTTTTGATATGTGGACAGCATAGCATGATTATACACATACATGCACTTCATAAAACCCTTGTTGTTTCTTTTGTTAATAGGAAATTTACAAGTTAGGAGCACGGAAAATTGTGGTGGCGGGGGTGGGTCCGATTGGGTGCATTCCTTCGCAACTTGTTCGGCAGCGTAGTGTGAAAGGAGAATGTAGCGATTATGTGAATGAAATGGCAAAAGACTTCAATAAAGGGCTTGAGTCGATCATCATCCAACTCAATGATCAACTTACAAGTGCAAATGTCTTATATGCGGACACATTCACGCCGGTCATGGACTATGTGAACAACCCTCATAAATACGGTAAACATAAATAAACACTCGGAAAAACCATCAAAACATCCCTAAGATATTGGGTATTATGGTTTTTAGAGGGTATTGTCAAGGTGGCCATTAAGATTAGTAAAGATAACCAACAACATGGGGGTGGTTTGATGCATATATTCATATGTTTGAGAGTTATCTTTGACAATATAACATGCACGAAGTGGTGTCATGGACTTCCTTAGTAGTGAAATCCCTAATGTGGTGATGGGTTTTGATGATTTTATCGTTTGTGTGGATGTGTAGGGTTCAAGTATACATCGGAGGCGTGTTGTGGGGCAGGAAAATACAAGGGCCAACTTTTGTGCGTCCCTATATTGAAGCCTTGTGCAGATAGGAAGGACTATGTATTTTGGGATGCATTCCATCCGACCGAGGCCACCAATGAGTTACTTGGTAGAGACCTCTTCTCTATTGTCAAGCCTATCATCAATGATCCGTGATTTTCCGTCGTTTCCTTCTCTCATTAAAATACCAACATTCTTTCCATTCGCATGGTGAATCCAAAAATGTATTTATGTTTCTTACAACGACCAAACCAAATCAACAATTTTGCTTCGCTTGATCGATCAAGATATTTGAGATCAATCAACATCGTCCCTTAAGCAACATGCTCGGAATGTAGCACGCGCAAGGGGGCATTGATATTTCGGGGGTTTTTTACTAAGGGCATGGGCCAATATGTGTTTAAGATACACTTCCAATCAATACATTGTAATTTTTAGCTTTATGGTTAAAATTACTTTAAAAACTTTGTCAAACACATTGTTTGTCTCTCAACTCCGTTTGTGTTGTGTATCTCAATAAGAAATTGGTTTAAAGATATAATCAAATTATATCCTTCTTTGCGGGGGTAAAAACTTGGAATTTTTACCATTTTAGGCCACGTATCTATCTCCTTTATGGATAATGGTGTGCTAATGTGAGATTAGAATCGTTAACAAACTTATGGTACTTTCCATTCATAAATTTATTTAAATTGCTGATTAAATCTTCGTGGGGTGTTGCGCACTCACACATCACTCACGTACACATGGGTGAATTCAACTTGTGGAAATTTTGAACAATGAGCCTCCATTCAATCGTTGCAAAATCTACACCAAATTGTACTTTTAGATAGTCATGGACCATGGTATGAATGCATGTGATGTTGAGGGTTTACATATCACTGAGATCTCTATTCCCTTATTCGAGACAACCAAACGTGCACTACCATTGTTGTCCACAGTACGATGCGTTAAAGACATAAATAAGTGTACAAGCTAGCGAGAGGAGATAGACAAATATAACATGCTAGTTTTTTGATGTTTTACGATTGGAATGATGTGATGTTACATTGGAAAGCCCCATTGTGGGAACTCGAGACTTGGAATGCTAGTAACATTGAATCACGAAAGTACATGCCCTTTCTTCAACTTACATAGTGAATACAATTAACTCCACTTGGTAGCCTTAGGACAAGGAAATGTTTTTTTTTGTCTCAACCATATCGTCATTGCCTTTTACAACTATGACAAGAGAATGCACAATTATAAGACTCGCCCTTCACTAATTCTTCATTCAAGTCCAAATACCCGCTACTGCTTGTCTATGCCCCCCTACATCTTGCAACCAAACCTAATAATTGGCCGCCATACAACATCTATAGGATTTACTCAATTTTGTGTGGTTTCATAAATCATATTCATCTCCTCTTGCATGGCAATTGTTTGTGGTCTCACACCTACACATACATTGATGATGCCAATACATTAGGATTTGTGGTCACTTGCTTTTCGAGACCGCCACTACATTGTTCACACCACTATTAGAGACCTCTTTCCCCTTGCTTCAAGACTACCAAAGCCTTCACCACCCATCCTTGAAGCGACCCCTTCTTGGACATGGAACGTTGCAAGAACTCTCCCAAAAGAAGATTGTACAAGCAGATGCAACGATTACCCCCAACATTATTGGGCTATATAAAATGAAAGACGCCAAACCTAGGTTTGGATGAACAAACCACGAAAGGGTCTCTCCGCGCCTTAAAAAATTCAACTCATGTTTGATGTTGTCCTTTGTTTTACCTTTTTTGTTATCCTTGACAACATTCTTAGTCCCGCATCTTTCCCAAGTGTGGTGCCACATTCTTGCTTTATCGATACTATCGTTGTCACCAAACATCATACATCGTTTATCCCCGAAGCCCGCACAGTTTCATCATAAACATGGTAGGGTCGATTGACAACCCAACACTTTTTCTTGGTGTCCATGGTCCTCTTGCCGACACTCACTACAGTAAAGCTTTTACTATTACACATTTTATAATTCATACGAACATCTACCATGGATTGACACTAATTTTCATACCCATTTTTGTACATTTTGCCATTATGTTAAATTACTTGAGCATGGATTCATATTATGATCCACCTAATCAGCTAACATTCATTGCGTGTAGCAATGAAGAATGGGGTTAAGCAATTATTCATTCAACTTGTTTTAGATTATAGAACTTCATTTATCTATGATTGAAGAGTTTTTGGATCTTTTTAATGCTAATCTACATTTACCACAAACAAATTGATTAACTTGGCCAACAAACAAATTAATGACTGTAAGGCACAGTCTGTTTTTTCATTCTCAAGGACAAAAGGGAGCATCATAAGTTGCACCAAGATGCTTTGTTATACACCAAATTATGAAAAAAACTTTTAAAAAATCATGTCTAAACAGATTAATGACGGAAATAATATAATGAATGAACTATCGATGCAATGAGAAGAGGAAAGAGACAACATAAAATGATAGGAAACTTAGAACATGATAAATACTTGGATAGACCTACACAATCCTTATCAACAACAATTGTCATATTTTCATGCTAGCAGAAGTTTGTTCTCCTCTAGCATAATCTCACAATGTGGCTTACAAAGCAAGAGACAGAACCACTAAGCCAATCCAAGGAGCATTCCCTTTTCATATTACAATACTAATCAACAACAGTTGTCATATTTTCATGCTAGAAACAGAAGTTTGCTCTCGTCTACCATGTTCTCACAACATATGGTTTAAGGGACCAAACCATTAAACCAATCCAAGGAGCATTCCCTTTTCATATTACATGCCTAATCAGCAACAATTGTCATATTTTCATGCTCAAAGCAGAAGTTTAGTCTGCTCTAGCATTTTCTCACATGTGCCTTTACAAAGCAAGGGACAGAACCACTAAACCAATCCAAGGAGCATTCCTTTTCATATTGGGCTAGTTGGAAGCTTAGATAATCATTCCTGAGGCCTTACAGTCTTCTTAATGGTGGGATCCTTTGACCTTGAATAATTTGGCGTTTGACATTAAAAATAATTCTTGGTTGTATGATTCATTGCATACATAAACGTTTTTCATTAACCAAAAATGCACATATGTACTAATATTTCTTTGCCTCAAGGTTTCAGTGGTGATGATTGTTTTAGTAGTTTCTCCTTGTTCTCACTAATAATACCCATAATGGTCCATAGGTGCTTTTGGGCACATGCCAAATCTTCAAATTTCATAGTTTTCCATTGAGAAGAAGAACACATAGCAGCAAGGAGGTCACATACCTTCCCTTCCTCCTTAGATGGTAAGGAAATGCAACCACCATCACGAGTCTCTAATCCACCATCACTCTCATCCCAAAGCCTTTTTATAGAAACCATACACGAGTCCCTTCTTTTATCCTCTTTAATATTGCTTACACATGGATCTGATTTACATTCTAGTTGAACACTGTCTTCAGCGGCAGAAGATACAATATGTGGTGATTCTTCTCTATTAAAGAGTAAACTAGGGTAAGCTTGAGATCTAAGCCTCTTGCCAGATCTCAGTATTTTTGAAGGAGACAACATTAAACTCTTTAAGTTTAGCTCATCACCTTTCCCAACATTCATTTTTTTGTTATATTCTTCTACAAGTGGTTCTTCAATTTGGAAAAGCGGTACCCTTTTTGGGAAACTATTTTTTCGACGATGAGACCTAGTTGATACAATTCTGGCCTCTGACTGCCCCCCTTGTGAGTTCAGTGTTTTCCCCAATATACCACGATTTAACGTTTGCACACAAAAAGGCATTGGCAAAGAGTCAAGCACACTATCTTGCTTTGCAATCAACTCATCTCCAGCTAGAACCAAGCTTTCACCTTGGTTGCATGCCATTTGCATCTCTTGGAAAAGGCTGTGACTATCTACTGCACTAGGCTGAATGCTCTCCACAAAGTCTTCATAAGCTATAACATAAGTTTTCACTTCCCCACAACTTATCATTCTTTTCAGGGATGTTTGATGTTCATCAACTTGTGCATCATCTCCACAATTTCTCACTTTACGAGGGCGGCCCCTCTTTCTAAGCTCCTTTGCAGCATTTACTTTTTCCATCACTAAATCAGTGATAACATTTTCATTTTTATCTCCAGGGACTTCTCCAATATGTTGCACTTTTCGAGGCCGGCCCCGCTTTCGGTGTTTTGTATCTACAATTACTTCCTCTATGTTAGAACCCTTGATAGTATTAGTACAAGGCTTAATCATCATTTTTTGCGATTTCTTAACTGTTATAAGTGTATCCCGCCAGAATTTTCCTCCCTTCAAGTACCCTGAGCTCCTCAAAAAGCGTTTCCGCTTTACACCAAGTTTTCTTACTTCAAGATGAACCGCATCCTTACATCTTTTTGGCTTTTTTGTCTCTGTTTCTTTGTGTTTGTCTCTTTTTGTCTCTTCTTCTTTTTCATCCATACACTGATCTGAATTATGGTCCAAAGAATTTGATATCTCACCTACTATTTCCACCTCAACTTTCCTAAAAGGAATTTTTGAAGTAGAAGAACATTGAAATGTGTCACTTCCTACATCCGGAAATTTCAACTTTTTTCTACGAGCACATGTTTCAGAATCTGGTTCAGATATTGTAGTCTCATTCCCTGGCTTTGTGTTACCGCTTATAATTGCATCTGTTCCTGAAGGAAAACCTTTTTCATCCTCAACATTTGAATTTGATGAAGCATTGGCAGCTATGTCAACTAAAGCACAAGATGGCTCATGTGTTTTTTCTAATTTATTCATATCCTTCAATGTCTGAGGCATATGACAAAGGCTGTTCAATGATGTGTCTACAGACAAAGAGATTCCAATTTGAGATTCTAGGCTTGTAGAAGCAGCCCTTGAAAATCCAACAGACCCTTCTCTTCTTGCTGAAAATACAGTTTTTGATTCAATCAAGAATGCTGGCATCACCTTCGAAGGTTGATCTATATCACCCATTTTAGATTTGCATCCAGTTAATGCAACATTATATTGTGGATCATCTTTCATATCTAATAACTGTTGTTGAATCATTTGTCTCCACCTTTTACCTTTATATCGATGAGAAACAGATCCAGAAAATCCCCCTGAATCCTTGGTAGATTCTTTCTGTGGCCAACCTGGTAATGAAACCTTAACTCTGCTTTTCAGATGACCAAGTATTGGAAGCAAACAGGGTGGATACTTCAAAGAAGTTGTTCTCCCATAAGTTGCCTCCCAGAATGAGAGAGTGGAGCTGGATATGGAAGCTTGAGGGTGCTGAAACGCTGCTAACAAGGCTGAAGCTTGAATTGAAAGAAGATTTGAATTGAAGTTCTGAAGAGGAATATGCTTCCCCAAACCATCTAGATGTCTTTCCCATGCGTGGAGTAGAGGAACTTTTATTCTTCGTGGTTGCTCAAAATGTGGTTTGGTATAAGAAGATTGTAACCACTTCGCAAAAGGATCGGAAAAATACTGCAAAATACAAAACTATTCGCATTTAGAAGTGTTCTGATATCTCTCAAGGCATTAGGGCTGTATTAGATAATAATAAATACTTATAACATCACCTGCAGGAACATAAGCAGATCATATTGTGAATGAAGGCGTGCAACAAATGTTGCCAACTCCTCTAGTATCCTGTTAAACCAAAAGCTTCAACAATCAACAAGGTCTTTATTTTAAAGTTTAGTGTTTAACAACCCACAAAATGGAAGTCTATAATCACAGTACAGATCTGGTGCAACAATAGAATTCTTTAAAAACCCTCAAATATGGTGAATTCTATAAAGATCAAGGAACATTAAATTCACTTAAATAATATATAACAATCTATAACATGTTCCAAATAGCCTTCCCATCTGTATAATTCTCTCTTTAATATTTCTTTGTAAGACTTTTTGGCAAGCTAAGATGACCATGTCCTCAAATTTCTTGGAGCTCCGACATCCCTACCTGAGGACGCACATGTGATACAGGATTTCTTATTTTGCAATACTTTCCAAATCTTTGAGAGTTAACTGCACTTTATTCAAACTCTCAGGAATGGCAAGAGAAGGAAGAAACAAAACAATACATCTAGGCATAGATTGACACATGCATGATATTCGTAATATTCGAGAATACGAAATCACCCCAAGAATATTATAAAACCATTCGTTTTGCAAAATAAATATAACAAAATTAATTCATTCATTTTTTTATTTAAATAAATTTATTTCACCAAAAAAAGAACAATTATTCATTAATAGATTATAGTGTCAGCCTTCGGGAGAGTTTATGAAACTTATTTTAATTAACTAATTTTTTAAAAATAAATATTTTTATATTTATTATAAAAATATGATTAGTGTGAACTTTCAAGTCCTATTTTTAATGTCAAGATAAAAATATCCATAAATTTTGAGGGAATAAAAAGTGAAAAATTAATGAACCTTTATTTTATTTTATTTATTTATTAAAAATAAAACGAATACTTATAGTTATAAGTTACACATTTATTATAAATATTGAGTAGTGTCAAGTCCCTCTTTTATTATCCCTATTTATTGTCAAAGTTCCCTTTTTCTTATCCTAAGAAATTAAAATAGATAAGTTTATGTACTCTCTCTTCTTTTTTTGGGTCAAACGAATACTTGACCACCCATTCGTATTCATATTCATTTGCATTCGAATGGGAAACCCCACCAATGCAAATATGTCAATCTATGCATCTAGGTAAGAAAGGGAGGCAAAAGACAAAATCATAACAGGAACATCTAAAAAATGAACAATATGGACACAACATACCTCGATGCAGGGCCCAACCAGCACGTCTTGCCAGCAACTATTTCATCACATGATATATCCAATATCCTAATGAAATCATCATACAGGGGATAATAAGTATGCATGATTTACCCACAAAAATAGCCAACTTTTCTAATAAATGGCAGAAGTCCTGAGACCTAATACTATGTAATATGATTTAAACTTCTTTACTATGCTTAATTCTCTGTTTCCTATCAACATTTATATCTGCATTTGACAGCCAGTTTAAGCTACCTGTGGTATGAATTTATGCCATTTTATTATGAGAATGATTCATTCGGACAAACCTAGAAGCAAGATAGAGGATATGTCGAATATTGCTTATATCATCTGTTTCACTCCCTGGTGCACCATGAATAATTCTAGGTATGCTCACGAGGCTTCGAAGCCTTTTCTTCCTGATTACTGCCAACATTTCAAAGGTTGACATCTCTGTTTGCTTCAAAACATTTCTGATAATGGTTCCAAGAATCTCGGAAAGTAAAATATTTTCATGAAAAGCATCCTTTTCTTTGCCTTTTTGTTTCTCAAGCAACACTGACATTCTTTGGCAAAGCAAACTTGCAAAGAAGTTCGGTTTGGATGAGATCAGAGATGGAATGTGTGAGACACAATAAAAGAGTTTGAACCATGTAGTAAAAAGTGACTCAATAGTATCCCAGGTAGTCATGGCATCATAGATTTGTACATCACCATTAATACTGAATGTGGAGGCCTGTAAATGAAGCTGAATAGGGAAAAGCAAAATTCTCTGGATAACTTGATAACCCGAATCACTAACACCACCCTCAATGGCAGGTACAACATTAGCACTTCCAAGATAACTGGTTATGCGTTCAGCAAAAACCTTCCAAACAAGCATCAAGAATTTTGATCTATCCAAACACTTTGGCGCATCTGTCCAGCATCTCATTTCTACATTGTCGACGAATTTCTCAACAATCATATTTGAATTAGAATATGCCAGAGATAGGAGCCAATCTAATACATGGGCAATCCCAATAAGGTTGCCCATTGTCCCCAATCCTGCAATTGCCAATACAGATAATCTCTCAACTCTCTCCATGAATTTATCTCTCTCTGCTTCCTTCATTTCTCTGCAACCAAATCGAAGCCAAACCCCTAATATAAACACAATAGGTGTCACATCACAAGATCCATTCTGTACAACGTCTTGTTTTTCCACCCAGCTGTATGATTCTTTGCAAGACTCACTCGATTGTTCCACCTTTACTAGATGTGTAAGGGATATCTTATAAAAGATTGAAGAAAGTACAAGAGATTTGAGCTCAGCAAGGCTCTCGACAGCAGACCATAAAGTTGAGATGAGATCCTTTTTATTTGCTATTGGCTTACAATCAGAGGCAATACTATTCACAAAGTTGAGTAAAGAGTGCACAGAGTGCACATGTTGCTTTGAGGGCTTAACAGAGACCTTTCCATCCTCTTCTACTCCTTTCACAACTAATTGCAATAGCCTAAGGGCTCCATTCAAGCTTCGATTGTCTACAGAAGGGTCTTTTAAGTACAACCATTTAATGCCAAAATCCCAAAGAGTTTTCACCAAATGTAGTATAAGATTGAGAGAATCAAGAGACCATGGAGCCCAATCAATAGTTAAATTTCCAGTATTAATATGTTCAGGACAGTGACAAGTAGGAGTCTTTGGAGATGGGGTCCTATCCTCAGCATCAGAAACCACCCTCAACATGCCAGAATTGAGCTTGTCTCTTAGTTTACAAGTAACCCAATCTTCTAATGCATTGAGACAAAGATCCCATAATAGTTGGTTGCCCTTGTCCGGACCACATTTAAATACTTCTTCAAATATTGGAACAACTACAGCAGTAGTTATTGATAACTGGTTAATTCCAGGACCAATCTTATGTGCAAAATAAACCCATGTGCGCCAGCATGCCAGTCTAACCACTTCATCTCTTTCTGTTCTAATGATGGTTCCTATGGGCATCATAAGAAGCTTTATCCGTTTCAAAGATGGCCCCACAAATGACTTCTGACATCCAAAAGATGGTGGTGTTATAGAGGTATCTATTTCTGATTTGACTGATGGCTGTAGCAATGCATCTATCAAGGCTTCCCAAGATACCTGCTAACCCAATCATTAAGCTCAATATATAAATTTACATATAATTAGGGCAATCATCAAAACACCCCCAAGCTTTTAGAATATTTACCAAAATACCCCTAAGTTTCCATTACCAGCATATTCCTATGTAGTAGCAAGTTCTGTGCTACACTGAGGTATTCTGGTAAATGCCCAATAAGTTAGGGCACTTTGATATTTTTCCCCTATATTTTAAGTTATAACAGTGTACATGTCTTATGTTATATGACAGAAGATTACTAACCAGAGAAGCAATTCTAACAGAGTCATCATTGCTCACAAATGTAATCTCGAGTATCTTCAATAGCTGATTCACAAGAATTCTATGTTGTCCAGCTAAGCCTCCAAGCAGCTTGACTAACCACCCCCAAGCACGAACTGTGGGCAACATCAAAGACCTTGTCTTTACCATTTTTTCCATCTTTGCCAAGAGTGTCTCATTTATGTCTTTCACAACAACCTGAGTGCTTAAGATACGGCAGCTGTTAGTTGTCAGTAGTTGACTTGCACCATGTGGTCAGTAAACTAAGAAATGTTAAGTAAAAATGAAGAAAGAACATAGATGAAAAGATAATTATATTTAAACACCTTCCCTTTCAGTTATATTTATATTTTGGGTCAGAAATACTAATAGGAGGAATAAAAATAACTTCACCTTTAATCAGCCTTCTACATCATGAGTTAGAACATGGTAAATTTTCATCTCTAATATGTGGCATCAAAAAATCATAATCTAAGACTTTGCCATCACTAAATGCATTCATTTAGATGGCCAACCTTAAGATAGCACAATAGCGGTTCAGAATCATAGTTTTCCTTATCCGTTTCTCTTTCCCTTGTCATCAATAGAATCAAGTGTGCCATTGGCTGTCAATACCAAAGATGTTTTACTTGCTTTGTACTACTCTCCATCTTTAACCAGCCCATGGTGGAGATATTTCAAAAGAAGTATTTTCAATCCATATGCTTTATCAAGCAGGAATATCAATATTTTTCTCTAAAACATGGTATTTCTATTTGTATATTCCTTAGACAAGTTCCTAATAGATTACCAGGGTTTCTCAGAAAGTTTTACGAATTCATTTACATTTTATTCTGGTTTGTTATTCTGAAGATGAGACCATTTCCAGATGTACTTTCTGTTTGTCCTCCATTTTGGTATCTCACAACAAAAGCTAATGCATCTTTCTTTCTTAAGATATGGCAGAAGTTCAATATTAGTTTGTATAAAATTTTTGGGGTGTGGCAGAGTTGTATCCATAAGAGATAAATTACACACCTGAGACAATGTATCTTTCTTTCTTAAAATGTGGCAGAAGTTCAATATTAGTTTGTATAGAATTTTGGGGTGTGGCAGAGCTGTATCCATAAGAGATAAATTACACACCTGAGACAGAGAGAGGTTTGGTGGAAGTAAAATTGATTCCAGATCCGTCAGACATTTTTCAGCTGCATCACGGTCGTCTTGATCAGTAGAGAGTAGTTTTCTATATACAATGGGTGCCCAGAATGATGACTTATCCATGTTTGAGACTTTTTGTAGCATCTTCACTAAAACCTGGTTCAACCAACCAATTAGTTGTTATGAACTCTCTTGCGTGAAGAAGAGAAACAAGCAGTAATCGAGAAAATCCATGAAGCATTGCCTCCATTGCTTTGGGTACTATAGTCTTAAAATGCATTGGATTTCCAATTGCATGCACTAAAGCTTGTAATATTGCATCTATATGGACTTCGAGTGATTGTGTTTGTAGTTTCTTCCCCTCCAGGCACCACATTGCAAGACTACAGAGTTCCTGGAGATTCAAAAACCATTTTGATGCCCATGAACATGTTTCAAAATAAAGTAACAACAATAAGCAGAATATTTGGGAAAAACCTCTGAAATACCCCAGTATTTTATCTTATTTCCTGATATGTACTTGAGCTTTTGTTATTTTCTCAAATGCCCTTGGTCAACCCTGAGAGAGATGTCATCTGGTTAATTCATACCCTTCTTCTCAATTACATGTGCCATTTTCTCTCTTTCAGGCATTGACCATGAGCAACCGGGGAAATTGCAAAAACAGAGGGCCATATGGGAGAAATAAAGATGAGCTCTAGTGTATTTCAGAGTTCTTCTCTTAAGCTTGAACAACATATGTTTTTACATACTTTGTTATCTGTGGAGGTAATAAGTTGGCAAAGATTGTGTAGCATTGTCGATGCATCATCTTCTGAACAGTATACATTTCAATAAATTCCAAAACACTAATTGACACATACAATGAAATTAATTATGTAGAAAGAAGGATCTGTTAAAATCTTACCAGAAATACCATCTACTATTTTGTTGTTATGCATAACATAACCAAACGATTTCAAGGCTGACAAAGCACTGATTAAGACATAACATGTAGAAACATTTAATGCAATGTCATTGCATCAGGCAAAAACAAATTTGAATAACCTTCAAATTTTAGGCCTAATATAAAATAGTGTTCGCATGCATTTCCGAAATTATCACATATGCCCGTGGTGAAAAACTTTCTGTTGTTTTTCCTCTGCCATTGATATGGAATAAAGGTATCCTTTAGACAAGGTCTTATAAATCATGATAATTTTAGAAAAATTATTCTTTAGTTACATACTGAAAGACTTACATTGGAACAACAAGTTTGAGGAATTTTGAGGATTACAAGAAATCACATGCATACATACATATATTCATACACACGTACATATATTAAATTCAGACAAAACATGCATGCATACATACTTACTTACACACGTATATCCATACACACATGCATACATGCATACACACATATATACATACATACATACATACATACATACATATATATATACATACATACATACATATATACATACATACATACATACATACATACATATATACATACATACATACATACATACATATATATATATACATACATACATACATATATACATACATACATACATACATACATACATACATACGTACGTACGTACGTACGTACGTACATACATACATACATAAATACATACAGTGGTTTCTTCTCATTATTTTTATTTTTATTTTTCTTTATCTTGTTATCTCTCTCTATAGGCAAATTCAATGTCTAAATATCTCGAAACATTAGAAACCACTTACACGCCCTGATCCTCGGAGAGGATGTTGGAGATGATGAGCTTGCCCATGTCCACAAGAAAGCACGGAGAAATACACAGACAGAGAGAGAGAGAGAGAGAGAGAGAGAGAGAGAGGAGGGAAAAGAGACTCAGTGGAAAGCCATGGCGAAAATCAGAGAGACAGAGATGGATAGACAGATCTACGGGTCTCTTTCTCTTTGACAGACAAAACAAAAACAAAATGGCGCCAAATTGGGGGCAAATCGCTCGTGAATCTTCGCACTTTGCATATTTACAGAAATACCCCCCTCACTCTACTTTTCCCAAGCTTTGCATATTTACAGAGAATAACCCCCTCACTCTACTTTCCCAAGCTTTGCATATTTACAGAAATACCCCCCTCACTCTACTTTTCCCAAGCTTTGCATATTTATACACAACAACCCTCCTTTTTTTCTCATTTTATCTTAATTACCTTACTCTAGTGGTAAGGTGTTAAACTATTATTAGCCTTAGGTCTTGGGTTCGAGACCTATTTTCTTACCCCTCTATTACTCTATAGAAATATTCTCATGATTTATTAGATGTCATTGTGAAATGTCTCTCTCTCTCTCTCTATCTATCTATCTATCTCGATCTTGATCTCTTGGATAAGAATATACTGGAATGTGAGTTACCTTGCCTTGAAGCTATGGTCGAGAGAACATTTAGATTGACACCACAGGCCACACCCATATCAAAACCCTTCAACCCCCCCACTCCTTTTCGAGAGACTTTGACGAACATAAAATGAGACTCAATTCATTCTTTTATAGCACATACTACACTCCATCATACTTCTGTACCATGTTATCACTCGTTTTTTTATGTTCGCTTTTCTCATTTAAATCCCATTATTGGGCCTTGGCACTTTAAGACGTTTTTTTTAAGGTTTTTTTTATCATCCCGTTATTGTATATTCATTTTTCTCATGGGCCTATTTTGGTCTTACAATATGTTAATATAGCTTTCTCTCTCTCTCTCTCTTTGTAAAAGCACACAATTCATTAATTGTATGTAAATCCATTTATTACAACTTCTTAGTCTTCTCTACGTATGTAGGGAGCGAGATGGACATCTTGTAAAGCCAATAGAAAACCTGAATATGCACTTGAGGGAATGATCCCCACATGCTCTAACATCCCAAATTCCCTTTCAACATCTTCACATAGGCTTTCACCCCATGTCTATTATCAAACATGAAAGCATTACGCATATTCCAATTGTGTTACAATCACCAATATCGTAACAAGAGGAACAGTATCTCCAACTCGTCATTTGGACCATTCTGAACATACTGAACAAAAACCCATTATTGAGGCCTCAAAAAACAATAGGTTAAAACTTTGCCAAATATCAACTAAGTATTTCCAAATGATATACCTTATAGGACACTTAATGAGCCTATGTGTATTGTCCTCCAATGGGATAGTGCAAACGAATTGTGTACTTGATGTTAGGAAACAGGTCCCTCCGGATGGGAAGTGAGAAGAACAGTGTTGATGGGAAACCGGATGTGGAGTACCTGGTTACGGAAGACCCAGTGAGAACCGGATGACGAGTACCCGGCAACGGAAGACCCGGTGAGAACCGGATGTGGAGTACCCGGCTACGGAAGACCCGGTGAGAATCGGATGATGAGTACCCGGCAAGAGCCGGATGGTGAAGGCCCGGTGAGAAGTGTTCACCGGATGAAGGGATATATTCGTAAATATGTTTTCTGAGAGTCCATCGGTGGCTATATTTGTAAATAGCCGATAAGTCATATTAGTATAAATATGACTTAGGGCAAACTTAGTGTAGTAGTTGTCATTCTTGTTGGTGCAAGATTTGAGTGCGTAACTGTGTACAGAGAGAGAGAGAGAGAGAGAGAGAGAGAGAGAGAGAGGAAGAGGTCGTTGCCTCTGTTGTAACCGCCGCCTGTGGCGAAGAAAGCAAGCTCGAGGTCGTTGCCTCGGTGCTTTACTATTGTACATTGTGATATAGTGATAGTTTGCAGTCTGTGGGCTGTCGTGGTTTTTCCCTAGTTTGGGTTTTCCACGTTAACATCCCGTGTACTCTTCTCTTTACTGTGTTGTGCGTTCATTACCCGTTTCCCATGTTTGATTCTAGCCTCGGTTGTGGCCGACCGTTGTTCATCGGGATCGTGTATTCCTGTCAAAGTGGTATCAGAGCGAAACGACACAGAAAAATGGACGATTCGTTGGGAGGCATGTTCAAGCTCACCGGCTCCAACTATTCGGTGTGGAAGTCGAAGATGAGGGACATGCTCGTGGTTAAAGATCTTTGGTTGCCGGTTCAGTTCGGGGACAAGAGACCAGACAAAATCGACGCCACGATATGGGAGGTGATGCACATGAAGACAACGGCGTACATACGGTGCTTCATCGACATGAGTCTATACAACAACTTCAATGAAGAGAGCAAGGCTCATGAGCTCTGGGAGAAGATTGACATTCTGTTTCAAAACAAAAATGTTGTTAATCAGGTTTTGGTATTTCGGAAGCTAGTAAGACTTCGGTACCAAGATGGCTCCAACATGGTGGAGCACGTGAATGTCTTCCAGGAGCTAATCCACCAGGCAACATCATTGGAAGTACCTCTCGCCGATGAGGTACTAGCGCTACTCCTGCTCAGTTCCCTCCCAGATAGCTGGGAGACGTTGGTTGTCACTTTGGGCAACGCCGGGCCGGAAGGGAAACGGTTATCCCTAGCAAGAGTGAAGTCGAGCTTGCTAGATGAGGAGGCGCGTCGGAAAGATAAGGATACGAGCTCTGACTCCAAAGCGCTCATTACTGAATCGGAACGCAGAAGACAAAGGAACTGTAGTCCCTAGAACCGGGAGAAGTCGAGGACACGGTCAAAGTCAAGGGGGAGGCCTACTTGCTTCTATTGCAGCAAGCCGGGACACTTCCAGAAGAACTGTCGGCACTTCCGAAAAGACAAGGAAATCGACAGTACCGATTCGAAGTGGACATCGGACCGGAACAATAAAGACCGGAGGGGGACGGACCGGAAGGGAACGACGACAATCACGGCAAGTGAAGAACAATTGATGCTCATCACCGAGGAGAGTGAGCTAAACCTTGTCGGCGACGAGATGACCTGGGTGGTCGACTCCGGAGCATCATTCCACCTTACCCCGGACCGGAAATGCTTCTCATTCTACTCAGTCGGTGATCACGGTTGTGTCCAGATGGGGAATGAAGGTACATGCCGAATTGTTGGCATAGGAGACGTGTGGTTGACAACACCAACCGGATGCAAGCTGCTGCTGAAGGATGTCTGACACGTTCTAGAGGTTCGTCTGAACCTGATATCAGTCGATCGGCTAGATGATGAAGGCTACACGAGTAACATCCAGAACGGTGTTATGAAGTTCAGCAAAGTGAGCCTGATTGTGGCTCGGGCCAGGAAGGTCAACACGTTGTACCTGATGAATGCCCGGTTATGCCCAGAAGAAGTGAACGTGGCATCCGACATTGCCGGTGAGCTGTGGCACAAGAGACTGTGTCACATGAACGAGAAGGGGATGAAGAGGCTTGCAGAAGACAACCTCATTCCAGTGAAGAACGTGCACTTGGAGAAGTGCACTGATTGTCTGGCTGGTAAACAAAACCGGACCTCCTTCCGATCAAGGCCACCGATGAGATGTAATGCACCACTAGAGTTGGTGCATACTGATGTATGTCAAGTGGACACGAAGTCACATGCCGGATCTTAGTACTTCGTGACGTTCATAGATGACCACAGCTGGAAGCTGTGGGCCACACCGTTGAAGACGAAGGATCAGGTGTTATCCGTCTTCAAAGAGCTCCACGCGAGAGTGGAAAGAGAAACCGGCCGGAAGCTGAAGGCAATTCGAGTAGATAACGGAGGTGAATACCGGGGGCAGTTCGAGGAGTACTGTCGCTCGAAGGGAATCCGACTCGAATTTACCGTGCCGAAAACGTCGGAACTAAACGGGTTGGCCGAGAGGATGAACCAGACCATAATGGAGAGGGTCTGGAGTATGCCGGCGCATGCAAAAATTACCCAAGACGTTTTGGGCTGAGGCACTGTCGACAACGACGTATGTGATAAACAGATCACCCTCAATGCCCTTGGATGGAGACACGCTGCAGAAGGTATGGACCGGTAAGGAAGTGTCCTACCGGCATCTGAAGGTGTTCGGGTGTCTCGCATACGTGCATGTTGCTAAGGACCGGAGAGGAAAGTTGGATCCAAAGACCCGGCCATGCATATTCCTCGGATATGACAATGATGAGTTCGACTACCGAGTGTGGGATCCGGTTGACAAGAAGGCTTTCCGGAGTCGAGATATTATCTTCATGGAGGACAAGACCCTTGCCGACTGGGAGTTGGAGAAGAAGATAATGAACTCCGATGAGATTCAGACACACCCGGCTAAGAGCCGGTTGACACTCGACGAACCAACCGGTTATAGTGAGGATACCGAACCGGCAGAAGAAGAAGTAGAGGAAGCTGAAATCGGAACCGGCCAAGACCCCGAATCGGATTCGGATGAAGAACAAATAGTGGAGCCGGTTGCCGAAAGCCAAAGACGGAGATATCCTCTTAGAGAGAGAAGGGCCCCCCGGAGATTTCCGGATGCAGAGCATGTGTTGTTGACCAATGAGGGAGAGCCAGAAAGCTTCAAAGAAGCGAAGGATGACACCCACAGCCGCAAATGGTTAAGTGCCATGCAGGATGAGATGGATTCCCTGCATGAGAACCATACGTACGAATTGGTGGAGTTGTCGAAAGGAAAGCGGGCACTCCGAAATAAGTGGGTGTACAAGTTGAAACCGGGAGATGCCGACAACCCCCCAAGATACAAAGCCAGGATCGTAATGAAGGGGTTCCAACAGAAGAAGGGCGTGGACTTCGACAAGATATTTGCCCCGGTGTCGCGTTGTTACACGCGTGCGTGTAGAAGGGCGGGACCACAGGGGTCTCGGATGAGGGAAGGAGGGAAGCCGAGAAGACAATTCCGGACGCGTTCTGGAAGCAACCGAACGAGAGAGAGAGGAAAAGAGGGAGCGCACGCTTGACACCGACTCACACACACACACACACACACACCACACCGACCCAACTCACGCCCTTATGTACAGGAAACGCAAGGAAAGGAAGCACCCGACACCAACAGAGACACGAATATGCACAGACAGACGCAAATGTATATATTACAAGAAAACAAATACATCCTCGGCTTTGAGCCGGACCAAGGTAGGTTATAGCAGCGGTCTGTTGCCAAGCCGCCGATCGGGGAGCTCACGGGCTTGTTGCGCCGAGCGGGGTCTTGCGCAGGAGGTTGAGCTGAAGCAAGCTGCAACAGGGAGAGATACAACCCCAGCCGCGAGCCGGGTACGCACAAGAGAAGAAGAGTTAACCTAATAGCTTTCCCGCCATAGCTACTGCTCGACTCCTCAAGAAGAAGCAGAAAGAAACGAAGAAGAGAAAGGATGTCGCTAACCCTAGAAAGAAACACAAAACGGTATACCCTTAAGACTAAAAAATGGGCAACCCCCTCGAAGAGGGGCGCTCCCTCCCTTTTATAGAACAAGGAGAGGGATGCGTTACAATGTGGGATAAATCCCGACTTAATTATTGTTCGGCGCCATAAAGGTGCCCTTGTTATTCACACTAAATGTACAAGGGTGAGCGCGCATGCTGCACCCCACCGATGTGGCCAACATTTCCCGGTTTCCGCCTCTAGCCGAAATTCTTCACGACATCCGCCCCCACCAAACCGCACATCCACTGGTACGTGCCAAACCTGGTGAAGGGTGAGAGATTTCGGCCGGTGAGAAACCAATCTTCCGTAATCCGCATCCCGGCTCGATGCCGGTTTGAATCGTCGGTTGCGGTTCTTCCTTCGCGCTTACCTCCCCGTAGCCTCATTCGACCCGTCGAGGGGTCCTTCGCCGCGATCTCCGTAGTACGCGTACTCCCGTTGGCCCTTGTTCAGCCGTATGCATGCTCCGCTCTCCGCCGTATGCCCGATGTCCTCCATTTGAGGAACACCCGTGGTGACCCGCCTGGCCTCCATCGACCATTCGCGTGGTCCTGGTCGTCATCCCGCGTTGTTCCCCACTGCCTTCGTCCCCTCGCCGCCACCTTCCTTCTCCTTGGTCTTACGTCACCATGTCGGCTCGGACCGCCAAGGTCTCCAGAACGGTGTGGAGGATCCTTCTCCGGTCTTCCACGCGTGACCCCCGAACCGTGTGCAACCCATTCTTCGCGCTCGCCTTTCCGCTCTGGCACCTCCGTGTGCCGTCTTCCACTTCCTTCGTTCGGCACCGCCCGTGCCGAACACTGTCTCGTAGTCACGCTTCGATCCGGCCTGCGATGGCCACTTGCGAGACTCTTGTTCCGACCCCAAGTGTGCCTTTCCAGCCCAACACACCTGCCCGTGTTTGCCCCTACCGACTCCTTCCGTAACCGATCGGTAAGGGCTTCGCACTTCGTTTGCCCCGTCTTACCGACCTTTGTCGATGTCGGGTTCCGTTCCTTGCTGCCACCTTCCTTCTCCCTCGGTCTTACGTTGCCACGTTGGCCGAACAACCGGAGTCTCCGGAACCGATGTGAAGATCCCATAGGACCGGACTTCCTTATGCCCGTGACCTTGACGGTAGGTCCGATTCGGTTAGTAGCCGCCTCGTCGGCCTGATACCTTCCTTCTCCTCTTTCTGTCGTCCGAACACGTTCACCTGCCGCCACCATCCTTTCCTATAGGACTCACGCCGGCTCTCGGGCCGACTGCCGGGTCAGTGGGAGGATCTTTGTGGGACCTCGGTTTGCCCGCCCTCAGTTCTTTGCCTTCATCCCCTAGCCACCATCGATCGTCACTCTAGGTCTCACGCCGGCTCTCGGGCCGACTGCCAGAGTCTCTGGAACCGGTGTGAAGGATCCTCCTTGGGCTCGTCGTATTTCGCCGTTTCCGCCCTTGTCCCCTCCCCACCACCGTCAGTATCTTGGTCTTACGTCGACCGCATTGCCGACTGCCGAAGTCTCTAGATCCAGTGTGAAGGATCCTCCTTGGGCTCCTCGTATCCTTGACCCTTCTCCCGGGTCTTCCTTCCTTCGCAAGCCGAGAAGGTGGCTCGCTCCACACCCTCTCCCGTGGTACCAACGTACCGTGTTCTCGGCCTCTTCATAGGCCTGCTCTCTTCCTCCCTCCCGGAATGGTTATCCGGGAGTCCGCTCCGCCCGGTTCTCGTTCGGGTCCGTTCGTCAATCTTCGGATTGCCGGGTCCCGTTCTCCTATCGTCACCGACCTCTCCTATAGGACTCACGCCGGCACTCGGGCCGACAGCCGGATCGGTGTGAAGATCTCATGGGACTGGCCTTCATTCTCCTCTTCATCCCTTGTACTTCTGCCGAACTCGTCATCGCTTTCCTTGCTGTGTTCCAGCCTCAATCTTCCATCTCTTTCGGTCTTACATTGCCCCGTCGACCGAACAGCCGAAGTCTCCGGATAGGATGTGGCGTAATTGATTTCTCAACGTCTTTCGGCGACTCATCCAGGCCACCGCCCCTTTTAGTGGTGTCGATGGATAGCATCCACTCTGTGATCAATCAAGCCCGCCTGAGCTTGATTCTCCAATGTCCGGAGTTTCGGCTCCGATGCTGACCTTGCCAGACTCTTTCTGAACCTCTGATCACCCTTCTTCCAATTCTCGACATTCGCCCGGTCGGTCTTTCTCCCCATGTAAAAGAGGGTGGCTCGTCCCGAACCCTCTCTCGTATCGGCACCCTCATGCCGAATACGGCCCCGATCGAACCATCCACGACCGGATTACGCTCCACCCGTATCGGAGCGTTGCGCCGTTGGGTCCCCGGTCGGGTCGTTCCTTGGTCTCTTCGTCGACCCTTTTGCGGGCCATCTCCCATCCATCTTCACTAGCATCGTGCCAGGACTCCTGGATACCGTCATCCATCTCCTCGGACTCACTTGGGCATAAGGGCCCGAATGCCGAGTTCTCCGGAATCGGGTTCGAGGGCTTTCGTCCGCTCCTTCCCCGTATTGTCTCGCCAGTGATTCTTGGTCTCTCGCCGCCGCCTTCCTCCTCTTGGGACTCACATGGGCACTCGGGCCCGACTGCCATCGTCTCGGGAGCAAGTGTGGGAAGGCACAAAGAATTGTTCGTCCGTTTTACGCCCTTGTCCGTAGCCACCGACTCTTCGTGGTCGGCGGTTGTCTTCTTACCGATCGCGCAAGCCCCGTCTGGGCTTGCTTCTCCAATGACCAGGGTTTCGGGCTGACACGCCCGACACCGCTGGTTCAAATGTTCCGATCCCGTGATCGGTATCTCGTCCTCGTCCTTGGTCGTTCTATCTCCGCAAGTCAAGAGGGTGTTTTGTTTCGCACCCTCTCCAGAAACGAAGAAGAGAAAGGATGTCGCTAACCCTAGAAAGAAACACAAAACGGTATACACCCTTAAGACTAAAAAATGGGCAACCCCCTCAAAGAGGGGCGCTCCCTCCCTTTTATAGAACAAGGAGAGGGATGCGTTACAATGTGGGATAAATCCCGACTTAACTACTGTTCGACGCCATAAAGGTACCCTCGTTATTCACACTAAATGTACAAGGGTGAGCGCGCATGCTGCACCCCGCCGATGTAGCCAACATTTCCCGGTTTCCGCCTCTGGCCGAAATTCTTCACGACACCTGTAGTAAAGATGACCTCCATCCGGACAGTGCTGAGTATAGCGGCAAGCATGGACCTCGAGGTAGAGCAGTTAGACGTGAAGACGACATTCCTTCACGGTGACCTCGAAGAGGAGATCTACATGCAGCAACCGGAAGGATTTGTGGAGAAAGGGAAGGAGCACTTGGTTTGCCGGTTGAAGAAGAGCTTGTATGGACTGAAGCTGGCTCCCTGACAATGGTACCGGAAGTTCGACTCCTTCATGACAGATCAAGGGTACCACAAGACGCAGGCTGATCCTTGCGTGTTTGTGAAGAAGTTCGAAGGAGGTGACTTCTTGATACTCCTTCTATACGTGGACGACATGTTGATCGTCGGACGAGACCAAGCCAGAATACGGATGTTGAAGAAGGCTCTGAACCGAACCTTTGCAATGAAAGACTTGGGTCCGGCAAGACAGATGTTGGGGATGCATATCATCCGGAACTGGCCAATGAAGCAATTCTGGCTGTCACAGGAGAAATATGTGACAAAGGTGCTTCAGCGGTTCAACATGTTAGAAGCGAAACTGGTCGGATCGACACTCCCGGCAAATTGCAGATCATCCGGTAAGCAAAGTTCGAAGACGAAAGCAAAGAAGGCTGATATGATGAAGGTTCCATATGCCTCTGCCGTCAGGAGCTTAATGTACGCAATGGTGTGTACCCGACCGGATATAGGATACACAGTCGGAGTGGTGAGCCGATTTATGAGCAATCCCGGCAAGGAGCACTGGAACGCGGTCAAATGGATACTCCGGTACCTGAAGGGCACTTCAAATATGTGTCTCTGATTCGGCTCCGGTAAAATGAACGACACGAAGAAGAGACGAGTACGCAAGATGTTTACGTGGAAAACCCAAACTAAGGGAAAAAACCACGGCAGCCCACAGGCTGCAAACTATCACTATGCTAGAATGTACAACAGTGAGTTCACGGAGGCAACGACCTCGTGCTCACGATCCTCGCCACAGGCGGCGGTTACAACAGAGGCAACGACCTCTTTCTCTCTCTCTCACTCTGTACACAGTTCCACACACTCTCTTCTTACGCCAACAAGAAAAATCAACAACAACAGTATCTAAAAGTTTGCCCTAAGTCATATTTATACTAATATGACTTTTCGGCTATTTACAAAATATAGCCTCGATGGACTCTCAGAAACATATTTACGAATATGTGTCTTCATCCGGTGAGCATTCCTCACCGGGTCTGCACCATCCGACTCTCCGTAGCCGGGTACTCCTCATCTTGTTCTCACCGGGTCTGCACCATCCGGCTCTCCGTAACCGGGTACTCCTTATCCAGTTCTCACCGGGTACTCCTTATCCAGTTCTCACCGGGTCTGCACCATCCGGCTCTCCGTAACCGGGTACTCCTCATCCGGTTCTCATCGGGTCTGCACCATCCGGCTCTCCGTAGCCGGGTTCCTCATACGGTTTCGGCCTCGGCCGAGTTTGTTCATCAATACCGTTCTTCTCCCTTCCCATCCGGAGGGACCTGTCTCCCAACACAAAGTGCCATCCACCTTGCTAAGAACGCAGCGTACCACTCCAGGACAAAGCACATCCAGCGTAGGTATCACTGGATCCGGGAGCGAGTAGAAGATCGAGAGTTCGCGTTGATGAAGATCCACACGGCCGAGAACAGGTCAGATATGCTGACCAAAGTACTGATACCTGACAAGTTGGATGCATGTCGGAAGCGGATCAGACTAGTAAGACATCCCATGCCGGAGTGAAGGGGGAGTTTGTTAGGAAACAGGTCCCTCCGGATGGAAAGTGAGAAGAACAATGCTGATGGGGAACCGGATGTGGAGTACCCGGCTACGGAAGACCCGGTGAGAACCGGATGACGAGTACCCGGCAACGGAAGACCCGGTGAGAACCGGATGTGGAGTACCCGGCTACGGAAGACCCGGTGAGAACTGGATGACGAGTACCCGGCAAGAGCCGGATGGTGAAGGCCCGGTGAGAAATGCTCACTGGATGAAGGGATATATTCGTAAATATGTTTTCTGAGAGTCCATCGATGGCTATATTTGTAAATAGCCGATAAGTCATATTAGTATAAATATGACTTAGGGCAAACTTAGTGTAGTAGTTGTCATTCTTGTTGGTGCAAGATTTGAGTGCATAACTGTGTACAGAGAGAGAGAGAGAGAGAGAGAGAGAGAGAGAGGAAGAGGTCGTTGCCTCTGTTGTAACCGCCGCCTGTGGCGAAGAAAGCAAGCTCGAGGTCGTTGCCTCGGTGCTTTACTATTGTACATTGTGATATAGTGATAGTTTGCAGTTTGTGGGCTGCCGTGGTTTTTCCCTAGTTTGGGTTTTCCACGTTAACATCCTGTGTACTCTTCTCTTTACTGTGTTGTGCATTCATTACCCGTTTTCTGTGTTTGATTCTAGCCTCGGTTGTGGCCGACCGTTGTTCATCGGGATCGTGTATTCCTGTCACTTGACCCTAGTTCTCGTGTCTTAAAGGCTAACCTAATGGTAGCCCATTAATCACGACTCTCCCTATGAATACCTTTGCCTGAGATGGCAAATGGGAATGCCAACTATGTTGGAATATATGCCACCACCTTCCATTTGACTCACATAAATTCCAGACCCTTCCTCCTTTAGACGGAAACCAAGATAATGATGTCATTGCATGATGATACAATATATTTCTATGACTCATAACTAGAGCATACTATCCTATAACCCCCAATCCACCCAAGGCGTAACATTTATATTGTAACTTCTCCCAAATAATTCCATAATTTGGGGGAATACATAACTACCGTTTAGCATCTTCAAATTTTGACAACCTTGGGATTCGTTATCAACCACATCTCCCCAAGTCTACAACCCTCAATCAAAATAAACAATTAAATTGAGATTGCAACTTCTCTTTTCCATGTCAATGCAACAATAAAAAAGAAACGAGCAATTCCTTTCGTAATGAATTACCAAGTTCTTGATTACTTGACGGTTCCTACTCATAAAAAGATAATGCATATTGTCATGACCTTACCAATTGTTGCACACATACGTAATATTGAATATTTAGAGGAATACATCCATTGAGCAATGACCATCATGATGCTTGAATCTTAGTTATCCCATGTGTAAAAGTTTATATGCGAAAGCTTGTGGACAAACCGGCTTAGCCGGATAGCAACAAAGAATAAGCACATGTTTAATGGAAGCTTCAACACACATAGAATACATGAGAGAGACAGGGTGAGCAAAACAACATAAACTCAATTAAAAAATAATAACCCTTTGTACATACAATGTGCTCAGTGAGCACTTTTATACGAGTCCTTAAAAGGTTTGACAAAAGTATTGACAAGTACTTCAATGCTCATACGAGCGATTGACATTGATTCCTAAAAATATGCCTACATATTAGGCTAGATTCGTAGGCCTCTAACAGCCTACCGATTACAATCCGATCCGGCTCCTGGTTCTAGACTCCGATTCGGCTCTGGCATATTCAGCCGATCCGGATCTGGTTGAGCTTGTCCGCTCAAAACTCCCCCTCAAGCTCAACTTGAGATCGGATCGTAGTGTCAGTGTTTGTCTAGCTTTGCAATCAGCTTCTTCTGGCATCTTCTCACCTTGCTCGCGCACCTCGACCTTCTCGGTCGGCTTTTTTGCTCCCTTGGCCCTTGGCCTTTAGTTGATTCGGTTCCTCCGAATCAAACATCTCGACCAAATCGGTTGTCTCCGATTCATTCCCGCTCTTGTCCAAATTGGTTGTCTCCAATTCGTCTTCAACCTTCAGGCCCTTCACCACATCGGACCACGTCTAGGTCCTGGCCTTCATCCTCCGGTCAACTCTGTCCTTGACTATGTCGTCGCCGCCACTTGTTCCAACTTTATCGGATGTGCCGATTTCTTAAGTCGACTCGGCTTCGTTTTTCTTCTTGTCTCCCCCTATTTCGGCTTTGTCCTTCTCTCTGGTTGCTTGTCCAGTGCCTTTGCCTATTTTCTCGGTTTCTATTCCAGTTTGCTCCTTTCTCCCCCTCAAGTGTGGCATGTCGAGATGTTGAAGACCAAGCATTCCCGAAAAATATCGCAAATTGTTGGTTCCAAGTGCCTGGATGAAGATGTCGGCAACCTGTCGATCTATCCGGACATACCGAACTTCGACTTCACCACTGAGGACCCGTTCACGCTTAAAGTGATAGTGCACTTCTATGTGCTTTGTGCATGGAACACAAGATTCTTGGCAAGTTGCGTGTTGCTCATGTTATCACAGTAGATCGAGATTGGAGTCAGTACTTTGATCCAAAGATCTTTTAGTAGCCGTCGAAGCCAAATGGCTTCCCAAGTGGGAACGGTAGTGCCCCGATACTCAGCCTCAGTGCTCGATAGAGCCATAGTCAGCTACTTCTTGCTGCTCCATGCAATAGTCGCACTACATAGAGAGAACATGTAACCAGAAGTTGACCGTCGATCCGACACATCTCCGGCTCAATCGGCATCTGTATAACCGGTTTTTCGGTTATACTGTGTCGGTATAACAATCCCTTTTCCTTAGTGTTGCTAACATACCGGAGTATCCGGTGTGCGCATTGAAGATGCTCCACGGTCAGCTTCTGCATAAACTGATTGATCACCCCGACCCGATAACTGATGCTGGGTTGGGTGATAGTGAGATATATCCGACTTCTGACAATTTGTCGGAACCATTTCTCATTGCAGGCCAGTCCAGAGTTGGGACAAATCTTGAGGTTCCGATATAGGGATGCGGAGACCGGTCGGCAATCCGTCATGCCGAACTTGTACAACATATTCAGGACATAACGTCGTTGTGAGAGGAATATGCCATCAGGGGTATGGATCACTTTGATCCCGAGGAAATAATGAAGGTCCCCCAGGTCCTTGATTTCAAATGCTTTCGACAGTTGGAACTTCACTCAACCGATTTCAGTGAGTCCGGGTCTGGTGATGACTAGATCATCCACATATAGCAGTATAAATACCAGACCGTCCAGACCTTTTCGATTGTTGAGAGATCAAGCTCAACTTAGTTTAGTTAGTTAGTCAACCATGTAACTTCGTAGTTACCTAGATAGAATCTAGTTAGAAGTGTTGATTATAACGCTTTAAATAGGACCTTGTACTTAAGTGGGATATTCTAGATCCTCCACTCCCAAGTACATTTAATATAGGACTTACACCTTTGTACTTGTATTATCCTCACACATGTGCACCCTTGCACATGAGATCTATATATACCTCATTGTAGGTATTTTTGTATTTGATGATGATAATGCTAATTTAATATAGTTACTCATCCCCCATCTTGTGTTGTTCATAAGTCTCTCTCTCTCTCTCTCTCTCTCTCTCTCTCTCTCTCTCTTCCTCTCACACACATACACACACATATCACATAATCTTCCGCTTATTAATTAATCACCTAATTCTTTGCATGGTATTAGAGCGCGTGGTTTAGAAAATCCACTAAGCCCACCCGACTCCGTGATTGTGTGTTCGAGATGTTGACGACAAAATTCGGTTATTGGCTACCGTAGTGCCGCTACGTAGCACGTGTACGTGATCGAAGGAAGAAAAGAAAAAGAAGAGAAGACACAATCAACATGAACACACAAATGGGTAGCTCGCTCCCTAGTGAAAAGCTAGATCGGAGCAATTATTCACCTTGGGAGTACAAGATGACCCAATACCTCGTCAGCCAAGGGTATTGGAGCTACATCAACGACGCTCAAGAAAATCGACCCGACTCAAAGAATTCCGACTACGCAACATGGGAGCAAGCGGCGAGTTGAGTCATGTATTGCTTGGCAACATGTGTCCACAACCACATGCTTAGCCACATTCGAGACGCCAAGATGCCTAAAGAAGCATGGGTGAACTTAAAGAAAATGTTCGCCGCCATCACAACTGCTCGAAAGCTTCAACTCCGACAAGAGTTGAATAACATTCGACAAAAAGAGATGTCTGTGTCGGACTACACCGCCAAGATCAAGAGCATTTGAGACTCGCTTGGCTCCATCAAAATAAACGTCGACGAAGACGAGATGGTTCAAGTATGCTTGGGCAGCCTCACACAACGATTCGATCCATTACGGACGACAATCTTGGCGAGAGAAAACCCTCATTCATTCTTCAACCTCCAATCAATGCTATTGGTTGAAGAGAACCACATCCGAACCAAAAGCAAGACATCGAAAGGACAAATGTTCTTCTCGAATTTGAACAGTGGCTGAGGAGGAGGTCAAGGCGGTAGAAGAGGTCAATTCGACCCATCACGCGAAGGGAACTCAAACCTTCACAGAAGCCATCAAGGAACCTTCGGAAGAAGGGGGAGCTTCCACACCGAACATGGTCGGCAAACGAGGCCCGCAACTTGCAATTATTGCGGCAAAATCGGCCACTACAAGGCGGAGTGTCGGAAAAAGAGAAGTGAGTCGATTTCAACAAGTCGACACCTCACAAACTACACATCGACCTCCGACCACAACAACCGTAGCGGAATGTTCACGAATCACGTGTTGAATTCTGACTACGACGATCGTAGTGAAATGTTTACAAATTATGCCCCAAATTCCGACTACGGCGACCGTGGTGGAATGTTCATAATGAGGCATAGAGCGAACTCTATGACAGACTCCAACTCTACAAGCACCTCCAACTCGGAAGACGTGTGGTTCGTCGACTCTGGCGCCTCACATCACATGACATCTCATGAAGAGTGGTTTCATGACTTGTGTACAACGGACCGACCCGTCTTCATAGAGACGGGAGACGACACCACACACCACATTCGGGAAAGAAGGCAAACAAAATTGCATCAAGAATGTCTTGCACGTGCCCACAATAACGAAGAATTTGGTCTCCCTTGGCCAAATCGTGGAGCAAGGCATGCAAGTCCGCTTCAACAAAGAAGGATGCTTCATCGAGAAAGATGGTCGACTCATAGCGAAGGGGCGGAGAGACAGCCAAATGTTTATCCCTGATTCGAACGAGGTGAAATCGGCAATGTACGCCAAAGGTCTCAAAACCGAGAGAAGCATCGACTTGTGGCACAAGAGAATTGGCCACATAAACCTCCAACGACTATGAGCGATGCAAACCAAGGGAGTCGTCATCGGATTTCTGACATTCGAGTTGAAACGAGTCAACCAAGTATGCGAAGCGTGTCAACTCGGCAAACAACATCGACTCCCATTCCCGAACGAGAGCCACGCGAGCAAAGGCCTCCTCGACATCATACACTCGGATGTATGGGGACCGGCTCAAATGCCGACGATTGGCGGATGCCGATTCTTCGTAACCTTCATCAACGACTACTCGCGCTACGCGTGGATCTACCCGATGAAGAAGAAAAGTGAAGTGCTCTCCCACTTCCAAAAGTTCAAGGGCCAAGTCGAGAAAGAAACTGGTTGGCACATTCGATGTCTATGATCGGATGGAGGCAAGGAGTACTTCTCCGACAAATTCACCTCCTACCTCCAAAGTGAAGGCATTCGGAGAGAATTCTCGTGCCGACACACACCCCAACAAAATGGAGTCGCCGAAAGGAAAAATCGGCAAATACTCGAGGTAGCACGCGCCATGATGCATGAGAAGCACATGCCAAATTTCTATTGGGCTGAAGCAGCATCCATGGCCGTCTATCTCATGAATCGATGCACCACTAATGGAGTGCATGAGCTAACTCCATACCAGCTCCTCGTCGGAAGAAAGCTGATCCTATCGTACCTCAAGGTGTTCGGAAGCATTGTGAATGTACGCATCCTGAACGAACAACGACAAATGCCCGACGCGAAGTCAGAGGAATGTATCCTCATAGGATACTCGTCCGAGAAGAAAGCATACAAGTGCTACAACCCTTCTACCCGAGCGGTTCAGGTAAGTCGAGACGTAGTCTTCAACGAGTCCACATCCTGGTACACACCAAAGACAACTACGACTCCAACTCCACTCGACCCGGAATCCGCCGAACAAGAGGTAGAAGATGCAGATTGCTTCGAACACATGTTCAAAGAAAGTCTGATTACGGCAAAGCCTAGTGGGCCACAAGAGCCCCCACGCAACCCAAGCACGTCGCGGCCAAGTATGAATTTGGGGAAAGGCAAAGGAAAGATGCCCAAATACGAAGTCGAGCACCCCGATGATAATGATTCGGATGGATTAGCTCCCTCACTAGACAATGAGTTTGGTGTACCCATCATGCGTACACCCGGAGTAAAGAAGGTGCTCACATTGGCAAGCGAAAAACTTTGACGCTCATCTAGAGAGAAGAATCTCGTCACTCGGCTCAGCTACAATGAGTATATGACCCATCATTACGCCTTCGCGATGAAGGTAGCGGCCAAACAAGAGCCCAAGAGCTCCACCGAAGCGGCTCGTAACCCACAATGGGTGGAAGTAGTCAACCTTCACCCACACGCTACAAGCCTTCGTCACCGGCTTGAGGGGGAGGAACTGAGATTGCCACGACGAAGAAAGCCGAAGGCCAGACGGAAGCACATGAAGCCGACGAAAGACAAAGCGAATGTCGGACGCCTCACACTTGAGCTTGAGGGGGCGTGTTGAGAGATCAAGCTCAACTTAGTTTAGTTAGTTAGTCAACCATGTAACTTCATAGTTACCTAGATAGAATCTAGTTAGAAGTGTTGACTATAACGCCTTAAATAGGACCTTGTACTTAAGTGGGATATTCTAGATCCTCCACTCCCAAGTACATTTAATATAGGACTTACACCTTTGTACTTGTATTATCCTCACACATGTGCACCCTTGCACATGAGATCTATATATACCTCATTGTAGGTATTTTTGTATTTGATGATGATAATGCTAATTTAATATAGTTACTCATCCCCCATCTTGTGTTGTTCATAAGTCTCTCTCTCTCTCTCTCTCTCTCTCTCTCTCTCTCTTCCTCTCACACACATACACGCACATATCACATAATCTTCCACTTATTAATTAATCACCTAATTCTTTACACGGATGAACAATGAAGAGTCTGACTTCAAAGCCGCAAACCCCATCTTACACAACCTATGTGTGATCTTCAAATTCCAAGCACGGGGAGCTTGCTTGAGGCCGTAAAGGGACTTTTTGAGTCAGCACACTGCCGACTGAAAATCGGGGGGCTGAGTCATATAGACTCGTTCTTCAAGGTCACCTTGAAGAAACACATTCTTCATGGCCATTTGATGAAGATGCGACCCCCTTGCCGCAACAACCGCCAACACCACACGAACCGTCGTCGTCTTTGCTACTGGAGCGAAGGTCTCGTGGTAGTCGATTCCGTGGGTCTATGCGTATCCCTTCGCCACTAATCGGGTCTTGTACCGATTGACCGAACCGTCAACATTAAACTTTACCTTGTACACCCACTTGCAACCGATCGGTTTGCAATGCCGGGGAGGGTCAATCAGGTTCCATGTGTCGTTGGCATCGAGTGCCCGCATCTCTTCCTCCATAGCGGCACACTAATGTGCACGCCAACATCGATAGAATGCATACCAAGATGCAATATATCACTATGGGTCCATCAGCCTCCTCTCAACCTACCGGGTCGCCAGACGATGACTCTATATGGCAAACCCTTACAAACTACCAAATCTCCATGCCCTTGCATAAGCTTCTGCAATTATTTCCACGATTCAAGGACACAGTGGCATCCCTAACAACCGGCAAAGAGCCCCCTGTCTTGACATGACCACTTGTATCTATTGATTTCAAAAACATTGTGCCATGTAGCGAAGAAGCTAAAACATTAATAATTGGTTTATTTCTAGTGTCTAACCAACCATCACTAACAATAGTGCATTTGTATGTCTTCCAACTCTCCTTCAACAATATAAGATCATGCTCAACATTTACAACTTCTCCATTAAGATATTTCTTACGCAATTGATAATTAGAAGGTGCTTTAAATGAAGGACCCACTTTTGCAACAACCATATGCATATCATGGAAAAATGAACTTTCCACTTTCCAATGTGCAATATCTTCCACATAAAAAAATATTGTAGCAGCCTCTTCTGCATGTTTCCTCAATGCCAATTCAAAAGACATTGGTAGTAAATCACTTGTCTCTATTTTCTACTTTTTAGTTGCCATTTTATTCATCGAAATAGAATTAGAAATAGATGCATCTGCATTTGCATTAACAACAATATTACCATTTGCATCTGTTTGTACATCTGAATTCGAGTGATCAGTTCCATGAACCATTCCATTTCTTAATTGACTCTTCACAATATCACTTGCTTTTGTGCATTTTTGTACACCTTGTCCTCTTATTCCCAATATATGGGCCCTAATTCGATGAGGGCCATCAACAAAGACATGATTGCAATATTTGCATTTCATCAAATGCATTCCTTTTGCATTCTTTACTTGAATTAGAACATGTTCCCACTCTAAACCCTTTTGTCTAAATTAATGTAAAACGTAAATATCAAAATCTATTTATTGTAATTTTTGTGCGTATAAATTTTGTACTACATTATAGCTTAGTATGTGTGTATAGAAATTACAAGAATTACTTCAAAATGATAGAAATTACAGAAACTATAGAAAAATTACAGAAATTATAGAGCAATTACAAATCAATTACAAAAATTACAAAGAAATGGCAAAGAAATTACAAAAAACTCCTCTCGCATTCAGGTATGTTTAAGGTTAGTAATAAGGTTTAAAGTTCTTTAAACTTTAGTTCATAGTATAAACTTGCTATGTAGAAATTAATGGCCAGGAGAAGATATGTAGTCATTGACTCACTAGTGTGGCAGCATTATGCAAGCTCAAGGCTCAAGCAACATATTGTTCAACGCTAGATGGGAGAGGAGAGGAGAGCATAATGCTGATGTGCAGAGGAAAAGTGGAAAAAAACTAAAGAAAAAACCAAAATAAAAAACACGAATGTTTGAATAATATTTGTGTTCGTTTTCCAACGTATGAAAACAAATGATGTGGCAGACGAACACGAAATTTACGTACTATGTTATACATCATACTAAAAGAAAAAACTAGGTAACATGATCATATGTTTTTTCCAAATCTAATTACACTATAATCATTTCTTGATGTATATGATGAGCATAATTGATAGTCATTTGAGCATTCAATACATTATGCAATATATTTCTACTTGCAATGAAACCATATTGAGATGCATGAATAAATTGAGGTAAGAATTTCTTAAGTCGGTTGGATAATGTCTTTGCAAACACTTTGCACAATCCTCTCATCGATGAAATAGGCCTCCATTGATTAAATGACTTAAGAGATAGCACCGTTGGTATCAATTTGATTTAGGCCTAACTTCCAACTCTCATGTATGAAAGGAGAATCCCAACATTGTTGAAACATTTGCATGAATGGTCTCTTAAGAATGCAATAATATTTTTTAAAGGCTTCATTTGTAATACCATCCCAACCATGACTTTTACCATTTGGAAGTGTAGCAATACATTTTTCACCCTAGCTTCTTCAAAATCAACATCCAACTCTTGATATCTTAAGTACCTCTAGCAAAAATGACTCACCTGCCTCCCTCCCTTCGTTGTAGGCCCCAGGAGTTGGCTCGTACTAGCCAACACTGAAGGGCATCATATTTAGCTATAGGTATCTACTTACATTAAATAGTCAGTCTGAAAGGCTATGTAAGTAGTCTCATTTTCTTGAACTTGATCGGAGGGAGATTCCCTGATTTGTGTATAAGGCTTAAGCCTCCTTGTACAGTCTCTTTGTAATAATCCGTCCTAACTAATGGGAAAGTAGCTTCATTTTGGAAAAAAAAAGATACATTCGGTCCAACCTGCTCTATATTTCCTTATATTTCATAAATTAAAATGTAAATCTAAGTTTATCTTTATGCAACCATTTCCATACATCCAACTTCAAAACATTTGACACCAATTTGTCCCAAGCCACTTGCTCAAAAGAATCCCATCAATGAGAATCGTGAAGTAGTTTGTGATACATCAACACACATGTTAAAAACACCCATAAATAAACCAACACAACCCACTAATAACCTTGGATGCATAGAAGACCACGACTCAATGTGTTGATTAGTAGTGTTGGTTGCATAAATTCTTGTCAACAATATTTGAACATCAAAGTACTTGACTTCCATCACTAAAAAGTGTCTATATGGATATGCAAACAAAACAAATCACAAATGATAATGACTAAACCTAAAATATCCACACAAATGTATCACAAATATTGTTTAATCATGACACTAATGTTCAATTAAATATAAACCATCACATTCCTTATTAAATAAAATGATCCATAATATATATTTATTGTGAGGAGAAGATCCCCTTCGCACATTCCATGATACCACTTTCATTTAACACCTTTATTAAGAATAGGTTCTTTATGAGCAGAAAGTGCGTTGCCTAAAGGTCTTCCAGGATCTGGTGCGGCTCCCAGAGGAAGTGATCATGGACATATGGTTTGTGCTTATTAGCTGCCTACGAGGGCAATTGGAGGAGGTTTGCAACCATTCCTCTGACATGGGCACTGCCCATTTGCGCTTTTGGCAGAAATGGTGGAACACGCCTATGGTGACACAAGGAGGAAGTGGCCCGAGGTGGAACTACCAACCCCCACGTTGGTTGTTTCCGGCTCACTTACCACCCTCCCTTTGTTGTCAACCCCAATAGTTGTCTCATACTAACCATCACTGCAGGGCACCGTTTTAGCTATAGGTATTTACACTAAGTAGTTAGTCCGAAAGGCAATGTAACTAGTCTCAATTTCTTGAACTTGATCGGAGGGAGATTCTCCGATTTGTGTTTAAGCCTCCTTGTACAGTCTCTTTGTAATAATCCTACCTAACTAATGGGAAAGTAGCTTCATTTTGGGGAAAAAAAAAGGTTCTTTATGAGCAAGTAAATGTAAGTGCTTATTCAAGCACCGAATAAGCATTTCTATGTAGTACATCTCCTTCACCAATCATAGAGTTTTGTTGTCTAGAGCCTAGCCCCATGAGAATGAAATCCTTGATTAAATTGAGTTTGCACCACCCTTCCTAAAGAATCAAATTGTAACTTGTTAGACAATCTTTTATTTCACACTTGTTTTTGCCAATGATTTCTCTTAAAGCCCTCGTTCATTCTCAAATTACCTTTTGGTAATGCCTTATAATCTCTCTTTGTCTCTCTCATGGTGTGTAGAAAATTAATACTCTCTACAGTACACAATATTCTTTACAAAATAAAATATGAAACTTTTTCTCTCCCTTTTATCCCCTCTAGTGAGGCGACCCAACAAATACATTGTTCTCCCTCCACCTTACTTGTAAATGCTCTACTCTTCTCGCATGTCATGTCGTTGTCATACTCTTTTTAAGGTAAGCATCTTAATCTCTCTCTTCACATGCTTAACCTAATGTGCTAGGTACGTAAATAGAGAATACATGGGATTATACGTAGACATGATTTACATATGGAGCAAGTTTACAACTACAAGACTAGCACAATAGTTCCAAATTTAAACAAATGATTCCTCACATAGATGGATCATAAAAAAGTCAATTGGAACTCAATGTGTTTATTTATATTTTTGCGTTTTAATTGTGAAGGATACACCTGGCATTGAAGCTTGTCCTATATTTTACCACATGAAGGATTGGCACAATAACTTCCTTAATTGATGAGTTTGTTACAATCTATTTTGGTTATACCATAGAGGATTGCTCCTTGTGAGAGAGGGTTCGACGCACAAAATGTCACCGAGGATATGAAAAGAAGCATATTGAACATAGAGCATCTAGATGATGTTATGTGAGTATAATTGAAGAGCGTAGAAATTAATGATACACAATGGGGTTGTGAAATTTAAGCTTAGAAAAAAAATAAAGGTTGAAAGGCTAATTGTATGTGAACAAAGATGGAGAAAGTATGTATTTTGGCATTCTAATAATACGTAACATGATAATGTATTTTAAGTATTGTCATGTATTTTATAAGTATAAATTTGCTAGGAAAAAGTATCGCATACTTGGTAGGTAAACCACAAAAAACTATCAAATGGGGTCAAACAACATGTAAGTTTTTTAGAAAATCACAATGGAATCTTTGCTCGACTAGCAAGGATGGCTATCAATAAACAACATTGCATGCCAATGTGAAGCTTTTATTATATATATATATATATATAGAATCCTCTTGACGTTGTTACGGTTTTAACCATTGAATATTATAAGTAGCTTATAAATTTAGTGACATGCTATTTGAATATATATACACTCCTATGCATGTCAAATGTTCAAGGTTCCCAATTTCCTAATTTATTTATTTATTTATCATTTCCCCCGAGCGTTGCCAATCAAAAGAGAAAGGAATGTAATTGCTTCTGTGAGTGAGAGCCATGGGAGAGAGACACAAGAATGAGTAACTACTCCTTCCATCTCAAAGCTTCTAAGTTGTCAACACTTTTCATGATATTGTCCTATTTTCTCACCCTCAATGTCTAAGTAACTACCCCTTCCATCTCCAAGCTTCTAAGTTGTCATCATTTTTCATGATATTGTCCTATTTTCTCACCCTCAATCTTTGACTTTGGTTATGTCAACCCTTAGTTTGAAAGTTATCACATAAAAATGAAATTCTTGATAGTTATACAATCAAACATCAAATAATTGACCTATGATCTGTTTCTTTAATCTACAACTTTGGTTATGTCAACTCTTATTGTATAAGTTATATGTGTACACAAAAAACCTTGATGGTTGAATGATCAAACATCAAATAATGGTTTCTTATTAATATTCTACAAGAGTCGATTGAATGCTATTTTCAAAGGTCAAAGTTGCATAGATATGCTCATTATCCATACAATGTTACATTCATATAAGCGTTACAGAATTATAGTTATAGTCTATGTTCATGTGTGTGTGTGTGTGGGTGTGAAGTTCTTTCATTTTCTAGATTGTTTTGAGGGAAACAAATACACAAATGGTTTTCATGATCATCACTTGTCAATGAGATTTTGCAAGTATACACGATTGGTACCATAGTATGAACCATACGCGCATCCCTCATTCGAGTATGAAAAACACCCTCGAAGTATGGTAAATACCATACTTTTGTATTCATTATTTATTATAAGGTAACCATTTTTAAGGTAAGAAAATTAAGGTAAAAAGTGTAAAAAAAACATATGAATGTTTTAATAATATACGCATTCGTATGGAAAAGAATGTTTGCCAATGCATTCAAGTATATTACGTACTATGATTGGTATGTGTTATTCACTTTGTCAATAGTCATAAATGATTATGGATTTGTCAATTGCAATCTTACTATTGTTCATGTGATAACTATTGCTTGGCTTGGTAAAAGATTCACAACATTATCACTAACGCGTGTACGGACGAAATAAATTTTTAGTGGTACAATGATGACAAGATTATGTTCTAGTTTGTTTTGATGAAAATAATTATCAAGGTCACACCAATGCATTTTAGGACTTTGTTTTGATGTAAACAATTATGGCAATAGGTAGTTCTTAATCTGCCAATTGTTATAACTTATAAATGATCGTGCTTGTCTAAATTCAAATTGTCATGCTAGATATTATTTGTACTTCATGGGTTTTTTTGGGAAAGTGATTGATTCAATATTATATATCTTATATTTCTTAGCAAAAAATATTAAAAGTGTAATCAACAAGTTTTCTTGCTAGAGAGTTTGGGCATCCTCATGGAGGAGGTGTCCAAATACTCAACATTATTATACTTTTATTCTAGAGATAACAATTTCAACAAAGTTATGGCCGTGATGGAATGTTACCAGCACCAATGCCAACCTAGATTGAGTCCAAACAATGAATTTATTCCATGTGAGTGAGTACAATAAATAACATTAATGGATATGCATGCAAGCATGTTTCCAATTGTAAAAGTGCCCTACCAAAGTCCTAGAGCCAACATCATCGATATTCATTGGTGAAATGTGCTTGATAGAAGGCGAAGTTGAATGCATAGAAGACAATGCCACAAACATGAAGATGAATGCATAACTTTGAGAAAGTTATATCACTTTTGTAATCTTTCACTTCAAACTATGTTGTGAGTCGTGACCTCTTTCACTTTGTGGAACTTTTTAAGTCTTACCCTCCCCCACTGAGCACTTGGTGTGCACGAAGCAATGGGAGGCACTTCGAGGGTGGGTGTTCCATGATGGACACTAACTTTGTGAAGCATATATCATCATACATGTTTTGTTAATAATCATTTTCATATTATTATGATTGCCTTAAGAACAAGCTAAAGTGTTTTTCTACCCTTGAACCATGGATATTAAATTCATATTTTGGGTTGATGACAACCACAAATTTCTTAAAATATTAAACCCTACACTAAACCCACTTGGTAAGACAACCCATACCCTTACACTTTATTGCAAAGCACAACCTTCACATCCAAAGCAACCAGACTGTCAATTTGGAATTTTATCAGTTTCTCAAGATTCGCTTGTTCATAAAAACATGACGACATGTTACATCAAAATGGTGGGGACTCCTAAAACTCCCCTATATGATGCATAAGACAAGACTTTCAAATTGTGCCTCATGGCTTTTTTCCACACACAAGATGCACGTGCATTATTTGTATAGTGGGTCGGCAAGTGTATCAACTTTCTCACGGATTTCAACGAAGTGAGTTGTTAGTCAACAAAATGAAGTAGTGTACACATGTCCAAAGCGGTTCGAGTAACCCACTTTCATAATAGTGACATAATTGCCCCAAATGTTCGAGTAACCTATTTCTATTAGTGGAATAAAGTGCTCTGAAGTTGGAATAACCTACGCCAATTAGTGGGTTCTAGTGCTTGGAAGCAATAATAACTTATATGAACTATTTAGTGGTTTCACGTGCTCGGAGGTCGGAGTAAACTACTTACTTTTACTGGTGGTTTCAAGTGCTTGGAGGTGAGAGTAAACTACTTACTTTTACTAGTGGTTTCAAGTGGTCTGAAGTCATGGTAAACTACACTTCTATAGGTGGTTTCAAGTGCACGAAAGTTCATGGTAAAGAGGCTCGTTGCACAAACAAAGTGATTAAGGTCTCGGATCCCAGAGTAAACCTTCTTCACCTTGTGGCTCTAAAGCAGGTCGAATCGTGGATGAGGGTAAAACCCTAATTCCATCAACCACTCATGCGGAGTGCTTGAACTTGAACCAAGCTCAATATGAGATAATGCATTTTGGGTTCAAAACCTTGACATAAACCCCACCTTGCCAATTATGGCACAAACATTTGAAGGAAGGCCTCCTATTTATCTACTCCTGAGGAAAATCTACAAAATAATAGTGAATTCTCATCATTTTTAGCAGAATCAAAAAACAAAAATAAATAAATAAAATAAAAAAAATAAAATAAAAAAATCCAGAGCTGTCTATATTGACAATGTCAAAGATTAGTTAAAATTTAATAATAAATAGAAAGAAAATGGAATTTCAAAAATAAATAAATAAATAAATAAATAAATAAATAAATAAATAAATAAATAAATAAATAAATAAATAAATAAATAAACAAACATAATAGTAAAATTGCATAGTTATCCTTTTCTTTTGGTACAGAGAAAGACAGGGGAAGGATAGAAAGACAGAAAAAACAGAGGATTCTTTTCTCCTTCTCCTTCTTCTTCTCCTTCTTCTTTATGCTCCATTCTTTCCTGCACACATTCCTTCCTTTCCTACCTAGACAGACAGAAGAAAAAACCCACACTTACTGCTAGGTATGGACATGAATCTTAAGCATATGCCCCTTCTTCTTCTTCTTCTTCTTCTTCTCCTTCTTCTTGTGTTTACCTCCATAGCTGCTCGAGCAGAGGAACTGGAATTTGAGCATGCAGTCTTTGACAACAGCAACATAGCAGATCTGATCCTTGTGGTGGAGGATCCATGGTACCAAGGACAAGTGGTCTCCTACTCCAACTCAATAATCTGGCTAACCCCTGACCCAACCACAGCAAACCCTAAGGTGAACGACACGATCGGGAACCTCGGACGGATGGTGTACAAGGATCCTTTCACACTCTCCCCGACCGCCTCCTTCTCCACCTCCTTCACCTTCCAGATCGTGACGAATGCCTCGGTGTCGGGCAGCGGGATGGCCTTCTTCCTCTCCAATTCCTCGGTGGCCCCGCCGTATAGCCAGGCAGGTGCCCTAGGCCTAGTGACATACCAGAACACCACCAACACTAACCAGACCATAGCCGATCCGCCATACCCTTTCTTCGCCATCGAGTTCGATACCTCCCTAAGCCTCCTCTACAAGGACCCTAGCCTGAGCCACATCGGTATAGACATAAACTCGCTAGTCTCAGCCAATTATACCGACACGAATGACACCTCCTCGCCTCTCTTCCTCTACAACAACTACACCTTCACCACTTGGGTCGAGTACACCTCCTCTTCGAACCTTATCCAGGTATGGATGACCAACATCTCGGACCCCGAAAACCCCCCTCCCCGCCCTCTCGATCCTATCCTTCATTACACTTACAACATCTCCAGCCTCTTCCACCAGCCTGTCTATGCCGGCTTCTCCTCCACGAACCTCTTCGGCTTCGGGAATCTGGAGGGCTTGGCCTTGTATGCATGGAATTTCAGCATGACTGACCCAAATTCGGCCTCTTCCCCTCCATCCTTGATGGTACTTGCGATCGCCTTACCTATTGCTCTCTTGCTTCTAGTCCTAGTTGTGATCTTCATTGTTTACCGGATGGTCTGGCGCGCCCGGCGGGAATCGGTGCAACATCTCGCCTCGCTGAAAATGACCAATTTCGCAGCCGATACCCAAGCCTTTCTGCTACGCTACCGATACAAAGAGCTTAAAAAAGCCGCTGCCGGCTTCTCGGAGGCCAACAAGATCGGCGAGGGTGGGTATAGTAGTGTCTATCTCGCAAAGCTACCCAATGGCTCCTTGTTTGCCCTCAAGAGGCTCAAGGATGGAGTGAAGAAAGAGCAAGATTTCGTGTCCGAGATCGAGATCATCAGCACTCTCCGCCATCGCAACTTGCTGGCATTGGAAGGATGGTGCTACGAGAAAGGCGAGGCATTGCTGCTCTACAAGTACTTGAGCAAAGGAAGCTTGGACCAGTACATCTTCGGGAAGAAGAAAGGGTCACTCGACACGGGTGTGAAATCGAAGATACTTTCGGGGATCGCGGCCGGATTGGAGTATCTACACACAGGATTGGGGAGTTGCATCTTGCATAGGGACGTGAAGGCCGAGAACGTGTTGTTGACGGACGATCTGGAGCCCTTGTTGTGTGATTTCGGCCTCGCGAGGCTCATCTCTCACAACCAAGAGGTGACCCTAACGGCCGTGGGCACGCCGGGGTATGTGGCCCCGGAGCTCGTGTACACGGGGAGGGGCACGGACAAGGCGGATGTGTATAGCTTCGGGGTGCTTGCATTGGCAGTCGCGTGTGGCCGCCGGCCCATCGATCCGTCTCTAGAGCAACGAGAGCAACGGCTAATCGATTGGGTATGGCTTCTCCACCAAGAAGATAAGATCATGGAGGCCCTTGATTCTAGCATTGTACCCACCCATGAATGGGCATGTGTGTTACACCTTGGTCTCACATGTTGTCATCCCAATCCCGATGGCCGCCCCACGATGAGACAAGTCATCCAAGTGTTGGAAGAGAAGACATTGTTGACACTACCCAACACTACGCCGACATATCCGATGTCCTCTGCTTGGAGCCAACTCAGTATCATATCTATGTCTCAATCTCAGTCTTCTTTACCGCCGGATTTGTCTTCCACAGACACAAGTCATTGAATTGAATCATCATGATTCAGCATCATCATCATCAACATCTTCTTCTTCAAGCAAACTCATAATTTGGACCCCTTTTTAAACAACAAAGTGTACATAAAAGGCATTATTCTTTTGTCGGCCTCATTCATACCCATTTATATAAAAGTTTAATACAAGATTTTGCCCATTGCCCATCCTTCATTCTTGAGAATAACCTTTTGTTTCTTTAGAGCTCTCCTTTGCATACGGAAATGAAAAAATGTAAACCATCCATCCTTCATTCTTGAGAATAACCTTTTGTTTCTTTAGAGCTCTGCATTGCATAAGGAAATGAAAAAAATGTAAACCATCCATCCTTCATTCTTGAGAATAACCTTTTGTTTCTTTAGAGCTCTCCTTTGCATAAGGAAATGAAAAAATGTAAACCATCCATCCTTCATTCTTGAGAATAACCTTTTGTTTCTTTAGAGCTCTGCTTTGCATAAGGAATAATTTATGTAAAGAGGATTTTGAGCATACTGGTGATGAACGAGGAAGGGTATACGAAATTAGGACAAGAATATGGACACAATGAGAACGACATGTTTTACGACATATACGCATACTAGACAAGGATGTGGCGGGTCTAGAGGTAAGGTAAGGGGGAAGCTTGGCCTCGTATAACAGGATGAGGATTTTCGAGAGAGGTAAACGGAGATGGTATGTGATAATCCATTCAAAACACATGTTTAAGAGTATGTGGTAATCCGTTCAAAACACATGTTTATGAAATAAATGACTGTTTGATTGTAGCAAAAGAGTTGGATGGCTTGGTTTTATATAGAGAGATCTCAATAGGATGACAAGGTTGTAGGAAAAAAATGTCTTAGGTTAGAGGCCAAATTAAAGAAGGCCAAAATTAAGCTTCTTTTGCATGTCCCCAAGTTCACATGACACAAGAAGATGGTTGTCCTTCGGACTGAGAGGTGTGGTAGAAGATGTCCCCAAATCTAGAATGCCACCTCATCATTCTATAGGATGAATTCAGGGGGCATGGTGAAACCTTATGTCCTAATGTCATGTATACACACAACTATATTGAAAATGATCACATGATAGCATTTCACTAAATTAGATGGAACATTTAGCTATCACCTTCACTAGGTTGAATATGGCAAACTTCGAAGTTTTAATAATGAAATGTTATGATTCCTAGCTACAATGTTTTCCAAGATCACATAACATGACAAGAACCAACACAAGCTATTTTCTTAATGAAAAAAGGTCTGAAATCAATTCAAAATATGATAAATGGTCTATGTCACAAGCTAAGTTCCAATGACATAGCATGTCCTTATAATCTTGGCCTACATCATTGACCCGTATGTATTGTACTCACATTAATAGTTGTTCCTTGTCTCAACAAAGATTACAAAACTCACAATTAAATTTTGAAGAAAGGCAATAATGTAGTTCTGATGGATAAGGTCAAAACACATTTAGTGTGTATATTGCATAACCATCATCCTAGTTTGAAGAATGTGTGAGACTTGAGTGCCTTGTGGCCCTTACACAAATCATGTTCTTGATGGAAAAACAAGCTTATGGGTACATGAAACTCTAGTTTTCCATTCAAACGAAGAGCATTCATGTAGAGATGCTTATTGTGTGTCCTGTGATGGGTTGAAACGTTAGAGTAGAAAGATAGCTTCATTGCAATGTACATTATGTGATGGAAACTTGGAAACAAAATTTGCACTTCCTATAGACCTGTTCCAAAGAATCATGATATATTTGTAGTGGGAAAGAGAAGAGAGAGTGATGAACAATACATTGGATTTATAAAATATGATGTATGAGCTACACATGAGTCAAGATAAGATAAACTAGGAAGCAAAGGTAACAAATAACATTAACCCAACTATGAATCAAAGGTAACAAATAACAGTAACCCAACTATGAATCAAAGGTAAGAAATAACATTAAATCACCTATGAACCAAAGCTAACAAATAACATTAAATCAACTATGAACCAAAGGTAACAAACAACATTAAATCAAATTGAAGTAAAGGTAAGAAATAACTAAATAAACTATGAATCAAAGGTTATATTAAACTGCAAATACAAGAGGGCGAGGGGTTGGCCTTTATACAACTATCTGCATCCGTGTATTAAGCATGAATCCACATGCATTGATGGGGACATTGAAAATATCCACTTCATTCAATGCAAGGTATCTCCCATACATTTACAATAAGGGTGGACTTTAGACACATTTGCAACAAGGAGTCTGTGTTCATGTACAAATAAGTGTGGTTAAGCTTAGTTACCATTAAAACATTCTTACAAAGAATTAAGTGCATCTCTTTAACTCAAATTCATAGGGCAAAGGCTTGGAAAAATCTTTTGGCTGATTGGACAGATTTGCACAACCTATCAACCAATGCATATACCCTCCGATGAACAAGATTTTTTGGTACTTTGAACCATTTTGATGACCTCCATTGGGTAATGTCCAATCAATTGTGAGAAGTACCAAAAATCAATTGTGGGTAATGTTTAGCTTCTTCAAGCAATCTCTTTGACAATCTCCATTTGATTGTCTACAACTCAAGGACATTCCACTTCAGACTGACACTCTTCATTTTAAGTGCTTCTAAGCACTCTAGATTCGAATTCACAGCTTGTACATTGCTCTTTATTGTGGATTTTCATCTCATCTTGAAGTTTCCCACTAGCAATATTTTACTAAAGTAGTATGATTAAGATCTTGTGGAGAGACATTTTGGATCCTTGGACAATTAAACAAGACCCATCTTGACGTCCAACACATATCTATGGTGCTATGCTATGTATGACCAACCATTGCATCTCCACAAGGAAGGAAAGAAAATACCGAAGTGTTGAAAGTGTGCCAAAGATATCAATACACATGCAACAAATTGCAAAATCAATCAAATGCCATTCATTCAAATCCATTGAGCTAGAGAGCAATGCAACAATTGATGAGGAGTAGTTTCGATACACATTTGGTGCAAAAGCAACAATTTGTATGCATTGTAACATGCCTCCCTCCACCCCCAATGATGTGTAAGGAAAACGTTCATTACAAGATCTAGAATCAACCACTTTAGAGAACAATTAATTATCCCAATGCTTCATTCAACATATGCAGGAAGTTTGCTAAACTTATGATTACTCCATGTCTGTTTTTAGCAATCCCGATAATTTGGTCATGAATGTAAGTAGTTGTTTTAGTGAAACTAAACCTTGATGACTCAAAGATGAAGAAGATCTTGTTGGAATAATTACCATTTGTTTAAAGAAATGTTATCAAATTTGAGTTATGGAACATGTAACCATCCTTCATGGGACCATTCATAAATGAATGACTTACTCTTTTGAAGGTGTGATCTCTCTAAGAATATTTCCAAATTGTGCAATCCTTCATCAACTTTGTGGTCTCTAATACACAATAAGAACTCCATACATTTTGTTCCATGGGCAGGACTGAGGAGAAATAATAAGAATCCACTTCCATGCCTTACAAGTGACTAACATGATTTATGGAATGCAACCAAACAAACAAAAATCCATTGCAATAAGCATGATTTACATAAACATACAGCAAAAACAACTACATACATCTGAAATAAAGATGGTATATATATATCACCACAAAGTCTATATGCGATAGTCATAGTTTATAATATATATCATAACATCAGAATGACTACATGTGCAATTAGCATGGTTGCAAAGATACACACAAATTGACCACATATGTAATGAACATGGTTGGCATCATAAGTTATAACAAATTACAACATCAGAAAATTAGTGCCAAGAGCAACCACCAGATTGTGTTTCATTAAATCAAATGAAATCTAGATGAGATAAATCAAGACTGTCAAGGCCATCCATAGCCATCACATACATACTGATACATGTACATACATACATACATACATACATACATACATACATACATACATACATACATGCATTCATATATATATATATATATATATATATATATGGATGTGTAAGCATATATATGTGTCAATTTTATTGATGTGGATGTGCCTCTCTGATCTCATACATACCATATATGTATGTGTGTATGTGAGAGCTTCTCTCTTAGATCAGAACCAGCCATAGCTTTCATCAAAGTCATTAGAGAGAACAGAGAGATCGAGCACTTGCGCGGGGCCGATCCACATGGCATTGATCGTGTGGTCATCGAGGGGGTATCCGGTGTTGGGATGGACAAGGACGGAGAAGGACCGTCGGTGTAATTGGATCCACGGCACGAAGGCGGCGAACTGCGCGGGCGTCTTGAGGTTGATCTCGAAGTTCCCGATGCCATGAGGGCCGATGGGATCGGCCCAAAACTTGACAAGAAGATGAGGGAAGGTTTCTTTGATTTGTGAGTGTAAGGATCGGGCCTCGGCGGCCATGGATTTGTTGCTTTGGAAGAAGTAGACGTGCACATCATAAGACCTCACATGGGGAGCTTCGAACCTACTATGCATCTCCTGGCCTTGGGGTTCCATCAAGGAGCAGCAGCTGCAGAAGAAGAAGAAGAAGAAGAAGAAGAAGAAGAAGATGATGATGATGATTTGACAATTCAGAACTCTGATAGAACTTTATTCCATGAAGAAGAAAGAAGAAGAAGAAGAAGATTATGATGATGATATGCTTGAGAATTCAGAACTCTGATATAACTTTGCGTTCTAAATTCCCTAATGTAGCTAACAAAAATAATCCTCTAGAGAATGATCTTTGTTGTAAAAACCTATACAACTTTACGGTGATGGGTTCGAATCCAAATCCAAACAACTATATTGCATTGTAATTTGTGAGTATAGGCAAATGTGTCGAGTTCCAAAGGAACAATATTCTTAGTGGGCATCAATTTGTATGCCCGGTAGTAAGTCAATGAACACTTGATTTTAGGGTACCTAAACTTGTCCATGTATTAGGACAATTGTTTTCGTTGTGCATAAACTTAAAACTTGAAGAACTTTCGTGGCGAGTGTTGCATTGAAGCCTCAACTCTTGATTTGAAACCACAATTTCGGGTAGGTATTTTTTTTGCTAGCATCCCAAGTTTGGATTGGTAGGTGTATATTTCCCTTCAAATCCCTTGTTTTTATCAATGTCCTAATTTGATGGATGAGACCCTCTAATTTGATGGGTCTCACCCCCCTCATTTCAAGTTAAGATGCATAATGAAGTATGATGCGGTTCAACTCCACCTTGTTGTGGCATCATATAAACATTTTTGTACCTTCTCAATGCATTCCCTAAAGTACCAATATGTTAAAATGTATGAACTTTGTCTATGATCTTCTAAGTTTATCAATATTGTATGTGGATTCAATGATGTGATAGCTTGCCCAAAACATTTTCAACCAAGGATCAAGCAAAGGTAGGGATTTGTTTGGACCTACAAGTAGACAACCATCAAATATACATGGATACGTTCAATTGAGAATTAAGGCTCATATCTTAAGTTTAGGTTAGACTAGTCACTAAATTTCTTCAATAAACTCAAAAGGTGGAAACCAATGAAAAATGAGCTTTTCTCATGGTTTGGGTCCTCATCCTACAAGCCACTATGTAGTGAATTCAACTTCCACTCCAAAGTGGTTATGAGTGGTCACCATTTCATGAATTTACTTTAGTGATTCAGACCATTATACTATATGCATTCATGTTCCTTGTTTCTCGTTTATTAAATCTATTTGGCCCATTATTTAATGTATGGTCACTATATCCAAGCATTCTTAAGAAAGGTTTGTGAACACTTCTTCCTTGTTATGAATCCCACCCCCTACAAGTTATCATCTCCATATATCTATTAAGGGGTAAAAAAGGCTACAAGTAATCCTTGGTAATGAATCATTCTAACACGATTTCTAATCCCCCCAAGAACAATTTCCATTCATTACAAAAGGAAAACAATTGGAATCTTTACATATGATAACTCTCTCCTTCAGACTCGACACTTGGGACGAGGCCTCATGGCATTCAATAGAAAGCTTGGAATTCTTTATCAATTGAATTGACGATTGTTTAGGTGTACTTTCTAGTCCAAACTGGGACGATGGACTCTCAATATTTTGACATGATGTGGTATCCTTATCGAACATCCCTACCTTAATGGCATTAGGAGACATTGTGCATTCTTCTTTATCTTCACCTAAAGATTGCTTACAGTTTCCATCAATCTCAATCCAGTTCATTTCATGGCCTTTCAACTTTCTAAGCTCATCCATTTTCATGGGATTGAAATTCTTGTTAGATTTCCACATATGACCATCAACATACATGTTGGATATCACTATGAGAGAGGGTGCATTCCTTTGATCCAACCTTGCAATATGCTCAAACGCTCGACTACCAAGCTCTATATCACCCCACTGGTGGCAGGAGCTCAACACTGTGCTCCAAGTCACAATATCTGGCTCAAATGAATTGCTCTCCAAAATTTCAAAGAGGTCATTTAGACGTCCCGCCCGGCCAAGGAGATCAACTATGCAGTTATAATGTTCTAAATCTGGACTTATACCATAGTCTTTGCTCATCGCCTTGAAGTATCTCAGCCCCTCATCTACTAACCCAACATGGCTACATAGGGAGAGGACACTCACAAAAGTGATGCTTTCGGGTTTAATACCTTCGTCTTTCATTCTCTCCAGCATTGAGAATGCAATATCTATCTCGCCTTGTCGCCCACATCCAGTAATCAATGTGTTCCATGTGACAACATCCTTCGTTGTCATAGAATCGAAAACCTCCAATGCATCCCCTATCCTACCACATCTCGAATACATCTCTATTAGAACATTGGCTAAGACAACCTTTACATTTTCGACCCCAGTAGCTCCTTCAATTTGAGCATGGATTCGTTTACCCATTTCCAACGATGTAGTAGAGGCACATACTTTCAAAAGGCTCACTAATGTTATGCTATTTGGCAATAACCCTTGATCTTGCATTTGTCGGTATGTAGTGAAAACACTTTCTTTCTCTCCTTGGTCCGCACATCCAGAGATAACAGTATTCCATGAATATAAATCAGGTAATACCCCATCTAATTGCATTTGCGTAAAACACTCAAAAACCTTATCCTCTAGTCTTTGTTCTGCATATCCAATCATCAATGCTGTCCACGATATTACATCTCGAACAAGCAATTGATCAAATGACTCCTTTGCTTCACGGAATAAGCCACATTTAGCATAAAAATCCACCAACGAGCTACCTACTAATGCATCCTTCTCTAACCCAAGTTTCACAATGTCAATATGAATTCCTAGACCTTCTGCCCAATGTTTTAAACTTGCCGATGCCTTCAAGCCAAATGCGAAACCGATTGCATCAGGAAGAATTCCATCCATTTGTATCCTTTTATACAAACTAAGAGCTTCACATGTAAGTCCATGGTCCAAATATCCAGCAATCAATGCAGTCCAAGAGACCACATTTCGGACCTGAAGCCCATCAAATACTTCTTGTGCCTCCTCTAGCATATGTGTTTTTGCATACATATCCACCAATGCACTTCCTACAATACCACCATTCTCCATACTGTCCATGGCTATATCAGCATGCAATTTCCAACCCATTTGGACATTACCCAAATTGGCACATGCTTTTAGACAACAAACATATGTCGCTGCATCAGGACATATATCTTCTTCTGCCATTTGTTGAAGACACTCTAATGCTTCCTCGTTGAATCCATGTTCAACAAAGCCAGAAATTAGTGCCGTCCATGAGACCTTATCTCTTACTGCAAGTTCATCAAACACATAAAATGCCTCAGTGATTGAACCATATTTTGCATACATGTCCACCAAAGCACACCCAACAAAAGCATCCTTTTCATAGCTTTCTCTAACAATTTCATCATGCAATTCACGACCCTTTGCAAGAGTTCCTGTGGTGATACAGCATGCTTTTAGACCACAATTGAATGTGTATGCATTCAGTGGCATATTGGCCTTATGCATCTGCTCTATACAATCCAATGCCTCATTACCAAGACCAGATTCTACATAACCTGAGATTAACGTGCTCCATAAGACAACATCTTTCACTTCAAGGTTATCAAATACTGCTCGGGCTTCGAAAAGCAAGCCACATTTCACATACATATCTACCAACATGCTACCAATGAATGGATAATTATCCAACTCTTCTTCAACAATTTCGGCATGTAGAGCATAACCTTTCTCTAGAAACCCCAAAGAGCAGCAAGCTTTCAGCCCACAAAGATAAGTAACAGCATCAGGTAACACACCCTCGGCTTTCATTTGATCCAGACATTTCAATGCTTCTTCACCACAACCATTATCAACATAACCAACAATGATTGATGTCCAAGAGACTGTGTTTTGTGTGGGCAAATGATCAAATACATCTCGAGCCTCATGAATCCGTCCACATTTGGAATACATATCAACCAAATTGCTACCAACGAATAAATCTTCCTCAAAACCATCGACTATAATGTGGGCATGTACAACATACCCATTATCAATACATTTCGATCTTATACAAGCCTTGATCATAGCAAGAAAAGTGTGTCTACTAGGGCATACCATATCTAATTGCATATTATTGAACACATCGAAAGCATGCTGACATTCACCACATTCAACATATCCGTGAATGAGAGAAGTCCATGAATAATGATTCCTATATGGCAATCGACCAAAAACCTCTTCGGCATCAGATATGCTCTTGCAGTCCACATACATAGGGACCAAATAATTGCCAATATCTTTGTGAGTTTCCATGCCTTTCTCTCTTATGTAGTGATGCACACGTTTGGCATACAAAATGCTACCTTTCCTTCTGCATTTTTGCAAGATAGATATCAAATCTTTGACTGAGAGAGGGTCTTTGGAGTGATCTAGAAGGTCTAGAGATTCTTCTAAAGTGAGTGAATCCAACGAATTGCTGGCTTGATTGATCTGTTTGGGCAGGTGCGGAAACCTTGTGGATGCAAAACTATGGTGTGAGTATCGATCTGTCAGGGTGAAGTCTGCCAAAGGAGGTAGAGAACCCATCTCGAGTTCCAATGGAGAAACAGAGGAAAGCCCTCCTCTGTTTCATCCTTCAGCATATCCTCATTCCTGCGGCTCAAAAAAAGTAAGTGAAAGCATCATCACTTCTCTTAATGTGCAGATAATCTTGATATGATATTATGAATAATGAGAGAGATACATCATCAATCTCTCCTTAATAAAACAGCATTTTTCAAGAGATCCCGGGTTCAAATCTCCATTTTCATCACTTCTTCCTATTGAATTTGCCCACCTCATTTGCTCTAAACAATAATCAATACAGATTCCACGAATTGTTCACTTCCTTTGCTCTAAACAATCAACACAGATTCCACAACCATCTTAACTAACTATGACCCAAACTGCCAATTCACCCTCTCTGCGCGATTTCCCCCCTCTATTGTTTGCATTTGTAGAGAGGAGAATGGCCTTTTGGTCTGGTCACGGTAAAACTTGCGAGCGTTTCTTGTTCTATTTTGAAGTCGGAGCATGAGAAATGCACACGCCCCCCTTCCGTTTTCTACTTGGCATTCATCGAGTCTCAACTCCCCTCGAGGGGCCTAGCAAGAGGTATAGGCCCTTCGCCTTCTCTCCACAAGTTTCCCCTTTGCTGAATATATCATTTGGTTTTATTTGTGGATAGTTGGGATCATATCATTGCCGAAGATAAGAGCTGAAAGGTTTGAGAGTTTGTCTCTTCTAGGTTTGGAAATTTAAAAATCGTTCTATTTATCCCTAATTGTCCTTCGAAATTTCAAGAAATCATATTGCCAATAGAGAGAGATGGAGAGATTGCATTAAGAAGTTTGCAAGGAACAATATTTTGGAAATGCTACGAATTATGTGGAAAATGAATGGGCTTCGATTTCAAAGCATTGTTGGGTTCAAGTTAAGTTATGAGCTTAGCCATAGCAATTGCCCAAAATAACTAATATTATGTAAGGAGCTTTATAGAATTCAAATGGAGGTAATCTAAACCATTCTCAAGGTGGTCCACACTAAGCAACAATATTTATCCCTACCAACACTTGTATAGCTTTTTTCTACAATATGCGCAAGTAGTTGTCATAATACTATTTTCAAGTGTTATAGCTTGAATGAAGGAGTTCACCAAGCACAAAATATCAATCTATGATCATTTTACTCTGGTCAGGCTCAAATACTCCCCACTATGACAATAATGATAGAAATAAAAATCTCAAATCTCCACTTTCATGTCCTCTAGAATGATCAATAAGCTCTAGGTGTAGTATATGATGCATCAAAGCTCATAAACAAATACATATTGCAATGCCACAAATTGAAGTTCGATGTTAACAATTTGTCATGTTCATCAACAAGTGTGTTCATGAGGAGAACTTAAGTAAAATTTTCTAGTTTGGCACCAATCCTATTTAGAACTTGGTTATATGACACTTCAAAGCATTATTTAAACTTACGCAAAAAGCCACAACTGAAGGTTTGGTTATTGCACATCCCATTTATGAAGGGATTGTTGAGAATTTGGATGAATGTGTACACAATGCCATTGAAGTTCATTGTTGAGACAAATTATAAAATAGTTTTCCATCAATCAATGCTTTGGTTCCCCTCAAGTGGATTGATTCAAAATAATGAGTACAATGGTACGGCGGTCATGTGTAACAACATTAAGTCAATAACAAAATTTCAGATATGTCATATCTTTGTAGTTTTATTACATTAATTGTCTTTTATAAATTTATTTGCAATGATTTGTTGCTCTTTTACACTGCCACATCGTAATAACAAAAAGATAAGATTCACACAAGGATGGTTGCAACAACATTAGCTTCTAATTTTTACTACAAGTTCCTATAAATGATCTCCATATCGACAACACATTTGCCTCACATCCTTGGATAGCTTGTTTTTAGCACACTTTTTTAGTGGCACACTGTTGCTCAATCTTCCCATAAGCTTCACTTTTATACGGCTAATAATAGTGATGTGCTAAGATGGTATGAGGCAATGCTACACTTGGGTTCTTTCAACTACTATTCATTTCAACATGGATACAAGAAAGACCTCAATGTCACCATGTAAATCTCCAAAGCTCATGCTCTACTTCTTCCTACCACATTGTAACTATTCCAACTATAGGTACATTTGACCTATATACATCGTAGATGAGTGTATACATCATATCCATAGTCTAATCCTAGAGAGTTGGATTAGAGAGTTATCTCAGCATTCAACTTGGATCACACTTATCCTAGATAGCTTATCTATTATTTCATTATGATAATTTGAAAGCATCTACAATTGGGGAGATCATAATATTATGCCTTGCAAGGTCAGATCTTTTACATTGTATCAGGCTACTCATTGTCGTTTGAAATAACTGTAGAAGCTGACAAGAAAGATTAAATGCTAATTACAAATCCGCAATGAATATATATATATATATATATATATATATTTGCGTCAATAAAAACTACATAGCTTTGTGAGCAAACCTCTATACCCAGAAGGCTTACCTTTATGCCCCATGTACCAGGAAATTCAATTTTAAGAACAGTTTACATTCAAGTAATCATACTATTTACATGCAAGTACATGATTCTGGGCATAATATATTTTACATCCAAAAGAATCTTTTTACCTGAAAAGATGCTTGTGAGCCACATTAGCAGCAAGAAGTGATGCAACACTGGGTTGTTCAACATGGTGAAGGACTACCTTCTTTACGAGTTGGTTTGTTCTTATACAGAAGGTATAATTGTTCACATATTTGAAAGGGTATTATTTGTATGGATAATCCTAATTGATCTGAGATATAAGACAGGGTTGTGGAGCAAGGCCCTAATATTTGAGGGTTTTTATCAAACTCATCAAGGGGTCTCATTGAATACCATTTCCTGCACATTATATGAAGCAAAAAATGACACTTTATAGAATAAGCATGATGTAACATTCGTATTAGTGAGTCGAAGTAAGTAATCAAGATAAGACTAAATTAGATACAAATAAAATTACAGTGCATGATGTCATTAGTATTTACATGAGTGAGCGGCCTTTAAATAGGTCTAGAACTTGTTGTCTATATTAAGGAACCCTATCTAAATTAATCTAGCAGTAGATTTGTGGGCTTTGTTGTAGGAGCATAGGAAGGTTTATGATCATAGTGGAAAATTACATCAGTCTATCCTAACTAGATTATCCTGACATGTACATGCTGTATTTTATATTTAAAAACCTGTCTAAAGTCATTGTTTGAATATTAGAGAGTTTCGAATGTAAAAATAAAGAGAACCCCAAAAAATAAATGAAAAAAACAAAATAAGCAGAAATTCAGAACGTTCTAGATTTCAAACCCTTACCTGATCACAGATGGGACAATAATTGCTCCTTTCCATCCATTCATAGATACAACCAAGATGGAAATGATGACCACACTGGGTACTTATTTTCGGATTCTCCTTTGTATAACCTGTCAGATAATTGTTTTACAACCGCATTATCCTCATAAATTATTTCTCAACAATAAAAGTTCAAACCTTGCACAAATAAGCACAGAAAGCTATGAATCAGCTTCACACAGAAATAGATAAACATAAGATAATTCTCCGGGGAATTGCAAAGTCATCTATCTGTTCTATACAAATTAAAATTGACTGAAATCCTATTCTCTGGGAGGATGAAGAGACAAGTTATCATATATAATGTGTGTTTTATTTTGATCGTATATAGTTAAGTATATGTTGGCATAGTCATATCTATGATCAAGGGAGACAGATATAGAGATAACCATATCTCAGAGAAGAAGACACAAGAGACCACAAGTTTTTGAGTTGTTAGGGATGCATCATGTAGCAAAATGAATTAAAACATTGAAATAAACTAACATACCATCAAGACATGTTGGACAAACATCCTCATCTTCCCCAGACCACATTAGGGGCTCCACTCGTCCCATTGGTGTTGCTGATTGCTGTTTTTTATCGGGTGAGTCAGTCTTGTACCCTTGAGGCTCATCGTCATGATCTGCAACATTTCTTCTTTCTGCAGTTCTAATTAACTCACCAGCATCAATGTTGCTTTGCCATAAAGGTTCTGATTCTTCGCTATCCAACTGGCTTATACCTACTTTCTCACGCCCTGATACTGATCCATCTCTTTGTAACCGTATATATCTCCGATCAACATCATCGGGATATGGCCTTAAGAGAGGTCTGTATGTATCTGGAAAAGTATCACCTGTTGTGGCCACCAACAGACCCGTTGAAGAGGGAGTTGCAATAGTTTGTATCGCAGAGACCAATTCATGACCATTAGAAGGGTGGAATAAAGCACCATACTGTAGTCAGCAGAATATTTATTAAATGAAGTGCCATGTCAGTTATTCATGCATTTATTGACATCTACGTATTTGCAGCTCTCTCATTGACCATAACTAATTGGTGTACTCATTGACATAGAACCTTTTCTGTGAAGATTATGTTGTCATAAACACAAATGAGCACAACCTACCGAAGGTACTCAAATCAATTATTTGGGTTGTTTAAACCAAGTAAGAGTAGATGCAGCTGCGGATTGACAAGCAATCCAACTCAGCGTTTATATAGTTGTGATAGGATCATGAAATAAATGCAATTTATTTTTTAAAATGCACAGACATTAAAGGAATTTTAAGAAATTGGAATATTTGAAATAAATTTTACTTAGTTGTAATTCAAAGGTCTTCATGTAGGCAACTTAGTCAACAAATATTACTCGACGTATAAGCATTCATAAAAACAATCGGCATCAACACAGTTCATACAGCTTAGAACGCAGTACTGTTTTAACCAGGCCATCTTACATTGAATGTTAGAACCAATTTATTGGAAAGAATTTACCATCCTCATAAAAACATGCAGGCTGCGCCGAATGCAAAAGCAATGGCAATTTATCGATTCTGTTGGGGATGTTGTAAACTCAGCAATGTCTTCCCTCCTTGGGCAGCAACATAAAGCTCCCATTTCTTTGACTCTTGGAAAAGAAGCTAGTTTACACAAGGCAATTCTGAGAATACATCCATATTTACAAATCTCACAATCGTGATAGGAAAGATGTCTGTATAAAATAAATATAGTAGGGAAAATAACATGACCCCTGAGATTTTCTTTATTTCCCCAAATGCCTCTGCTCAACTTCCAAAGGACAGTAAAAGGGGATAAATTTACCATAGAAATTGCTCAAAAGGAGGTAGACAGGGGAATTTGGAGAAATAATGAAAGCTGGAGCCCATTTTGGAAGTAGTGGAAAACATAGGAGTATTTCACAGTCAGCTATTTGCAACACTAAAACCTTTCGAATGATGGCAAATTAGAAAAACGTCCCCCACATGTAAACACCGCCACTTAATCTCTAAAATTCTATAGCAACAGAATAGTCTTCCTCTATTTCTAGTGAGACACACTGTTTGATCATGGTATTTATTCCTCGACATTACACGTTTATAAGGCCGCCCTTTTATATCCCTAAATTCCCTCAAATTTGCACGAACTTCCTCAAAATGTTTGCCCCAATGCTCTCAATTGCGAGAGTGTTTGGAGAATGGATTTTTAAAGCTTCACTTATCCGGATGAATTTCATCTTCAATTATGTGGCCACTTCACAGCAGTTCTTACATTAGGAGATTGATATCTCTTCCTTCCATTCCTGAATCCTTCCTTGCACAGGAGGTATGGGTCTAGCCATTGTCAGTTGTTTACCCAATTTCACCTGAAATCGACCCTTTAAACAGCTTGAATATGTGCCAGGGAACGAAACAAAAGGAAGGTAAATACTAAAGGAAGAAGCTAGGTCAATATTTAAAGATCCAGAAAATTCACACATTATTCAAACAATCCCACAATATGCATACTCTAGTATCCCTGGTAGCAATGAGAAATAGTGAATCTATGGAGTAACTGAATACCAAAATTAGCATTTATGGTTACACATCAATCAATACTTATTACGCCCATCAATAAGATAATATTTCCCTTCATAATTTCTTATCATTCATCCTCCTCACTTTCTCCTTCTATGCTTCATGATAAATAGCTTTAAATAATAACTCTTTAGAATCAAAACCTTTATTTTGGCACGACTATTGCTATACTCAACGTTGCTATTTGTCTAATTTCTTCAAATCATTTTAGTCTCTTTTACAAGAAGGTGAAGCCCAGCCTTGTTGCCCTGCTGAGGACCAAGAACAAGAGTGAAGATACAAACAAAACAGGAGGAATGGTTAACAGGGAAATTCTACAAGGCTGAGAAGCACTCGTTGGTGTATGATATTTCAAAAGTGCACCCATATAATTTGCTTTCCATGACCATGGCTCCCTATGTCTTTGCCATATGATATATGTGACTATGTCTCTATGTTCAGGTTTACTCAAAATCCTGCAAATTCATGAAGTTGAATATTCCTCTACCCATTAAAGATCATGGTATTAACTCTCTCTCTCTCTCTCTATGAATGGGTAAATACCCCATTTTTTGTTGTAAACCAAATATCTCATGGGTCAATTTTGGTCTTAGAAGACGTTAATCTCTCTCTCTCTCTCTCTCTCTCTCTCTCTCTCTCTCTCTCTCTCTCACACACACACACACACACACACACACACACACATGTATAGTCGGATTTAGGACACAAACCTGATAGTTGAAGCTAGCGATGGTGGGAGGGGAGAGGGAAAGCGCTCCCTTCCCCCTCCATTACTTCCCCTTTCTCTATTCTATTCCCTCCTGTTTCGATCCGCTCTGTCTTCTTTTAGATTTGATCTCTGCCTCTGTCTATGCCTCTGCCTCTGTCTCTGTCTCAGACAATCGTCGATGCATATGTATCTTGTTTGTGTCATCCATTGCGAGAGGCTTCCATTTTTTATATTTCCCCAAATACCCCTCACTATATTTTCCTTTATTCCCCAAATACCCCTCCCTGTATTTTCCTTTATTCCCCAAAATGCCCTTTGTCCCATCCCCTGTTTAGTTACGAGCAACAATTCATCCTCATTTCCAAGCACTAACTAGTTCAGCCTAAACCCTCTCTCTATCTCTTCTTTTCGGCCCCGGACATGTTTCGTGAGTCTAAAAGATCGTGCCTTCATACCATTCCCCAACACCTATGACCCTGGTTTCCACGCATTGTCAGTTCGGCCCTACATGTTGTTTAGATTGAAGAGGTTTGAAAGTCATTCCTTATGTGTGATCTTGATTAGTTTGATTGGGCAATGCAAGGCTTAAATGACACTCACCACCACCTTTGTGTACTCTCGATTGCAATAATTGCGAGTAAAATTCTTTGACATCAAGACTTTGTTTGCTACTCAACTCCCACATGTATTACGTGAAAAAATGTTTTACCTTAAGAGGTTTGAACGCCTTTCTTCATGGATGTATGATCTTGATTGGCTAGAACGGGCAATGGGAAGCTTCAATGACACTCACCACCACATTGTGTACTCTCAATTGCAATGATTGTAAGTAAAATTCTACTACTCAACTCCATGCATATTTACATGAAAATATTTTAGCTTGAGAGGTTTGAATGTCGTTCCTCCTAGATGTGTGTTCATGATCGAGCAGTGTGAAGCTTGAATGACGCTCATTAGTGCATTATGTACTCTCAATTGCAGCAATTACATGAGTAAAATTCTTCAACATCAAGACTTTGATGTACTCAACTCCACACACATTATGTGAAAAAATGTTTTAACCTGGGTTCCATAAGTCATATATTGAATTCTAAGTGAATTCTACCTATCTTCCTTCCCCTTGTGGACTGATTCTAGAAATTTGGGGAAATAATAAAAATACGTAGGGTGTTTTGGCTTACTCCCGAATGCCCTAGCTCCATCCTTGTCCCTCTCATGCATTGATTCATTCTATTCTCCCTTCTATATCACCTTTCGTGTGTTGATCGAGGACATTGAAAATAGAAGTTCAGGGTTAATTGAACATTGAATAAAAAAAGGAGAACATGTTTCCTCAAGTGACAAGAATATTTGAACAACTAATTATGGAATGCCCCGAATGTGAGGACATTATACATGAATTATAGGAGATCATACTAGGTTTTATTGGCTTTCGGGAAAGTCTAACAAGGACAAAATCATTGTTGACAAGATTGGGCATATTTTGCTTTTCTCATCTACTCGTCCACATAGCCAATTGTCATATAAATCCCAAAGAGTGAATTGTGAAAACAAACTTAGTTTTTTGTTTTTTATTTTCACACATACATGCAACTCGAGGAGAGTGCTTTGTAACGATTGATCGGTTCTATGGATCATGTTGGCCTCCCTTTATGTCAACATATCATCGTTGTCACCTCTCTTTGCAATGTGCAATTAATACGTGATTCTTGATGCTTGAGAATCTTGCTAATGAACATTATATCTAATAGATTGATGTGTGTGGGATGTTGCAACAAGCAATATTCAGTTCGCGAGTTTGAAACTCAAACTCCTTCAAAAAATCAAAAACTCGAATCAAACCCGTCTACGAAACCATTTAAGAGACTATCAAACCTGAGTTGTTTAAAAGTAGACTTTGTTGAAGCACTACTATTATTACACACCCCACCCAATTATAGGTTTATTTGACAACAACTACAAAATATCCCATTGATGCAAGGTCCTTTACATCGACAAACATAAGAGCAATAATGGGTTGATTGGTGTTTATGGGATTGAATGCCATTTTTACAAGTGACTACTAATCTTGTATCATTTTTCTGTTGAGTCTCTTTGATGGCTATCATCTAAGGCTGAATAAGAGTGTATAACTTTGATTACGATGTCGTGAAGATTTTCGGCAATAGTGTGAAAATCCGATAAAACGTACGAAATCGAGTATGAATCACATAATACAATAATTGTGAAGATAACATTTTTAATATCTAAGTACAAAATGATGGAGGTTTCGAATGCACTTTATTACACGAGAAATGGACAACTAAATGTCAAGATATGAGGGTATAAAGTTTGTGAAAAGAAAAGAGAAAATTGTGAGATATCCCACATAGGCACGACAAATACGACTCTCATCATATATAAGGTGGAGCAAAAGATATTATCTTTGTGTCTATGTGTGGAGCATAGAGAGTTCAAGGTAACTTGAACTAAGAGTGGAGGTGGGCTAGCTACTCGTAAAGGGTTTTGGCCAACCAAAACCGGACCGGCGATGGAGACGGTGAACCGACGGCATCCGGCGAGGCACCGGTAACCGACGGCATCCGGAGAAGCACCGGTAACCGACGGCATCCGATGACGGCACCGGCATCCGGCGAGACATCGGTAACCGACGGCATCCGGCGACGGCACCAGCATCCGGAGAAGCACCGGTAACCGACGACATCCGGCGACGGCACCGGCATCCGGCGAGACATCGGTAACCGACGGCATCCGGCGACGGCACCGGCATCCGGCGAGACACCGGTAACCGACGGCATCCGGCGAGGCACCGGTAACCGACGGCATCTGGCGAGGCACCGGCATCCGGCGAGGCACCGGTAACCGACGGCATCCGGCGACTATATAAATAAATATATAAATATATATACAAATATACATATACAAGGAGGAGAAGTAAGGATTCGAACCTTGCACCTTCAAGTTATGAGTCAATTGGCTTACCATTAAGCCATGCTATTTAGTTAAAATTATATTTCTATCATTGTACTTTTACATGTAAATTCTCATACGTGAGAGCTAAAATGAGTGACATGGTTATCATGCACCACATGTAATACATAAGCGCCAAATGGCAAACATGCAATTTATGCATGTCTTGTACCCTCACATGCATCAATTGCATGAGAGCATCTATAAAAGAAGGAAGGGGGAGGAGAAAAAACACGGTTTTTTTTTATGAAAATTAAGAGGAAGAAATTCGTTATCAAATTGATCGTGTAACTTGTTTCTTAAATCTAAAGTTAAAAGTTCAATCAATCTCTCTCAATCGTGTAATCTCAACTTCTCTCTTTCCCAATCTATCTTAAGTACTTTCTCGCTAAAGCTTGTATCGACTCTAAATCCTTCTGGTCCAGAACCCCAGCGGTTTCGCCTCACGATCCGCGCGTAGTGACGGATCTTCACGACAACGGATGGCGACAGACTTTAAAATGTAGTTGGCATTCTAATTGCCACTTGTAGCAAAGGTCTTCATTTGAAGAGTTTTAATTGGGGGGTTGCCTTTGGGATTAGCTCTAACGCAACGTGGACTAACAAGTTGCAACAGGTAATTGCTTCTTTTGCATGTTAAAGAGGAAGCTAATACTCATTATTTCATACAATATCAATTCGCTTATCGCAATTGGAGTTATTGACAAATTTTTTCTCAATGTTATTTGACATCAATACAGTGAGTGTTTGAATGATGCACACTGGTCAACCCAAAATAAGAGATAGAGACCGTTTTCCTATTTATGAGGGGATTGCATCATAATTGGGATATGCACAATGATTTTGTATTTGATGTTAGGCATGAAGTCAAAGCATATCTACGAAAGTTGAAAGGGAGTACTAATGTGATAGCTTTCTGTATTGTAACAAGTAGAAATTCATTCGTTAGTGGAGTGTTCATCTTGCCAACTGACAATGTCAACACGTTCGATTACTAGTGTACTGTAGTGGGAAACCATACAATTCCATTGTGGTACCAATTGTAAGTAGTGTTTTTTCACACACATTTATTAATATAATTTCATATTTCCACACACACACACACACACACATTGATAAGTCCACATGGCACTCCATTTATGAAAGGTGATGATGATTGTATGTATCTGTGTATGTATGCATGCACGACGTGTCTATTATACACCAAATCATAAATAGGGTTGATAAGGGAATTGCGACCACGAATAGTGCAGGTGTGCGATATGCACCGTCTTATTTGGATTTTTTTAAAAATGCGCATTGGAAAAAGCTGTCAGAAGTCACCCAACTCTGAGTCCTTAGTAGCCCAAACCTGTTAGAGGTTGCCCAATTCTAAATCTTCGGTCACCCAACTATGAGTCCTCAATCGCCCAACCTGGTCAGAGGTTTCCCAACCTTGTTAGATCTATCACATTGATGCTTCATTCACATCCCCTTTGTTTCTATCTTGTTAGATCTATCACACTAATGCCTCATTATTCTAGGATTTGAAGGACACTTTTTGCAGGGTTTGATGTAAATTCATAGGCTTTGGAGTATGTTCTCTGCATGTATTGATGTACATTCATGTGTATGCATGCTGGAAGCCGATTTCTTTATTTCTTCATCTTCTTCCCCTTTTGGGGTTTTCAGTATGCTTTCTCTAGTTGTTATGGTCATCGATGCTAGCTTTCTTTTGAGGTTTATGACAACCACCATTTCTTGCACAGAATTGAATTAACTCTATTAAATTGAAAGATAATTTTTCCTGCAGGTTTTATGTCGTACATTCATGTGCATGCATGTCCTAGTTTATGGTGCACAAAAGGTAAAAGTACCACCCAATGCAAAATGAAAGAGTTATTTTTTAGACTTGAATATGAAAAAATTGCACTTTTGCAAGTGGATAAATGGAATTTCTATGATGGTTACTTCTCAATATTTGATAGGTGAAAGAATCTTGAAGCACAAGGTTTTGCATGGGCATTGCATGATGAGATACAATTGGTAGAAAGACAAATTTCAATATGATTCTAGAATATGTTAAAGAAATAAGGTACTTCTTACTTTTGATCAGAGTTTAGATTATCTTAAGGAATATGTTTCTTAATTGTGTATTGTATTACTCCCAACAATTGAATGCATTCTAAACTGAAGACATGTTAAACCCAAAAAACTGTTGGGTCTATCCACTCAAGTGGAGCCCACGACATGGAGACGGCTGAGAGCCGAAGGACCGATTGAGAGTCCATTGCTCAAACTATTGGGAGTCAGTTGAGCACCGAATTGGCTTAGGGCCAAAAAGGTTAAAAGTTATAGTTATATTTAGGGAAAAGTACCAAGATACCCTTGGAAGTTCGTCTATTTACCAGAATGCCCCTAGAAGTTCCAAATTGACCAAACTACACCTATGTCCAAAAAAATACACTTTATAAAGTAATTATACACTCAAATCTACAAGCCCTATTTACCAGAATACCCTTCAAACACAAATTTCTTTACTTAAGCGATTCTTTGGGTCCTTTGTACCTAACATTGTAGTCTTTCTTTTCTTTCTTGTTCATTGGGTTGGTCAATCGTCTTCATTATTAGGATATGGGGTTACCTTGTGCATTACTAGATATTTTGTTGAGTCGATAGATATATTTTATTTTGTGGATATTTTTGGAATTACACTTTTTGTAGACGGGTCAAAATTAACATGTAATTATTACATTTCGATAAGTATTTTTGGTTTGCAAGTATTTTTGAAATTGATGAGATGGAGGAGATTGAGTTGTGATTGCATTTTGCTAACAAAATTTAGTGTAAAATCATGAAATTTGGTTTAAGATGGCCTTTTAATAGCAAAGTGTTATGTGATATTTCGTTTAAAATGACACTTTGGTAGCAAAGTTTTTCGTGAGATTTGGTTTAACATTTTGGCCGCAAATTCATGGAATTTGGCTTCAAAATGGCATCCCAATGGTAAAATTTGGTGTGCGATCAAATGTTTTGGTCACTTCAATCACAAATTTTGGTTTTATGGGATTAAGCTAGTATAACTCGGTGTAAATTCATAGAATTGGATTTTAAGGTGACCTTTCAATTGAAAATTCTGATAATTTAGTTTGATTTATGATGTATTTTGAAAAATAAAAGTGGTATAAATTGGTCAAAATAGGTATATAGTGGCATTATGGTAAATAAGTTTAGCTTTAAGGGTACTCTGGTAAATAAGGCTTGTAGATTTGAGTGTATAATTACTTTATAAAGTGTATTTTTTTGGACATAGGGGTACTTTGGTAAATTGGAACTTCCAAGGGCGTTATGGTAAATAGACGAACTTCCAAGGGCATCCTGGTACTTTTCCCTTATATTTATATATGTATATGTATACCCTTTTTCTTTTGTATGTTATTTTGGTGTGCGTGTGTGAACATATGTATATAAAAAAAGGAGGAAACATAGTGGGACCTGATTTTTTGAGAACAGCAAAGAGAAAAACAGAAAATAGAGAAGAAAACAGAAAACCAAAGAGTGAGAACAAGAGGAAGAGCGTTCTACCGAAGTGGAGATAGAGACCTATGAGGGGTTGGTCATGCTGTCAGAGAACCACGATTGTATAACACCTCTCCTACCTACTCGCATCAGGTTCCTTCGTTTCGTGTTGTTTTCTTGTTTCCTATTTTGCTAGTTTTTCTATCCACCTAGATGGGTGAAGAATTGTAAGGTTATTTTCTTGTTGGTTTATCCACCCAATCAGGTGAGGATCGTAGCCAAGGTTGTTGCCTTGAGGCTAATATATTTCCTCTAGTCAAAAACCTAGAGAGACTACACTCAGTTGTGCTTATTGTTGTTGTATCCACCCAATCGGGTGAAGATTGTAGCCAACGTTGTTGCCTTGAGGCTAGCACATTTATTGTGCTTATTGTTGTTGTATCCACCCGATTAGATGAAGATTGTCGCCGAGGTTGTTGCCTTGAGGCTAGTACATTCTGTCTAGTCAAAACCTAGAGAGTATGTACTCAATTGTATTCACTATTGTGTAGCCAAGGTTGTTGCCTTCAGGTTTGCACCTTCCTCTAGTCAAAATCTAGAAAGGTTGTACTCAGTTGTAATCTTTGTTGTTTTATCCACCCAATCGGGTGAAGATTGTAGCCAAGGTTGGTACCTTGAGGATAGTGTTGGTAATATGTCCCTCCAGTGGGAGGAACCGACTGTTCGGAAGTAGCCGACAACCGATAGTCGACAGTCAAAGAGTCGACACAGAGAGTCGATTGTTTGAACAGATTATTATTATTATTATTATAGTAATCATAATAATCAATGATATGTAGCAGTGGCTACAATTGTAAATAGCCCATACGATGTATCGGTAGATATACATTTAGGGCAAATAGATGTGAATAGAGAGCTGTGCGTAAGAGAGAGAGAGAGAGAGAGAGAGAGAGAGAGAGAGAGAGAGAGAGAGAGAGAGAGAGAAGGAGAGAGAGAACGACGCCATAGCTATGTGCGTAATAGTAGACGCTAAGAACCCTGTGTGGTTGATACACTCATAATCAAAGTGTTGTAATCTCTGTCCTTGACATCCACTATATAGTGAAGTGTTTCCTCTCCCATGGTTTTCTCCCGTTTTAGGGTTTCCACGTAAATATTTGTGTATTGTGTCGTTGTGTATTTTCAGTATCATTTGATCTTGTGGTTTTACGAATCTATTCTCAACAATATGGTATCAGAGCTTGAGGTGCAAGCATGGAAGGAGGTGTGAGCGGCTTCCCAGGCATGACAGTTCTAAACTCACAGAACTATGCAGACTGGAAGATAAAGATGGAGGACCTTCTCATAGTCAAGGACTTGTACGAGCCAGTCGACAGAGCAGATATACCAAGGGGGGTATTGGAGTCGGATTGGAAACTTCTTAACAGAAAGGTGGTGGCCACCATCTGACAATGCGTCGACGTAAGTGTCTTGCAACATGTGGCGAACGACACAAATGCACACGAGATGTGGCAAAAGTTGTCGGGTCTATATGAGAGGAAGAACGCGCTCAATAGAACCTCACTGATGAGAAAGATCGTACGGCTGAAATACAGGGACGGTGAGAGCATTGTCGAACACATCAACACATTCATGGGGTATGTAAATCAACTTGTTGCAACCAAGTTTCCCCTGGATGATGCGATGGAGGCCATCCTACTAATGTGCACACTGCCGGATAGCTGGGAGAACTTGGTGGTCACTCTCAGCACCTCTTGTCAAGAAGAGAACTTGTCTTTACAAACCGTAAATACAAGCATCCTAAATGAGGAGGCAAGGAGGAAGGACAAAGGAGTCCTGTCCTAGTTGGAGTCGAATGTTACACAACATTCGGACAGAGGAAGGAATCAGTAAAGAAGTCCACCAAGGAGAGAAAAGTCCCAAGCCAGATCGAAGTCCAGAGGTAAGCTAGTATGCTTTTATTGTGGTAAGCCTAGACACTTCTAGAAGGACTGCCGACACATGAGAAAAGACAAGGGTGTCGGAAACAATGTCGAACCCAAGAAGATTCCTGATGAGAAGAACACTTCTGCCATTGCTACGAGCAATGAAGAACTATTGTTCATATGTGAACAGACAAGCACAAATCTTGCAAGTGAAGAATGCGCTTGGGTGATCGATTACGGGGCATCGTTCCACATAACTCTGTCGAGAGAGTATTTCTTGACTTACATAGTCAGAGCTCACGATTATGTGAAAATGGGTGATAGTGGAGAGTGCAAGATAGCCAGAGTTGGAAGTGTCTGCTTGACGACGTCGATAGGGTGTCGACTGACTCTGAAGGATGTTCAACACGTCCCCGATATTAGATTGAATCTGATATCAACTGGAAGGTTAGATGACGAAGGCTATAGTGGTAGCTTTTGGAATGGTAAGTGGAAGTTTTGCCGAGGAAATCTTATAGTGGCCTGAGCACAAAAAGAAGACACATTATATATGATGCATGCCCGATTGTGCAAATCAGATGTAAATGTGGCAGCCGACTCAGCAGGAGAGAGATGGCATAAGAGGCTAGGCCACATGAATGAGAAAGGAATGCACCTGCTAGCCGACCAAAAGCTTCTACCAGAAGTCAAGGGAGTGCACCTGGAGAAGTGCATCGACTGCTTGGTCAGAAAGTAGAACAGATCAACATTCCACACAAGACCACCAAGAAGAAGAGAAGTTGCATTGGAACTAGTACACACGGATGTGTGTTATGTAGATGCTCCATCGCATCAAGGTGGACAATACTTTGTGATGTTCATCGACGACTATAGTCGGAAGACATGGGTCGTCGTACTGAAGTCGAAGGATCAAATACTGTCGGTTTTCAAGGATTTCCAGGCTAGAGCTGAATGAGAGTCGGGTCGGAAGTTGAAGGTTGTTCGAACCGACAACGATGGTGAGTATAGAGGGCAATTTGAGGAATACTGCATGTGCCAAGGTATTTAGATCGAATACACAGTGCCAAAGACCCCAGAGTTGAATGGGCTTGTAGAGAGGATGAATCGAACAATCATGGAGACGGTAAGGAGCATGCTCTCTCATGCAAAACTGTTGAAATCCTATTGGGCTGAGGCGATGTACACAATTGTTTATATGATCAACAAGTCTCCCTTAGTACCATTAAAGGGTGATGTCCTACAGAGAGTGTGGACAGGGAAGGATGTCTCCTACCAACACTTGAGGGTGTTCGGATGTTTGGGGTATATGCATGTACCGAAGGATCAGAGGTCAAAGCTCGACAGTAAGTCGAAGGCATGCATATTCATGGGATACTTGGAAGAAGAGTTCGGTTATAGGCTATGGGATTTGGTCGACAAGAAGGTAGTGAGAAGTCGGGACGTAGTCTTTCTTGAAGATAAGACGATTGAAGACTGGAAGCAACAGAAGCGGATACGACTCCCCAGTCAACCCCGACTATCGTCGATCTAAGGTTAAGTGAACCAACAACGTCGGCTGTTCGGAGACGGCCAATCGACACAGCCGAATCCGAGTCGGTTGACTCAGAGAGACCGACCGACTGTGAGTCATAGTCGGTAGAGTTGCTAAGGTCAATTGAAGAGTATGAGTTGGAGTCGTCCAATCTGGAGATGCCGATTGACGTGCAGGAACCCGAAACACATTCGCGTTCACAAGTGGAAGGATTGTGCATTCCATTTGTAGAATCTTCTTGAAACTATTCAAATATACCCTCTCAACAAAAATTGGATACACTAGTATCACATGTTCCACAACTTGATTAGAATTTGCAAATATAAAAATACATGATAGGTCTACGAGTGGAGATCATTAGAAATCATGCAAGTTTGGACGTGTTGATAAGTTAATGTAGGCATAATAAAGTTCAACAATGGCTCAATATGTCACTAATGTGCGGCATGGGAAACACTAAGTTAAAGACTTATATTAATTTGGTAAGTTTTTTTTTTTCAAAGTAAAGCTACTTTCCCATTAGTTAGGAAGGGAATTTGGTAAGTTTTACAAAAATATGAGGTGTACTTGTATCCATACTAATAAAATGAGTTATAATTTATACTTTGACCCATACGTGCATGTATATAATAGTGGACAATGTAGGATAGTGCACCTTAGGATAATGTGATTGGAATAACTAACTTATTAAAGTATTCAATACTTGTATTTAAAGTTGATCTAATCTATTCCTCAGTTTGTTCGTATGAGATCAAACCATATGTATATAATTATGGACAATGTAAGACAGTGAACTTTAGGATAATGTGGTGGAAATAACAAACCTATTAAGGCTTTCATACTTGTATTTAAAATTGATCTACTCTATTGCTTAGGTGATTCACACAGGATCAAACTCCGAACGATAACACTAGTGGAACTACAAGCGTATAAAAACATGCGGATAACGCTACTGGAACCATTATCAACACACTACACAATCTAAGCAGCAATGGAATAGAAACATAATAGTTTTAACAATAGAAGACAAAGATCCATAATAACAACATGGACAGTCATGGCAACAATTCTACGACCATGTTATGTTAAGGTAAACTTGGACCAAAATCAGCCTCAATTTAAACTAATTCATGTTTCTCTAGAAATTTGGTAGTCAACTATGCACGCGGTGAAACCAATGTCATAAGTCTACTAACGAAGTATATAAAAATAGAATTGAAACATATAGAAGATTATAAAGAATAGAATCCACCAAGTAAAACCCAAAATTTGTATTAATAATGTGAAATCCAAACATATCGTCAATGTCATTCTCTTCATAGAGTCTATTACATAGCAATCAATTCATCAATGTCATTTTCTTCATCATCCTGTGTAGAAGTCTCTTCGGCTATACGTGCATTGGCTTCCCCTGTTAGCTGAGCCAACGAAATATCTTCTATAAGCTCATCAGCAAGCTCTATTAGCTCCCCCGGTTCCCCGGCTAATGGAGGAATAGGCTCTCGTGAAGCATGTTGAAACCTTTTTGTATCAGCGAGGTTCTTTGCACCAACCTCCTCGTCTCGGTTTGGGCACTCCCACAAAGCCTTAATCCTCATGTTTATAAATATAACTTGCTCCTCGTCCTTCTCCAATGCAACTGTGTTTCTAAAGAGCTTCAATGCACATGCAGACGTCGTTCCTGTGAAGAAAGTAAGAAGAAGAATTAGTTCTCAAACAAAAAAGATTCGGTATTGGTTATCTCAAGATCGTTACCCTAGTTCGAGGAATACCTGTGCCAGAAAAGAGATCTAATATCCAGTCTCCTTCGATAGAAAACATCTCGATCAAGCGCATCATAAGTCGTTGAGGTTTTTGGTATGGGTTGACAAGTCCCCGTTCTATCGTGGTGACATGTCGCAATTTCCGTGTCACTGTTGGATATACCAATAGATTTGAACCTCCCACTTCATTAGAATGCTCCTTGATTCTTTGTTTCTTAATTTCATCGAAGTAGCCAACTGTGATGTATTCAATGGCATTAACGAACTGAAAGGTTGGCCCTCTATTTACATTGGTTTTTATCCTATAAAAAATAATACATTGAGTTAAGAATAGATTGAACAATCTTAAGAAATGCAATATAGTGAATGAGACCTATAAATAATCCTTACCATGTAAGGTTCTCGATGCCATGGCAACGAGAACTCAAAGCTTGAGCTACCGAGTACCCTTGGTCCATACTATGAAAGACAACTATTCTCCACAAGGATGCAGTTGTTAGCTCAGCAAAATCCTTGACCATCTTCTCCAACTGTTTAAAACTAAACGGTTCATCGTTGTATGATGACCCAACCATTCAAAATCCGTAAGGAATATCTGCAATCATTAGCGTATATTCCTTCTTTGGAACCTTTTGGATCATGTCAACGACATCGCCGCAAACCACATTGTAGTAATGATCTCTCGTAATATCTTTTTTGTGGCTAAATTTTTTAAAGGAGCCATCTTCCTCCATTTCGTATGCCTTGACTAAGCGACGATCCTTTTCTTTTCTGGCTCTCTCAAGATGTGCAAGGAAGGATGTCGGGAAATCGTTTATATCCTTAACTTCTCCTTGTTTCTTGCCACGACATGGTTTCTAATAGAAGCAATAGGACATCAAGTTTTATTATACAAGCTCTACATATGATGAAAGCGTAATGAAAAACCACCAATACTAACCCAATCCTTGAATGCAATAAAATACTCCGATAACGCCTTATATGAAGACGTTAGAGGATAATCCTCGGTCACTTGTTCCCAAGTTATACATCCAAGTTGTTTCATCAAAACTTCTTGGATCTTCATGTACACCTTATGATTGTGAAATTAGAAAATGAGATTAGAACTTTGAATTGCACCATATAGACTTCAATATCAGTATTTGAAAGACTTACTTATTGAACTTAGTGACCATTTTTTCAAGGCTTCAATCTTTGGCCACAACCCTTGACAAAACAGACACAAGAAGCTGCTCATCCTTAATACCTTGCATCACTCTCCACAGAGACAACTTCATGTCGTCAACCGCTTCTTCAATTGTCAAGTCAATTTTCTTGGCCGCTTGTGATTGAGGGTCAACCTTACATTTTTTTTGTCGTTGACCCTTGACCTCCTTATTCTCCCACATTGAGAAGATTTGATCTTGTAGGTTCCATACTTCTCCATCTCTAAAGGCCAGTTGAAACCAAGACTCATACTTTCGAAGACCATCGGACTTAACATTATCATCTACCACAATGCCAACTTCATGCAAGCATTGACGTCGTAGGCCTGGATGTGGCTTCACACCAAACTTTTGTTTGACGTCCAAATACTCATGATGGAAGAACCTTATACGCTCAATCAACGACATTTTTTGCCTATAGTCATTATCATTATTGTGGTCCCATGCCAACAGCTTCGCCTCTTCAGTTGTGAGACCCATGTAAATTTTGCACTCGGCATACTTGAAGAAGAAAGTTGTTGGATGTTCTCTCACAAGTTGCCGACGTGCCTCCGCTGAATGCGATCCACCAATGACAAAGTAATTATATTGATCATGCTTTCTTATATCAAAATCTTCAATGGTTTCACATTCTTCAGGATCCACCAGAACAGTAAAAGGCACCACATTGGCATGAGGATTAATTGTCATTTTTATCTTGAGATTTTGAACATGCATGCGGTGTGGCTCTCTAATCTCCAGTGGTCTTCGTCCTGTTTTTTCATCAATAGGGGGCCGATGGATGTGTCTTATAGGAAAATTAAACACTTGTCCTTTCCTTACCAATTTACGTTGCATTAACTCTCTCCGTATCTTATTCTGCTCGGATGACAACACACCCGATGCCAGCTTAGCTCCTGGCATCCCCTTAGTGTCCTCATCTTCATTTTCACTTGATGAGTCGGAGTCCGACATTTTGGTGGTCTTCTTTTTTGGTGGTCTTGATTGTACTTTAGATGCCCTTTTTGTGGCCTTCACTAGGGAGGGCAATGGCTCCCTTAGAGTTACATGGCCTTGTATATAAGGCCTCAAAGTAACAATAAGGTTTTGTGAGCTTTCAAGATCTTTTTTGAAAGCTTCTGGCCCACAAGATTCCTTTGCTAGAAGATCTTCAGAAAGGAACACTTTACGTACGCCCTTAGAGCACTCTATCATTACAAGTATGTTGGCTGAATCTGCATCTTCGTAGTCAAATTGTAGAATATGGTCATACATAAATGGGGTTTCATTTTCAAGCTGCCCCTCGCCCTTCTTCTTGGCTGTATACAATACGACTTTTTTCTTGGTGTCGACGTATTGCATACACCATTCCTTGTTCATTAGATCACGGTCAAGAAGGTCTTCACCTCCAGTAGTTGTTACTAGTTTCTTTTGGCTAACCTCAATGTGTGATTGAGATTTTGTCTCCTCGTTGAAGAGAAGCTTTTTTCCTCTCTTCATGGTCTTGGGAGCTATTAGGGTCTGTGTTTCAATTGGAGAACCCTGTATGCGGAGCTTTATCTTCTTCACAGGTTGGTCCGACAAGTTCTCAAACGACCTATTTAAGAAAGGACATAAGTTAGGTAGTCACGTAGATTAAGATTGTATATTAAAAGTCAAATAATTAGATGAAGAAATAAACTAGCAGGCGATTTGCGGTAAACTATAAAAACCAATCATGCATTGATTGTACATGGTAGTCCTATATTCAGAAATCTATTCTAGTAAGGGCTATTCAACTTAGAAAATATATATCTTAATAAGTATACAAGGATATATATTGTCTTGAAGGGCACATATGGCTTATATTGATTCCATATCCATATTGTAGAGAATTTGCATATGATAGACTTGAATTTGGTATCCTAAAGGTAATTTGTGGGTTATTTTGTACTAATTTAAGCTATACTAGGTCATAAAACCTTTATAATTAAGGCCCCTATTTTTTACAAAATAAGGCAAATCACCCTAAAAAAAGACTGATTTTGACAGAAAAGTTTGATATCTTTTCACACAATACTAAGTTGTTGCCCCAAAGACACAATATTCCTCTTTCAAGTTCTTGTTTTATACAGGGACTCGATACGTCGTATCGAGTTCATGTATAAAACACAAACATAATCCAGGAGCTTGATACGTTGTATCGAGTTCCTTTGTAAAAGAGGTACATAACACAGGAACTCGATACGTTGTATCGAGTTCCTGTATAAAACACACATATTATACAGGAACTCGATACGGTGTATCGAGTTCCTGTATAAAACACAAATATTATACATGAACTCGATACGGCGTATCGAGTTCCTGTTTAAAACGCAAACATAATACAGGAACTCGATACGACGTATTTTAAAACACAAACAAAATAGAGGAACTTGATACGACGTATCGAGTTCCTGTTTAAAACAAAAACTTTAAAGAGGAACTCGATACGTCGTATCGAGTTCCTGTATAAAACCTAAACATCACACAAGAACTCGATACGTCGTATCGAGTTCATGTATATTGTTTGTGTTTTATACAGGAACTCGTTACGGCGTATCGAGTTCTTGATGCTAAAACATATTTACAAAAATGTCCACAGTGTTAGAGGCTTACCTGGAGTCCTTGCACTCGATTTTCTTTGAAGACATGGTTGATATTTGTTGATTTTTAGGCGGAGATCTCGCTATCGTGCTTCGTGCTCTGTGTGCTCTTGTGTTTCGTGTGAGTGAAATATGATGAGGTCTTCCTATTTATAGGGATTGACCATAGTGGTTAAAGTAACCACAATCAGCTTAACCAGGGTTGGCAAGCATGAGGTTACTTAGTTAGTAACCACAGTCACATTAACCTAAGTAACTTGTGATTGCATTAATGATTACAAAGTCAAACTAACATATTGATGAATATTTTATAGTCAAAATAACTTACAATGACTTTGAAGGTCATGAAGGAAACAATGATAGAGGTTCATGAATGAACCAATGATTGATTACTCAAAGCAACATTTTTATGACTCTTAATTGCTTTGTATTGAAGATGTGGGCATGAATGAACCAATGATTGAAAAGTCTTATATTTAAAATGGTGGGCATTAATGAACCAATGACTGAGAAGTTTTATATTAAATATGGGCGCCATTAATTAACCAATGATTTTAACTTTAATCCAACATATATATGGCTTGGTAATGATTGTAATTATATTATACTTGATTAACCTTCATATAGACTAGTTTATGTAATTATTAATATGTTAAATACAATAACTATATTAAAAATAATATTTTTTACGCATTGTATTAATATAATATTAAATAATATAGACATTGTATTGAGGGAGCTTCTGTTTAGAGAGGAGTTTATGTTTAGAGAGGAGTATATGTTTAGAGAGGAGCTTATTAGTTTTTTGCCTTAGCCTAAGCACATAACTTAAAGAGCTCTGTCTAGACCTTAAGCCATGAGTGAAGATTCACCGTTCTCGATTGAAGAATATTGTTTGTCGATAGACTCACCATTTTCTATTGAAGAATATTGTCTGTCGACAGACTCACCATATTCTATCGAAGAGTATTGTCTGAGCTCATCTTCACCTACAACGAATGTGAATAATGACACATGTGAAGAGTTCTCTATTGAAGAATACGACATTAATAAAGATACGGAGAATGAAGGTAGTGCCAATGAAACATCGAATATCATGGGCGATGGTCACAACAAAGAATTGGATAGTAACAAGGTTACACCAACTTCTATGCAGGAAGAGAAATCTGTAAGCCCTATGCATATTAGAAGAATCCCACGAAGAATTCGTCTATCTAGATTTAACTTGGTGACATCAGATAAACAGATTGGATTTGATGTCAAAAAAATATGATGTGCTCGTGGTTGTATGTCTATGATTGGAAAATCAAAGTTGCGAGAATTAAGGCGATACTATTTTTCGATGACTAGTGATGAGCAAGACACTTACCTCGGGTCACATATGCAACTAGTGTCTGACAAATGTACGGGGATCAAAGTATCATCCGAGTATTATATCTTCCATGCGCAACAGATCTGTAAAGTTGCATTCAAAATTGCATTATGTGTTAGTAACATGCAGCTACATAGAGTACAACAACGTCTACTTAGCGGGGATCAGATGCTCAATTGTAAAGAGGTTCCAAGTATGAAAAGTGCAATTGGAAGACATGGTATTGGTTGGATGAAAACTTACTTTCAGTTAAATTGTGAAGTAATTCCCACTACATGTAGGATGCACCTTTTTGATAATTACACACGTCGGGAAGTTTATGATGTCTATCGATCTGATATGGTGGGCTCACATAATAAGTCTGTCACATATAGCCAATTCACAAGATTATGGAGAGCTCGGTTTTCAAATGTTATCATTCCACATAAAGTACACATGGGGTATTGCTCCATTTGTGCAAATCTTTGGTTTAGGGTCAACCTTTGGTTGCTAGTTATTACTTTGTATGCCGAGTACAATTGTCCATGGAGCTAAGCAAATGCCAATTGAGAAGAAAGGACAGTTGCAGAGTGACTTGGTATCGGAACAAAAATGGTTATGGCTCCAAGCCTTAGAAGAAAAAAGAAAGCATGTTGAGGCCGCCAAGAAATATGCCGCACAACAAGACACGTCATGGTGGGATGTATTTTATAGTGATCAGAAAGGAATTATAGACAATTGTGTATTTGGTGATAATTGGAATATGGAAACGCCATTCACATGGTCGCTGCAACACGATCGTGTAAATAGTACTCTGGAGCAACTAGCAAATGCGATTAATGATAGTTTGGTCCATCCACAACAAAGAGACATTTATGTGGGACCAAGGATGACCAAAGCAGCCGAAGCTAGATGGCAAGGCAATTTGCAAGAGCTCACGGCGAGGATGTTGATTGCAACGCCGACTGATGAGAATTCACATGGCCACCAATTTTGGGTTGGTAAAATTCTAGAAGTGTTAATGCATGAAATAGAAAACGTTATCAAGTCTATAAACGTTCATTGGTACAACACTAGAAGTGCAAATGATTTTACAGGTAAGTATACATTGGAGATGATTGAATGCCCAACAAGAAGGGGAGGTAGGAAGAGGAAGCGAAACATTCGTAACACCTCTACCCTTGATATCTCTTATGTGGATATCATCGTGTACGACTTCACACTTACAAAAGCCGGACGATTAAGGAAGTCAACAATAGATATAATAAAAGAAAAATTACCAGGTCTACAAGGTGGCTCAAGTCAAAGGCAAACGAGATCTGCTACATATAATCTAGAGTCAAACCATTTGGTTTATGACGAAGATAATGCACTAATTGGTACATCCGAGGATGACGAGGAGGAATCGTCATTGTATATTAGTTATAGTAGTGATTCTCCGTAAAGGAATGATCATGAATGTATTTTTGGCTATTAAGTGTAAATACATTCCGCTTGTAACAAATCGAGTAATATTAAAGCATGTGTTTTGAATTCTTATGATTTCTAAAAAATGCACTGATTGGTACATCCGAGGATGACGAGGAGGAATCGTCATTGTATATTAGTTATAGTAGTGATTCTCCGTAAAGGAATGATCATGAATGTATTTTTGGCTATTAAGTGTAAATACATTCCGCTTGTAACAAATCGAGTAATATTAAAGCATGTGTTTTGAATTCTTATGATTTCTAAAAAATCGTTTCTTATAAAATAACATTGGTTGTAAAGTTTGTGATATAAATTGAGAATGTAACTTTTTGAAATTCCTCTTTTTTTAGTTACTTCTAAATCACGAAAATAGTGGATTTTTAACCTTTTTCATAGTATGTTTGAACATGTATGATACTAGTATCAATGTGTTTTGTAAAATCATTGGAAAAGCCCTAAAATCAACCAAAATTTTCCTTATCCTTCCACTTGTGAACGCGAACGTGTTCCGAGCGAAGAGAAGAGTTGGCAAAGACATTCGAAAGAGAGGCAACAACGAGTGGAAGGAGATACCCACTCAGAGAAAGGAAAGCACTGACAACATATGGCAGTCAATACATCCTCTTGACTGATGAAGGTGAACCAGAGTGCTATTGTCATAACTAGACTCGAACCCATAACCTTTTGTTACACGGGTCGAGACTTTACCATTAGGTTATGAATTGTAATTTGAAGGATATTATTTTCATTTAGGTTTTATTGGGAAATTGATGTATATTCCAGATTTCTCTGGAACATTCTAGAAACTTCAGGAGTATTCCTGAAGACACTATAAAAGGAGGCGCAAGGCATTAGTTCGAACCAAATCGGTTCAACGCCAGTCTTAAGCCTTCTAACCACTGTTGTATATCTTCCTTCATATAATACATATATCTTTCGCATCATCATTCTCTCTCTCTCTCTCTCTCTCTCTCTCTCACTCACTCATTCCTTCTCTCAAAGTTCGACACCTCTCATAGTACTAATCCTTCTCTGTCTTAGTACTATTCCCCGACAATAGTACTAATCCTTCTTTTAGTACTAATTCCTTCTCTGCCTTAATAGAGTTCCTGACAGTTTGAACCGATTTCTCGGTGCCTGTCTGGTCTTTTCTCTCCCTCTTCCTTCTGTCTCCCTCCTTTCCTATTAATCTCTTATTTCCCTTTTCCTTCATCCCATGGCCACCGTTAGCGCTGAAGAGTATCAATCCGTTTTCTCGGAATTTCAATGCTTGAAAGAGAAGTTTCATGCTTTGGAACAAGAAAATCAACGCTTGTTGGGGGATCTTCAGCAAATTTCCTTAGAAAAGCAGCAAACGCAACAACAGCATGGGGAACTTGCGTTACGCGTGCAACAACTCGAAGCAACCATCGTAGCAATGCAACAACAAGGGCACGGAGCACAAGGGATTCATAAAGAACCCAAGATTGGCCTTCCCACGAAGTTCGATGGAACGCGATCGCAGTTTAGAGGGTTTCTTAACCAGGTACGGTTAGTTATTCAAATGCATCCGTCCCGATATCCCACCGATGCATCACGAGTGGGTTTAGTAGGCACGTTGTTAAATGGCTCAGCATTAGCATGGTTCACTCCGCTACTAGAAAAGGAATCTCCAGTACTAAATAATTTTGAAGAATTCATAAGTGAGTTTAAAGCATGTTTTGGAGATACTGACAGCATAAGGACTGCAATCAACAAAATCCGGCGATTACGCCAAGGTGACCGTCCAGCCTCCGCATATGCTGCAGATTTCCGCCTACTCGCCGCCGATATCCCCTGGGATGATCAAGCATTGATGGAGCAGTTCCGCTATGGTCTACGCAACGATGTCAAGGATTTACTCTTGACTTTCCCTGAAGAGCCAAAATCATTAACAAAAGCAATCAGTCGAGCGGTCAGATGTGACAACCGCCTCTTCGAGCGACGTTCGGAACGACAATTTCAGATGCCGAGGGCAAGATCCGAGCCTACCTATGCCTCAGTGGTAGCGAAACCTTTTCAAAGGGAGTCACATAATGCGCCTCCAGTAAGTACTCCAACTCCAATGGAAATTGACACTACACGTCGTCGTGGGCCGCTATCGGAGGAGGAAAAGCAACGACGCCGAACAAACCGATTATGCCTTTATTGCGGTGGACCAGGGCATATCGCGATAAACTGTCCCCATAGACCAAGAAGGCAGGTAAACCAAGTCGTTGTTAGTTCTGACTATACTAAACCCGAGTCTATTTCAGTAGGAATCTCTGATAGTCCTCATAGTCATAATAGTCCTAATAGTACTAATAGTCCGAATCTCGCAAACAAATTTGATGTCCTTAGCCAATTAGAAGAAGAGTTAAACGACTAAGTCCAGCCAAAATAGGAGCCGTTTGGTTGGACAGCCCTAGATCTGTGCAGCCCATTAGTGGTTCCATTCCCTCTAAGCAAGTTAGTGATGTGTTCGTAGCCCAAGTAGCAGTTAGTACTAAAAGTACCCCTCCAGTACATACCTTAGCCCTTCTAGATTCCGGAGCTAATTCTTGCTTCATGGATAGGAATTTTGCCCGAGCTCATCAGATATCTCTCAGAAAGCTCCCATGTCCAGCCTCAGTAGTAGTCATTGATGGTCGTCCCATTGCTTCTGGTAATATCATAGAAGAGTCGGAACCCGTTAATATTGTCCTAGATAACTTAACATGTGTAGTATCATTTAATATTATTAGTATTCCAGAACATCCCATAGTTTTAGGATTACCATGGTTCGAGTTACATAACCCAGACATAGATTGGAGGACAAGGGAAATCCGGTTGCGACAAACCCAAGGATCTACCCAGAAGGTTGCAACCATTTCGCTACGTCAGTTGCGTGAGGAAGGGCGCAAGGAGGAAATGTTTCTCTTCGCAATATCAGTACAACCCTCCAGCACCACCAAAGAGGAGTCCACCGTTCAACTTCCCGAGAAGTATCATCAGTATGCTGATGTGTTCGATAAAGTACAAGCCAACACACTTCCTCATCATCGGCCGTACGATTGCGCCATCGACTTACAACCGGGAAAAGAGCCGCCATGGGGGCCGATCTACAATTTGTCACCAACCGAGCTAGAAGTCCTTCGAGCCTATATAGAGGAGAATTTGGAGAACGGTTTCATTCGGCATTCGAAATCTCCAGCCGGCGCACCCATTTTCTTCGTCAAGAAAAAAGATGGCTCGCTTCGACTCGTTGTAGATTACCGTGGCTTGAATAAGGTCACAGTAAGAAATAGGTATGCTCTTCCCCTTATCTCAAGTCTTTTAGAACGGATCAACGGTGCCAGGTTCTTCACGAAGATCGACTTACGAGGAGCCTATAACCTCGTACGGATCCGACCAGGAGATGAATGGAAGACCGCGTTTCGCACCAGATATGGGCACTTCGAGTATACGGTCATGCCGTTCGGACTCACTAATGCGCCGGCAGTCTTCCAGCACATGGCGAATGATATATTTCGAGATCTCTTGGATGATTTTTTGATCATCTATTTGGATGATCTACTGGTTTATTCAAAGACCCAAGAAGAACATGATTCTCATGTACTATTAGTACTAAAACGACTTCGAGAACATGGTCTGTATGCAAAGTTAGAGAAATGTAGTTTCGGGTGCAACCAAGTGGAGTTTCTCGGCTATGTCATCTCCTCAGAAGGCATATCTATGGACCCAGCCAAGGTCAAAACGGTGATAGAATGGCACACTCCGCGTTCGGTGCGGGATGTGCAATGCTTCCTAGGCTTTGCAAATTTTTACCGGAAGTTCATACAAAATTACTCAAAAATTGTGCTGCCTCTCACACAGCTCACCAGGAAGGGACAATCATTCATTTGGTCTAAAGAGACGGACATGGCTTTCGAGAGTCTTAAGAAGGCGTTTACATCAGCTCCAATTTTAGGTCATGTGGATCCGGAAAAACCATTCATTATCGAAGCTGACGCATCGGATTTCGCATTGGGGAGCATTCTGTCACAACAAGGTAACGACGAGAAGCTACATCCTGTGGCTTTCCACTCCCGTAAGTTTGACGCCGCCGAAATCAACTACGAAATTCATGATAAAGAGCTATTAGCAATAGTTGATTCTTTTATGCAATGGAGGCATTTCCTGGAGGGATCTCCTCATCAGGTCACTGTATTCAGTGACCACAAGAACCTTGCCTACTTTCAAGATGCTCGTGTATTGAATCGACGTCAAGCTCGGTGGGCCCACTTCCTCACACGCTTCGACTTCAAAATTACATATCGTCCGGGGAAGCACCAAGGGAAGGCAGATGCATTATCACGGCGTTCGTATCTAACACCACGTCCCGGTGAGCCAGCTTTCGATAACCAGAAGCAAGTAATCTTGGGTCCAGCACGACTGCAAGCAGCACAGGTCTTTGACATGCCCGTGGATTCCGACATTACCAATACTATACGTGAGAACTTGAAGACTGACGCTTTCGCCCAAGCTATACTAGCACAAATTGACCCCTCTCGAGCGTCATGTTCACAATCACAATCACCAGGTACGGATTATCGGCAATTCAAATACTGTGATGGATTACTCTTCTTTAAAGAACTTTTGTATGTTCCTAATGGTTCTTGCCGCCTTCGAGTAGTACAAAACTGCCATGACACATATACAGCAGGACATTTTGGTAGTACTAAAACATTAGATTTAGTACAACGATCATTCTGGTGGCCCCGTATGCGACAATTTGTCGAAGATTTTGTTCGGACTTGCGATACATGCTGTAGAGCGAAAATGCCAAGACATCATCCATATGGTTTATTAGAACCATTACCAATTCCAAGCAAGCCATGGCAATCCATTGCTCTTGACTTCATTACAGATCTTCCAGTCTCTAAGGGATTCAGTGCGATTCTCACAGTGGTGGATCGATATACGAAGATGGCTCATTTCTTACCATGTACTAAAGAAATATCTAGTGAAGACACCGCCGAAATTGTCATGCGGGAAGTATGTCGGCATCATGGACTCCCTGATAATATCATCAACGATCGTGGACCCCAGTTTGTGTCAAAATTCTGGAAGCACCTTTTTAAAATGCTGAAGGTCACTTGTAACCTCTCCTCCGGCTACCACCCACAAACCGACGGTCAAGCCGAACGAACAAATCAAACACTGGAGCAGTATCTGCGGTGCTTTCTCAACTATCATCAGAATGACTGGGCAGATATTCTTCAGTTCGCCGAATTTGCCTATAATAACGCTATCCACGCATCGACTAAAGTCACGCCATTCTACGCTTATACAGGATATCATCCCCGGTGGTGTGTCCTTGAAACCCCAGAAGTGTCCACAAATCCTTGCGCGGAGGATCGTTTGGAGCGGTTACACAAGATACAAGCGGATTTATCTACTCAACTCCAGCAAGCTCAACAATCACACAAGGACTACGCAGATCGTCATCGACTTCCATCCAGTTTTAACATTGGAGATCGGGTGTGGCTGCTACGACGACACATCAAGACTACTCGCCCATGTGAGAAGTTGGATTATCGGCGATTAGGTCCTTTCCGTATTATCGGGAAGATTAATGATGTCGCTTTTCGTCTCGAGCTACCTCCGCAACTTCGGATACATCCGGTGTTTCATAGTTCTCTCCTCGAACCCTATCACGAGAGCACTATCCCAGGACGTACTATACAACCACCACCTCCTATCGAGCTCGAAGATGGACCTGAGTATGAGGTCGCTGCCATCCTCGATTCCAAGATTGTTCGCAACAAGCTCTACTATCTAGTCGATTGGCTAGGATATAGTCCCAGCGAGCGTACTTGGGAACCGATCGAGAATGTGACCAATGCTCGTGCTCTTCTAGAAGACTTCCATCGACGATATCCCGAGAAACCGGGTCCTCAATCCAAAACGACTCGTGGAACTCGTCGTTTTAAAGGGGGGATAGTGTCATAACTAGACTCGAACCCATAACCTTTTGTTACACGGGTCGAGACTTTACCATTAGGTTATGAATTGTAATTTGAAGGATATTATTTTCATTTAGGTTTTATTGGGAAATTGATGTATATTCCAGATTTCTCTGGAACATTCTAGAAACTTCAGGAGTATTCCTGAAGACACTATAAAAGGAGGCGCAAGGCATTAGTTCGAACCAAATCGGTTCAACGCCAGTCTTAAGCCTTCTAACCACTGTTGTATATCTTCCTTCATATAATACATATATCTTTCGCATCATCATTCTCTCTCTCTCTCTCTCTCTCTCTCTCTCTCTCTCTCTCACTCACTCATTCCTTCTCTCAAAGTTCGACACCTCTCATAGTACTAATCCTTCTCTGTCTTAGTACTATTCCCCGACAATAGTACTAATCCTTCTTTTAGTACTAATTCCTTCTCTGCCTTAATAGAGTTCCTGACAGCTATGAAGAAGCCATTGCCGACGAGCACAGAGAGAAATGGCTAAGCACGATGCAAGACGAGTTGGAATCCTTGCATGAGAATTACACCTACGACTTGGTAGAGCTGCCGAAAGGTAAGAGAGCACTCAGGAATAAATGGGTCTACAAGGTGAAGATTAGAGAAGCCGATAGTGAGCCTAGGTATAAAGCCTGCATAGTGGTGAAGGGTTTTCAACAGAAAAAGGGCGTCGACTTCGACGAAATATTCACACCAGTCGTGAAGATGACATCCATTTGAACTGTTCTGAGTATAGCAGCTAGTATGGACTTGGAGATTGAACAGTTGGATGTCAAAACCACATTCTTACACGGGGAGCTAGAAGAAGAAATCTTCATGCAGCAACCGGAAGGCTTTGAGGAAAAAGGGAAAGAGAACCTGGTGTGTCGACTGAAGAAAAGCTTGTACGGTCTGAAACAAGCTCCACGCCAATGCTACAAGAAGTTCGAGTCCTTTATGATGGAACACCGGTTCCAGAAAACACAGGCCGATCACTGTGTGTTCGTCAAAAGGTACGAAGAAGGAGACTTCTTGATTCTCTTGTTATATGTTGATGACATGTTGATAGTCTATCAAGACACAAAGAAGATCAGAAGCTTGAAGAAAGCACTAAGAAGGTCGTTTGCCATGAAAGACCTTGGACCGGCTAAACAAATCTTAGGAATGCACATAGTTTGAGACAGAACTCAAAAGGTGTTATGGTTGTCACAACAAAAGTATGTGACGAAGATCCTAGAAAGGTTCAACATGTCGGACGCAAAGCCGGTCGGCTCGGTGTTGCCGACAAATTGCAGGTTGAATGTGAAGCGGTGCCCGAAAGGGGAGAAGGAGAAGGACGAGATGAGGAAGGTACCATATGCCTCGGTCGTTGGCAGTCTAATGTATGATATGGTTTGTACAAGACCAGACATAACATTTGTTGTGGGAGCAGTAACCCGATATATGAGTAATCCAGGAAGAGAACATTGGGTAGCGGTGAAGTGGATACTCATGTACTTAAAAGGCACCTCAAGGGTGTGTCTAGGGTATGGTGTCAGAAAATCTGTGCTGGAAAGTTTTACCGGCTCGGACATGTCGGGAGATGTAGACTCAAGTTGATCCACGTCAGGGTATGTGATGACCTTTGGAGGGGGAGCAGTGTCGTGGCAATCACGACTACAGAAGTCTGTAGCCTTGTCGACTCCAGAGGTAGAGTATATGGCAATGGTAGAGGCCGGCAAAGAGCTGATCTGGATGAGAAATTTTCTCAATGAGCTAGGGATGAAGCAGAGGGAGTTCTTGCTTCACTATGATAGCCATAGTGCCATACATCTTGCCAAGAAGGTTGCATATCACTCCTGAACCAACCACATATAGAGAAGGTATCACTGGTTGCGGGAGAAGGTCGAAGAAGGAGAGTTCACACTTGTGAAGATCCACATGGATAACAATGGATCCGACATGCTCACGAAAAACCTACCTATGGATAGACTTAAAGTCTGTCAACAGAAGACAGGATTGACTGACTCCCTCGCACATGAGTGAAGGGGGAGTTTGTTGGGAATATGTCCCTCTAGTGGGAGGAACCGACTATTCGGAAGTAGCCGACAACCGATAGCCGATAGTCGAAGAGTCGACACAGAGAGTCGATTGTTTGAACAAATGATTATTATTATTATTATTATTATTATAGTAATCATAATAATCAATTATATGTAACAGTGGCTACAATTGTAAATAGCCCATATGATGTATCAATAGATATACATCTAGGGCAAACAGACATGAATAGAGAGAGTTGTGCATAAGAGAGAGAAAAGGAGAGAGAAAACAACGCCATAACTGTGTGCATAACAACAGACGCTAAGAACCCTGTGTGGTTGATACACTCATAATCAAAGTGTTGTAATCTCTGTCCTTGACATCCACTGTATAGTGAAGTTTTTCCTCTCCCATGGTTTTCTCCCGTTTTAGGGTTTCCACGTAAATATCTGTGTATTGTGTCATTGTGTGGCCGCGTTATGTATTTTCAGTATCGTTTGATCTTGTGGTTTTACGAATCGATTCTCAACAGATAGTACATTACATTTCCTCTAGCCCAAACCTAGAGAGGTTGTATTCAGTTTGTAATATTTGTTATTCTATCCACCCGATTGGGTGAAGGTTGTAACCAAGGTCATTGCCTTGAGGTAGATACATTCGTCTAGTGAGGTTGTATTCTGTTGTACTAAAAAAATATAGTGAAGTTGTTTGGAACCTACGGTTCCCGTGGTTTTTCCTTATTTTGGGTTTTCCACGTTAAAATTTTGGTGTACTCTCATTTTCGGTTTCTGGTTTCATTTAGTGTTAATTGTGCTTGAAGTTTAAATCATCCCAATTCAGTCCCATATTCCCAACAAAAACACCACTCATAGACTTCTCTCAATGGCTTGTTTTCATACTAGCAGTAGCAAGGCTTTTGGGTAGTTACATTTAGTTTGAGTGATTCTATTTGGTCTTCTTGTGGAGATCAAATCATCCGAATCTTGATTATTCTTTTTCTTGTATCAATTTGTTGTGGACAAATCCTCTCATCAAATATCAAATCTTGTTATTGAGCATTGTGATTGAGCACTTCTAATAATGTTTATAAATTTCTTGTCAATTTATTCTTACATGTTGGGCATTTCTGTATTTGGTCTTCTTGTAGAGATAAAATCATCCGAATCTTGATTATTATTTTTCTTGTATCAATTTGTTGTGGACAAATCCTCTTATCGAATATCAAATATCAAATCTTGTAGTTGAGCATTGTGATTGAGCACTTGTAATAATGTTTATAAATTTTTTGTCAATTTATTCTTGCATGTTGGGCATTTCTGTATTTGGTCTACTTGTAGAGATCAAATAATCCGAATCTTGATTATTATTTTTCTTGTATCAATTTGTTGTGGACAAATCCTCTTATCGAATATCAAATATCAAATCTTGTAGCTGAGCATTGTGACTGGGCACTTCTAATAATGTTTATAAATTTTTTTGTCAAATTGTTCTTGCATGCTACCTTTTGTATCCTACCTACATCCAAAACAAATTCCTTCTAAACCTTGCCTCCGTCTATATTCTAGGTTGCTTCCATATGACAAATCATGGGAAGAAGTGCTTTTGCATCCAATCCATGTACTTGTTTTTTCTTCTTTTGTTGTGTTTATGTGCCACTACATCAATGGATGTTTGCCTATTCTGAGCCTTTCTCAAAAAATTTTGACCTTCCAAACCTGGCATTATTCTCGATACGATCAATAAGCTGCCTCAATTGACTGTAATTGGGAATGGGCATGGAGGTATGTATGCTGCACATTGGGAATGATAGAGAGAAGCAACAGGCTGAGGCTCTCAAGGAAGCTGGTCTGACAACATACAACCACAACCTAGACACATCAATGGAATATTACCCGAAAATCATCTCAACAAGAAGCTATGGTGAAACACTACAAACTTTGAAGTTTTTTCGAGAAGCAGTTGGGGCAGAATTTTATGTGAAAATAGTTACTTGATGTTCATCTAACATCCCACATTGTTACTTGGATGTTACAAAGGTGAAGCAATGTATAATTCTTTGCAAAATATAGTTCACACACTGTTGTTAGTAATGCAAAGGGGCAATAAAAAAAAATGTAATAATGTGCTTAATCATGAATAAAAAGACTAAAATTTAAATTATTATTTTTGTCATACCCTTGTATATTCCACATATTATGATGGATTCATGTTTTTCGTGTGGAGAAATTTAATTATCCAGATGGAACAATTGAATGGTTTGCGTATGCCGAGCAACATTGTGTATGTTTGATGAGAATATGGTTGTGTATATTGACAAAACTGCAACAAAAGGATTTACAAAAGAAATAAATGCATGTTTGCATATAGAAGCAGCAGTACATAGGTAGCAGCACATATATGAGAGATTAACATGAGTTGCAAGATGACATGTTTTTTATGTATATTAATTAATGTCCACGTGGGTGTTTTTTTAAAAGACATGATGTTATGGTAGTGGCATGCAATTCATATATGGCTTGTAGATCTATGTACTCATGAATACGAAAAGTAAATTACCAAATAGTGTTTCTTTGAAACGACAATCTTGGTGTGTAGCACCGAAACCTAACTTGGAAACCTTTCAAGGAGGCAAAAAAGGAAGGGAACATATATGGCTTGCTTGGGCATCTATGTATTGAGGAATACGAAAAGTAAATGATCAATAGTGTTTCTCCGAAATGACAATCTCGGTGTCTAGTGGCGAAAACCTAACTCGGAAACCTTTCAAGCAAGCAAAAACCCAAGGGAACATGGAAAAAACATGAATGTTCATTTGATGCTAAAAACAAAAAGCACATGTGTCTAGTTGTTTTGAGTGTACCATTACAGTATGTATCTTATGAAAAGACACCATGTTCTAGTTGTTTGAGTGTCCTTTTCTCGATTTGATCATAGTTGTGCGCTCATGACCTTTTGCAAAGGATCAAGCGCTCTCAATTTATGAACGACTTTTTATTTTGGGACCCTTGAAACAAATACAAAGGTCACCAATTATGAGTTTATACACAAGTAGTATCATACAATTCTAGTAAAAAAAAACAAAAACATGTTCCATTAATAAAAAACAAAAAAATTAGAGTGCGACACAAGGATTCGAACCTACGACCTTAGCAAGCTATTTACGTACATATTCATATATCATACAATTATATGCTAAAAGTTTGGAGAATTTATAGAAATAGCCCCCCCCCCAAAACGCTTATTCGAAATACATACACTCTCACAGAGAGAAAACCAAACGGTCGTGTGGCGATGGCGATGGCGATGGCGATGGCGATGGCGGACGAGAGCTCTTCTTCTTCTTCTTCTTCTTCTTCTTCTTCTTCGTTCTTCGCTTGCTACCTCCTTCGTTCTCTGAATCCCCGCTTCCGGAGCTCCACCTACATCGGGTAAAACCTCCGTTCCCACTGTCTGCTTCTGCCATTTCTTATTCTCTTTTTCTTCCTCTCTATCGTTATCTTTGATGCCTTGACAGTTTTGTTTCATCCGATCGCATCTCATTCATATCTGTGTATTACGTCTTTATATAGCTCATGCTGTAAGTTATTTCTGTGTCAAAGGCTCCGTGTTTGTTATCGATCGATCGATCTTCTTGTCGCTTTATCTTTCCAGGTTCACTGTAAACCCTAAGCGTCGCATCAGACAACATAATGGAGAGATATCCTCGGGTGCTAGAAAAACGAAGAAGAAACGACCCTGGGAAATGATTCTTTGTGTGTATGGTTTTCCTTCAAACATACATGCTCTCCAAGTAAGCAGAAAGATCATTCCTTTCTATTTTTCCTTTAATTTTCTTTCAGCATGCTTGCGTCCTTGAAAATACCATATTTTCTTGGTTTTTGTGCATTTCTTCAACATGCAGGCATTACAAAGATCTATGTTTCTTTTAGGGTGTTACAGTGTTTTAGTTTCTAGGTCAGATATCTTTTTTGTTTCTTTTTCTTTTCAGTGTTGTCTTATTTGTGCTTTATTTCTGACATTTCTTCAACAGTCAATGTGTTTTATTTGGTTTTGCATTAGGATTTTACGACTTCAGATATTATCTCAAACTGTCCTGCCTCTATCTCACTTTCTTTATTTCTTCGTTCATCTCTTGCTTCTCTAAGTGTGATATACAGAGATTTTATGTTGTTTCAGGCTCTATGTCAACTGCATCTTTCCTTTCTATGTCCCGTTTTTTGTTCTGTACCTATTATGTCTATGTTTTCATTGACTCTCATACACGGTTGTTGTTTCATTTAGCCTTTTGTACACGTTTTAGATTTTCGGTCAACATGTCTTATTTATTTTATCCATGTAGTTTTTCTTCGTTTTTGTGTTCGCTACAGTGATCTGTATTTCTTTGTGCCAAAATGTCCTCCTTGATCTTATCCGTTTTTGGTTCTTTTTCTGTTGTTAATAGTTGTTATTATCAACAGTTTGAGTGGGCCTGGCAACATCCTTTCCAATCAGTAGCAGTTAGAGAAGCAGCCAGTGTTCTCAAACTGGCCCGAGGACCTTCAGGGAAAGTTACGCTTTTGTATACGATGCTCAATTTACCGGAATGGAAAAGGTATGATCGTTAGTAATTAGCATTATATGCTATGTGCTGTATCTCATCTCACTATCTGGTTTCCATTGAAATCTTGCATATAAATTTGCTGTCTGAATCAAATATCAAACATTTCTTACATGATAACAGAACAAAATTTAAGATTTATTCTCGTTCTCATTTTCTGGATTTCTTTGAATTATACATTTCCAGTGTTAATTCAACCATGAGTATATTTTTCTTCAAAAGATTGTTCTAACATGCGACAGTAAAACTAATGTGCTGTGTCTTATCGGAATGGAATAGGTATGATAATGAAAAGTTACAGGTGACTACACATTATATGCCAAGTATTGCATTTTCATATCCCTTTCTGGTTTTCATTGAATTTGTGTGTTGACATTTGTAGTGTGAATTTAATAATGAACGTTTTACAAGCTAAAATTGCAAGGCATGTGTTGCGTATCTATTTTTCTGCTTTTTATTCTGTATACACATTTGCTCCGCAAGAAATTGCCCTACATGCAACGTAATGAAGAACTAATATGTTGAATCCATCGTTTTTCTGGACTTCATTGAGCTCCTGCATATTCTCGGTGAACATATTCGATGTGAACACTACCACTCATGTCTTGCATCCATCTCTTTTTCTGGTTCTCATTGAATATGTAAATATATCGTTGCAGTCTGAATTTAACAGTGAATATTTTATCAACAAAGCATCTTCCATTAACGAAAGGTTGCCCTAGTCTTCCTTCTCAAATGCATGTGAAAGTTGGAACATTGGATGAGCTTCCATTCCATCATATCGATTTCCAGGCATCTGATGAACATGAAAATGGAAGTGATTGTGACTCTCAGGATGATGATGACAGTGCCAAAGAGAATGGTTATCAGTGTTTGAAAAGTGCAATTTCAGCTAACGGTATTAAATCTTCACCTAAGTGCATTGAATTTATTTGTATATCTCAGTGTTTAATATTTCTTATTTTAAAACATCTTACAGTTTCTGGGAGTATTTTGTATTTCAATTTCCCAAATGTAGAAATATGCGAACTGTGAATTACACTAACCTTTTGTCTTTTTGTCATGATGATGACGGCTACAATCCAGGGCATTGTCAGTATGGAACTGTGAAACATGGGAGGCTTGATGAATATTCCTGTATGCCATCGAATGTGTTGGCAGAAATTTCCAATACTATTGCTCATTTCAGCTGTGATGATCCCTCTGAAAAGCCAAAGAGGCGAGGCTCTTCAAAACAAAGCAAACCTGACAGCAAAGATGTAATGTGTGTACCGAAATCAAGTCAATTTTGTAGAAATGGTGTTATGAATGGAAAAAGTGGTCAGCTAAGGACAAGGGACAGCAGTAAGTCAATGGAATTTAGCTGTAGTTTGTCCAGAATCCCATCACAAGAAGTGTACGAGAGCAATTCTCTACTACAGAATGGAATTCAATCACATTTAACAGGGCTACATTTCTCATCTATGAAAGGTTTTGAAGAACCTTTACCAGATAAGTCTCTAGATTTGCTGCAAAAAGATAATCAACAGCATTCCACCGAGGTACTTCATGTATCTAGAGAAGATCATGCAATGTCGTTATCATATAACACCTACGATATATCTTGTACGACAAATAATGTTGTGTTGGACATAACACAATTGTCTCCTCTCTGGTCTCCATCTCCTGCACCAGCCCATGATAGTAATAATAGAGGTATGAGAGGCGTTGATATTTTAAGTGAAGAAGATAGTATGAGGAAGGTAAGATGTTCATTGAGCTTTTCTCCCTCCTGGAGATCAAGATCCGTACATTTAGGAGATGTGTTTTCAAGTCACTCCTTCGATGAAGCTATACCTGAAGATGGTAAATGCAGCACTAGCTTGTTTCATAGCATCTGTTCAGATTCCCCACTACGGCATGAAAAACAGACCTCTGTTTCAATACAAGAGTTCCTTCCTGGTAGGAAACAACCTATAGTGATTGATCTTACCGATTCACCTATTTCAAAATAATGTTGACAATGACCTAAATGAGGACAACCTCTAATTTGTTTAGTTCATTTGTAGACATAAGTTAAATAACATTTCCTGTTAATGTATATGATGGCTGGAATCTCTGTGGTCCTACTCAATTATCCATAACCCCATTCAGAAACATTTTCATTTTCCTTCTATTGTACTAGTTCCATTGATGTCCTTCCACATGCTATCTATGGTTTGCTTCTAATCATGGTGTACATCATAATTAGAAGTGGCCGCTCTAAAGGTTTCCATCCATCAGCCATGATTCATGATTCATGTCATGTGATTGCATCATCCATTTGTTGCCCATGCTATGATCTGATCGCTCATCTCCTTTGACATGCAATCTATGATTTTCTTCTATCAATGTATGTATTTTGTACCCCCATGAGTTGCAATGCATAAAGTTCCCATTCTCATCATGGTTCATGTCATTTGATAGTATCATCTGTTTCTTTCCTAGATTAGGTAGGATTTGGTCCTTTATCCAATAATTAATGTATGGCCAGTTGTCTTACGCTATCATCTAACCCAATGTCTTATTTGGTTTCATAAAACACTCTTTTGAAGAAGTCATAACAATGACAATGTCTTGGAATGTGAGAACCAATGGTCAAGAGAGAGAGTAGAGATCAAACATCAGGTCTTTCTTCTCAAGTTTGTGGTTAAGTAAACCTAGAGGTAATTTTTGCCACCATTGCATCTCAACGGAATAGGATGTTGGGGTTGGAAGAATAGGTTAGTTGGGAATGTTGCCCACTTTATACTAGATTTGTGGATATTTGAGTTCCTACTAGCCAAAGGTGAGCAAAGAGAGAAACAAATGATAGTATCTTGGAACGTAAGAACCAATGGTCAAGAGAGAGTAGAGATCAAGTAACTAGAGGTAGAGAATACTCAACTTAACAAGTAGTTGAAGGTAATATCTAGAAGTCGTTTTTGCCACCAACACACCTCAACTTAACAATAGGGCATTGGGGTTGTAGGAATAGGTTAGGTGTGGAGGCTGCCCAAATTATGTCCAAATGTGAGGATATTTTTTATTCCTATTAAGTAGAGGTAAGTAAAGAGGGAAACAAGATGATTCACTGTCAGTAAGACTCCTATGCTGTCATTGCATTGAAGAACTCTTTTGAAGACATGGTTAGTCCTTCGATGCTCCCTCTTATCACACATTTTCTACTAAGAAGAATATCATATGCTGAATGATGGATTTACATATGCAAATGTATTTTATTATTAAAAACAATCATATCACATAAATGTGATCATTAATTTACTAGATAAGTAAAGTCAAGAAAAGAGATTGTCATGCATTACTCGAAAGGTTATCTACCCTAATATATTTGTGTGTTTTGTGTAATTGGTGACACACGCTCATATTGATGTATGTATGTTATGGCGAATGTCAATGATCATGGATCACGCTTACTTTGAATTTTCTAGAGATCGAATGCATTATGATTACAACTCAGCTACTTTGAGGCCAAAGAAAATTTCTTGAGAAGAAATTATATGTACACAATAATATGAACCAAAGAGACTACTTATATTTGTATTATTGTTGTTGATACATTCATCATGATTATAGATTCATTTGAAATTATTTCACCATTGAAGTTCTCAAAAAGGGAAAAAGTCACGGCTCCCAAGTATACATACTTATAAAATGGTTTAATAGGTGAAGCAAAAAAGTTTGAATTAGAGTAAAAGGATAGGTCATTGAGATAGACGTGATCATCGGTTTAATTGAGAACGGTGGGAAGTGTAAGTTTAAAAGCAACGAGGTTGTTTCAGTGATCCATTGGATGGGACAATCTTGGTTAAAACTTAAGGTTGTAGTCTAACTCTAAGCACTTGAAATGCATTCAACATGTGTTACTCAAAGAAAATGCGGTGGCTACAATCACAAAATGTAAAACATGTGCGTATTGCATTTCGTATGTTTCAAGTAAATAAATTTGAAAGGGTCTTATGAGAATTCCTTGCCTTTCTCTCATGACTTCCTACTCTAAAGACACTTAAATATTAGTTTACTTTCTCCCTTTCTCCTTTTTTGCGTACCTAGAGATAATGCAAGCCAAGCGTTCATCTCCCTTTCTCTCCCTCTCTCTAGGTTTTGACTTGGAGAAAATATGTATCATTGACTCTCTCTCTCTCTCTCTCTCTCTCTCTCTCGTTGGACCTTTTGACTAGCTTGTCCGTTACTTCCAGGTATTATTTTTGTTGAAATTTTGAATATATGTTCATGACCTTTTCATAACCTATTCTTATCACTTTACACTAAATTTGCATCAACATTCCAAAGATGCCTAAAATCCTTGGCATGGCCTCATACCCTTATAATGGTTCACTAAACATTTATCTCCACAACTATTATGGAATTGGTAAATTATCTTAAATAATATTTTATGCATGAATTATCATGTTACCGCCATCATATGTGGGGCATTGTATTTTCTAGTACCAACTACGAGTTTTCCTTACCATAAGATGTATTTGTTAAATGAGTTAACAACATCGGGAAGATCTTAAGAACCTTGGGGATCTTTGTGCTTGCGTACCTTATGGATCAGTGATTTTAAACTAGACTAATACATTTGAGGAAAAGAAAGGCCATGGATGGTGTAAAACAAATTCCTAGCTCTATGGTTGGTCTAGTCCATTTTGCTATTCGTGTAGCTCATTTGGTGCTATCTTTTCACTGTCGGCCAATGAAATCTATTTGGCATAATAAATTAGTTCAATGTAAAAAGCAATTGTATTCACGTTATGACACAAGTGAACTTTTCATTATTCTACTTGAAAATAATTAGCATTTATGAAATAACCTTATTATGTTCTACACAACCCATTCTAGAATTTTTTGTTATTATGTTGTGTAGTTTTTTTTTCATTATTTGTATGGAAATCAATTGCATAATAATTGTGGCTCATCTTCAATGACCAAAGGAAAACAATGCCAACACATTGATAAGCAGTGCAACAATTGTTAGAATCCTTGAACATTTTCTAGAGACTTGCCCAAACAAATGAGAGTTGTGACACAGAGAGTTAACTCATTAGGTTCCAACAACAGGAAAATCCCAAACGCAGTAAGGTCATGAAAACTTATGTCTACATCTAAATACCATCTAGAGCTTTTCATCGTGATTGTGCAATAAAAATACATGAATTTGGATCATATCCCAAATTTCCCACAAAGTACAAAAGAACATGGACATTGTGAAGAAAGCTTTGTGTGCTAAGTTAGAGCTCTTAATGTGGTGGATGAGTCTCATTAATATTCTTGTTTTATATGGCAATCTAGACTCTAGAGTATCTAACAAAGATGCTTGATGAAAACTATGTTGCTTCATCCGACACTCTCATAGTTACGACAAAATTCAATAGACATTATGGCTGCAAAGGATTTACGCTCACACCGGTTGTTTACGCTTGGAGATTACGAAGCATACAATGGATTGGTCACTTTAAATTCAGAATAAAGACAATGTTTGTCACATTTAAGTTCATAAGTGTAAGAAGTAGTCGACCATCAACTTTGGTCATATATTCAATCGATGTGATGTGTAAAAATATCCTTGGTGACATAAACGCATGCGTAAGATCATGAATCATGGTTAGAAGTCAAGAAATATTGAAAGCGAAGATGAAGATAATGCATGGGCATACTCAAGCACAAAAAGTACACGTAAGGGAACTCTATACGCCTATATACAATTCCTTTTTATTATTTTACATAGATGTACCAATATGTGGCTTTGGAGTGTTAATAAAATTGCATTTGAAAATAAAGATATGTCAAGAACCATTAATCTAGGCATAGTTAACCATACACGTAGGCATAGAAATACAATATATGATGCCGATGCAAATGTTTTCGCATATTTTACACATGGGCCAAGAGAAAAGTGTGTGGGTTGCACCTGCAAAAGATTAAGATATCGAAAACACGTGGTGCAACAATACTAGCTACTTTGAAAGGGGGAAAGTAATAAAGTTACGAAGCGGTGAGGTCATGGCTGAGGTAAGTATCGTTGGGCCATAGTGGGAGGGTTGAAAATGTGACGACTTACACAAGACAAAGGATGTGGGGTGTGCAATAATTTTCTAGAATCTCTATCTAGAAATTTGTCTAATCTCTTGTATTTTTTGAGCTTAAAAAAAAAACAAAAACAAAATATGATCTATGTTTCAAGGCCAAGAAATATGAAAGAAAATAAGAGAGAGAGGGAGAGAAGGGAAATGTTCAGGCAATTTCCTCAAGGGAAAGAGAGCCCATTTCCCTATTCTAGTATGCCGTTGACACGTAGCATGTTTGGCAAATGGCTCTCCCCTTCCCATTAAGGCAAAGACAAAGTGTAGTGCATTTGGGTATGGTGGGGACATGAGGTTGTCAATCCCCCTCTTCCATTATCGATAGACTCAAAATCTCTACAAAAAAAAAACTAGGAAAAAAGCATCGTGGCCCAATGCCATGATAGCCCATGTACCATATGTGTGTTGTAGCACCTCATCGCCACCTAAGGCACAAGAAGTTGTTAGTCCAAGGTAGACTGTCTTATACCTTGTAACAAACCTCTAGGACCAATGCGTCATGCCCTGTAACTCTAACTAGAATCATAATCTCAACCAAACCTTTGGAATCAACATATTTATGTTGCATAAATTCAATTGGGCAATGTATCACTCCTAACTATGCATATTGCTTCTTATAAACCCACTTTGGCAAAGAGTTGGTTCTTGGGAGGGTCATGAGCTCCAAGCTACAAGTGACAAACGAGTGCCACCCATTGCAAACCTATGGGGTGAGGCAATCCTCTACCATACCACACGTAGCTAAGCATATATGGTGGTCCCCACACCACACCAAGCTGCACATATATTGTGGTCCCCATACCACATCTAGCTAAGGCATATATTGTGTCTCGCAAATATGATATGTGTCGAATCGTTCACGTGATGTGGGGGGAGGGGTATGGTAGATAGGTAGAGATAGGTAGCTTTTTTTAACATCTATCGGAATGGACCTGGTGTTGTTGGAGCAGACATTTACAAAACAAGCGGTTGCTGTCAGGGAGGAGCTTGAGTGACGGTGTGTGTTTGAGTGTGTGGATTTGACCGAAGAAAAAAGAGAGGGAAGTTGCCAGGTGTGAAGGAGGATATGGGTGAAGTTAAGTGAAGCAACAGTTGGCATAAAAAGGGTAGGGCTCCAGACAAAGGCCCATTTTTATATATAAAAATATATTAAGTAAATAGAAAAAAGGTGTCTTCCCCCACACACACCCCCCTTCCCCCTTTCCTTTCCTCTCTTTATATATATACATACACACATGAAGCATCAAAAATATTGAACCAAAAACTCATCCAAAAGACAAAGACCATATTGACAAAGAAAAACCACTCCTAGGCTTGAACCCAAAAAACAAAGACACACACACACAAAACACACATACATGCCCACAAACAACTCTTCCAATTCCCTTCCAAATTGAGAGCTATAACATAATTTTTTCTTTCCTTCTCATTCAAAATCCATCCTTCTTCCACCATGAGGGCTGAATTGGGCAAGGATCCAAGCAGAGCCCCTCCATCCCAACTTAACTTGCCTCCGGGCTTTCGATTCTACCCGACGGACGAGGAGCTCGTAGTCCACTACCTATGCAAGCGATCCGCGTCCGAGCCTTTCTCCGTGCCCATCATTGCGGAGGTCGAGCTCTACAAGTTCGACCCTTGGGATCTCCCTGGTATGCAATCCATTTCTTTCTTTTCTTACAAACCCAATCTTTCCTCCAAATTGTGGCCTAATCTACATGTAATTAGACTCTAAATTAAGCCCCAATTCAGTCTTAATTGGTGTCATACTAAGGAGTGGCTCTAGACTAGAGTTTCTCCACCCCAAAGATCCCTTCAATTTTGTCTTGTGTGTTTTTTGGTCCCCTGTCCTTACACTTAGTTCCGATTTCTCGCGACTCAACCGAGGCTTGACTCGGATTCTTTTTTGCGTTTTCAGAACGAGCTCTATTCGGTGAGAGGGAGTGGTATTTCTTCAGCCCCCGTGACCGCAAGTACCCGAATGGGTCGCGCCCGAATCGAGCGGCCGGAGCCGGCTATTGGAAGGCCACAGGGACTGACAAACCCATATGCACCAACATGGGCACCAAGAAGGTTGGGGTCAAGAAAGCCCTTGTCTTCTACAAAGGCAAAGCTCCCAAAGGTGTGAAGACCAATTGGATCATGCATGAGTATCGGCTCGCGGACAGCGCCACTCGGTCTGCCAAGCGCAAGGGCACACTAAGGGTGCGTTCACACTAGTGCCTTCGTGTTTTAACACTTCTCTCTATGAAGGATGTGGGTTTCATATGGTCTCGCGTGTTTTGTTTTTACACCCCCCCCTCCCCAGGCTTATTATGATGTGTGTTAATGTTATTCTTTCTTGTTTTTTCTTTTGCCAGTTGGATGATTGGGTGCTTTGCCGGATTTACAAGAAGTGCTCCGGTGCTAGCAACAACATGCAAAAAACTGCGAAAGAACCACGATGTGAGTCCTCGAGTTTTGATGATGCGGTGATCGATTCATTGCCCGATGCTGAAGAAGATACATCGGAAGCACACGAGGCATTCGATGACAAAAGAGGAATCCTTAATAGTATAGGTGGATCGGGCCGCGATTTCGCTTGGAAAACAACTGAAGCAACCACTAACCAAAGTGTTGGGAAGGCACAGGGAGCCATGATACCACCACCCTTACCAACAACTAGCTACAATCAATATTATTACAATCACCACGGTTCTTTCAACTCTTGCACTCAACAACAAACTCCGAGCTCATTGGACCTTTCACACCCTGTGTCCAACGAGATGAGCCACTCGGCACTTGAATCTTCGTCTGCCCAAGAAGATGATTCGGTTGTCGAGAGCGCCTTCAATACGTTTCCCACGTTTAATGCCAACACAAACCACACCCTTCCATCTTCCGGGTTTTATGGCTATGACCTTGGGCTTCCGAGCCCAACTTCTTCAATGCTTGGAGGTAGCGGACTAACTGACACAGATGCCTACTTTCAATCATTCTCCCAACTCCTAGACAATAGAAACTCCCTCTTAATGTGGGATTCTAGGGTGTAGTCCTCTCTTACTTGTTCATTAGCCCCCCCTATCCGCCCCCTTTTCTTATACAAATCTTTAACCCATATAGGTAGTGAATTCTACATGCAAGGATCAAGGGCCTCCAAATTTTGTAAATTATATAGAATTAAGTTATCTTCTTTGTAAATGACCCTTCCTTTGTGCATGTGTGTGTGTGCAGATGAATGTAGGTTTGTCACATTCCCTTTATGTTTCCATGACCACTTCGATAAATGACATCGATTGGTCTTTCCAACTATAAAAGAAAAGCTATCTTATCTTCTTGCACTATTGATCGAACTTTGGATGTGCTTCCATTGAAAATGTGTGCGATGAGATGTATTTTTTGGTTGAACCCTAGATGCCTATATATGTTGCAAGTATGTGTGTTGCGAGAGGGATTTTGACGCTAGATGTACACGCCTACATATATTTGCAACAACTTTTTTCTTACAGAGCTAATAATTGCTTTAAAATTCAATATCTATTAAGGTTGGTGGTGCACCTTTTTTTTCGAACGAAAAGGATGATGTTTTTCACGAGAAAGATGTATTGAAAGTGTAAGACTATCAATGTTTGAAGGCAATTTACATCCACTCTCATGTCTTATGAATTACCAAAAGCTAATGATATGAATGTTTATAAATTTTGAGTTTCATTTCTTTGCCTATTGTTCTCCACCCTTGTCTTGATCGCCTGAGCGCTTCTTCCATTGACCATAAGTGTTGCCAGTATGAAATTAATGCTCATTAGTCAAATGATCCATCCCCCGTTCAAAGATTTCAATTCCTTGTCCAAATGCTCCCCTTCATACTATTATTGTTAAGTGTGGATTCAATGGCTACATTGACTATTTATGTTTTCCTTTTCTCCGTTAGCACTTCTATGGTTTTACTATTGTCTTTTGGAAGTTCTCTTGTTTTCTCCCTTTCTCTCCTTTGCTCCCTCACATAAGCTTTCATTCCCTTGGGCAGTGGGATTGCCTTTGTCTTTTTTTACTTCCAAGATCCTTATGAGCCCCATTTTAGGCTCTTGTGTTTTCTTCTTTATCTCTTCACCCATAAGTCAAAGTAAAAACCTTGTCATGACCTTATGAATTCCTTTTGGTGTTTTCTTGGAAATACAGATTATTTTGACCCCAACTATTGATTTAGACATCGTTGAGTAACTATGGCATCATGTAACAATTCCCTATCATAACAATGTTTGACACTTTCTTTGTTGAGGATTTGTATTCTCATTTCGAAACTTTCTTGGATATGCTAGAGGACGTCTTTGACGTTTTTAGCAACTCACAAAGTTATATACTCATTAATCCTAACATGGAATATATATCATTACGAAGACATGATCTTGTTGTCCGTCTAATACTAGGAACTACATTCATCGTTGACACATTCGTGATGTTTGAATGAAATGAGCATCTTTTGCACGATTATATTTGTTTCTCTAACAATGTCTATTCTCCACGTGTTCCTTTTTTTGTAATTCCATTGTTACGAATAGTTCTAAGGACCATGAAGTGAACCACAATTGGGGGCATTGTTGTCAAATGTGTTAGTTCAACCAAATCTAGTTACGAATTAACAACATTGGTATTCGATATTACATATGTCTTAGGCTTTAGCTAGTTTGTATACATCAATTGACATGGGTCCCTAGTTGAAACCTTACCAAGAATATGATTAGATATTTTGGAAACTAAAACAGTAAGCTTGTTTATTTTCAATAACTTTTACATATTCTTTGTCAAAGTTCGAGGTTTTGATGATATCAAAACTAAGATTAAGCACATAGTGATACCATAACACACACATAAGTGATAATACGAAGGTTAATTCACAATACTTCAAAATGAATTTCTACTAATTAAAATACATAATTACTAGATGCTCTATAATTAAAAAATGTGATGTTGTAATGGGTCCATATGGGAGTGTAATTAGCTACTTATGCTTCAAATTAGAAATTGAGAATATCTTACTTGATAAAGCTGCTTTCTTACTAAAGTTTCTTGTGATTAGGCATTGTGTTTGCTACATAGCCAGTTTGTTTGATCATGAAATTAATTGATTATCACACAATTTATGTGTACTACCTAAATGTATCTTGCACCTAGATAATGCTTACATTTTCCCTCCTTACTTGACCTTTGCCAAGCATGCATAGGTAGTGTTGAAAATAATCAAACATACATATTTAGTTTTGAATATATATAAACATAATTTGGTAAGTTTCCATTGATTTAAAAACCAAATGTTCAAGTTTGAAGATTACAACAACAAATACCAATTGACATTTTCAACTTCTCTGTTCGTGAAGTTTTAAAATTTTAAGAACCATGAAAATGGAGATGTACCTTTGAATTACCCCTTGAATCATACTGAAAAGTTGAAAACTATCCTTAATATTATTATTGACATTATCTAAACACCTTATTATTATTAGTACAATCGTTACTTTCCATGCTCTTCACACCTGATACTACAAATTTGTTCAATTTAATAATTAAAAACATAGCTTTCAAGCTCAAAACTATCTCCTCCTCAAGATTTAGAGAGAGAATAATGATTTCAAATTGCACATGGTGTGGTCTACTCAACTTTTCCATCACTCCACACATCCCAGTAATCTTTGACAAGGTAAGGTCATAGATAAGAGAAAGTGTCCATATGACATTTTAAAATTTGTACAGGGATCCATAGATGTGTCAAGCTCAATGTCCATGTGGAGTGGTGGCATTGACATTTCGATACAATTGATGTATTAAGCATAGAGTATGGTATGCATGTGTGATGCATCTTTGGTAGAGACCTAATTTAACAACCTTTAGGTTGGAAAACAATGCCTCGCTATGTTATGAACTAAATGAAGTTTAATTTCTTGGATCCCCCAAAACATACATGGACATGCATGTGCATGTGCATGTGCAAGAACAATTAATTGTGAGCACACAATCTTACTCATGTGCACAACCTTGGTATCTTTGACATATCTAAACCTCTCATCTTCAACATCTGGTCAATTGATGTGTTTGATTGAAAAGTCTATCATACTTTTTCACGAGGGAGAGAAATTTCAAGGCATACATGTGAACATACATTTAGTTCCAACTAAAAAGAGGTACTAATGGACTCATATCCCACCACTTATTCGTAGCATCATTGAGATTCAAAAGTCAAAGCTACTTTTCAAGATATTTTCGTTGTTGGTGGCTATTTTTAATGGCAAAGAGAGAAAGGGAAAATGCCTTCGTTTGGGTACACCAAAACAAGCTTGTTAAACCCAAGTTAACAAATCCACCCTTTGGGTATCTAGTAAATGTTTGAGACGACAAGTATTATGGTAAATTCCCGGAGCATTTTTGGTGTTTCTCTACTCTTGTTTTGTTACAAACTTCGTCATCAAACTTTATTAGTATAAAAAACTTAGTCATCTTTACTTGATTATGGTAAAGGGTTTCTTTTAACACACGACCATGTTACTAAAGAGTTTGTTTTGTTTGTTGCGCATATTAATTTTAGCATGCCTCTTAGTTTTATTGGTCATGGTTACATCGGGAGGTGTGTCTTGGCTCTTGATAAGTTTTTCATTTATGTATACAAATTTGCGCGATATTTCCCTTTCCCAATCTTTGTAAAGGATTATTCACATAGCCTCAAGTAGACTTTGTACAAATGCATATTATCTTATTGTATTGTGCGTACGTGTCATAACGATCCCATAAAATAATACTAGATGTCACAACTCAGCTTCATCATTGTATGCAACACTTAACTACAAAAAAGTATTGCGTGACATTGACTGCTCTCCTATATCCATGTATACTTTTGTTTAACGTGTAGGCATTACATGTATCCTTGTGGACCTATTGGGTTTAGGTTTGGCATCCATTTTCCTTAAATTATATAGTGTTATTCATCTCTACTTTTTGATAAGCAAACAATTAATATAATGTCATTCTAGATCCAAGCATTGCATTTCAAATATATAGTCTTTGATAAATATTATAGCATGTAAGCCCTTTTACGTGTTGCACATCCCATAATGTTTCATGAAAGGATAAGGACCAACTAATCAAGTGTCATTTTAGATTCAATAAGTTTTTCATTTCCATGTACAGGGTGAAGGGCCAATAACATAATGTGAACTAAAGATAGGTTGCAGACAAAACCTTTTGTATATAGGAAGATAAGACCATAACATGGGTAATAGAAAAACATCATATACATGTCACATATCCATTCGAAAAATAAATGGCACTTCTCTTCATTTTCTAGATAAGTGACGTAAACTCTATGTGAATTCAATTAAGCTTCTAAAGTTCAAACAAAATTAGGGCATTTAAAAGCAATTCAAATGCCACCAAACCTTGTCCCTCAATTTGTGCAACTCATTGAATGAACAATCACATGTATCATTTCAGGAATATAGACACAATGAAAGAGGTTTTGTGTCTTCTATGTCTCCAAAATGAGAGAAGACGGCCCATTGATGTAATGAGAAAGCAAGAAATAGTGTGAACAAACACTTTTTATGTGAAGGATATAAACTATAGTGCCATATGATTGCAACCATTGAATTCCACTTTAAACATGTTTGCGTTCACAAGTGGAAGGATTGTGCACAAATAGAAGGATAAAGAATATTCCGTTTGATTTTGGGGCTTTTTTGGGCATTTCACAAAACTCCTTGATACCAGTATCACATTTTCTCGAAAACTTGATGAAAAAGCAGAAAATTTCACCATTTGGTAAAATTGGAAAATGTCAAAATTAGGCCAAATATGAAAAGTAACTTTGTGTATTTTTAAGGAAAAATGATAACAAATAAATTTTTTTAGATATTAAAGAAATCAAAAGTAAAAAATTTCAAAACAATCAAATTTTGTATATCATTCAATAAAATGTTGTCTAAATCTGTTACATATCGTCGCACAAAATATACATTAAGGAGTTATTTGCATCACTGTGATCACTCCTTTCATGAGAGTCACTATTATAGCTAATATACAATTGTGACTCTTCCTCATTTTCAAATGTACCAATCAAAGCATTGTCTTCATCTAAAACCAAATGGTGTCTCCAAATTATGTGCACTAAATCTTGTTCGCCTTCAATATGAGAACCTTCTAGACTTGGTAATTTCTTTTTTATTATTTCTATCGTTGACATCCTTAAACGTCCAACTTTTGTCAGTGTAAAGTCATACACAATGATTACCATCGACACAATTATTTTAAAAATAGAGATTTCAGTACAATTCGATACATTGTAACGAATTCATATTGCAGTACAATTCGATACTCAGGTTCAAAGTTTTTTCATCAAAATTCGATTCTTAGTATCAAATTTAGGTTCAAAGTTTTTATTTTATTTTATTTCGAAAAAAACCCCTTAAACTTGAATTTAATATTAAGTCTTGAATTGTGATCATAATTTGAAACCTGAATTCGATACTAAGTATTGAATTGTGATGAAAACAGGGTGTTTTCATCACAATTCAATACTTATGGAAAAAAAAACATGGACTCATAGTTGTTAGAAAACACGTATTCTACATTAGAGTACGTTTTAGAATACTCTAAAGTATTCTACATGTATTCTACGTTTTAGAACTGCTGTTTTTAAAAATTTGACGTATTCTACGTATTTAACAAGTATTTATCATTTCAAAAAATATTTTCTTTTTTTGAAAAAAACACTTTAAAATTTAAGAAGTATTTAACATATTTTATAAGTATTCTACACGTATTCTAAGAATTCTAAACGTATTCTAAGTATTCTACACGTTGTCGTGAAGAAAACCGTCCCCAGGCGCAAACCGTGTATAGCGTGTGTGAACCGGCCCTCACACGTGGGCATGCCCCTTGTTGTATAGTAGATAGGTAGGCACAAAAGTCGAATCCTAGGTAGCAATATTCTATAGAGAGAATTAATGTGATGTAAATGGGTGAAACGACCTCCCTCCTTGAGCTATAAAAGAGAGGGAGACGGGGAGAGAAGGTATCGCGCGCTAGAGGGGATGAAGTGCTGTCAGACTGGGACCGAGCTCTTCTTCTCTGTCGTTCTCCATAGCTTTTTTTTGCGTAGGCTCTCGAGAGGCCAAATCTTCTCCGTGGAACGCCCGTGTGCTTCCGGCAGAATCTCCATCTTGCTCCCTTGTGTGCATAGGTGATCAGGCGTCAACATCCATCTCGCCGACCTGATCGGCTGTAACCGTTCGAGTCGTCTGCATACATATATTTATATACATACGCTTGCGTTCTTATACTCTACCTCCTGCTCAACTTGTGTCTCCTGTGTTGTTGGGTCGCGTTCCCGTGCGCTTCTTTGTCTATACGTGTGTGAGCGTCTCTCTCTCTCTCTCTCTCCCTTTTCTCACCTATTCCTCGGTCCAAGACCCCAGTGGTCCCGCCTTGTTCTCCACGCACGCACGTAACAACGCAACATCTCTTTTGGTGAACCTGACGTGAACAGGCGGCAAAGGAGTAGAAGATGAGGGGGCCGGACCTCGTAGAAGCCATGGCTTCGGCTGTGGACCGTATAGTGAGTGCACGCAAAGGCACCAACGCCCTTGATAGGGCTATCAAGGCGGTTGTCAGTACGATCGGCTGGTTTAGTGGGAAGGATGCCACGAGCTACTTGGCGTCCTACCGGGCTGAGATGGTAATGAGGGACATTCCGAAAGAGAGGCGTCTAGCCGGATTCCCTCGAGTGGCGATGCCGGGCATCCATACGGAGGTGCTCGAGGTACGGGCCGAGAGCCGAACTTGGGAGGAGTTCGAAGGTCGGCTCCTCAAAAAATACGGGCTTGAAGATGCGCTTCGACTTTCGAAGCGGGACTTCATGGAGTGGGTGGAGACCCCCGATAAAGGAAGGAACGCGTCGGTGCTCCTCCGAGAGTTTGAGGAATGCTTCGCGCGCCTCTCGGTGCTTGACCGGACCATTCTGGACACAAGTCGTGTCCTATTGTTTGTTAAGTCAGTTGACGAGCGGGATCGGGAGCAAGTAGGCCTCCTATTGGAGACTGATGACGGGCTGACGGCCGACTGGGCCGTGGTGAAGAGGGTCTGTGGCCGTTTCGACAAACGACGGGAATGGGTTGACAAAGGATCGACAAGGGCGGGCTTTGTCGAAGCAAGGAAGCTCGAGCCAACACCACCAACGCGAAGGGAAGAGACCCGAGATTGGCTCGAGACCGGATCGGCTTCGACCAGCATTGTCAAGGGCTCGTCCGAGGGAGCAGCTTTGGAGGAACTGACGCGGATGGTAAAGGATCTCCAGATCGCCCAGGCACGTAGGGATGGTGGTGAACAGGCCCGTGACCGACGACCTCTGGCTGGAAATAGGTGCATGTGGTGTGATGCGGTTGGCCACATCCGAAAGGATTGCGGGGACTTCGCCGAGGCGATGAGAAGCAACGTGGTGTACCTGTGGAACGGTCGGGTGCACGCCAGCGAGACCCGAAGGTCCCTAAACCTGAACGTCGAGCGAGGAGGTATGAAAAGGCTGATGGAGGAGGTGGCGGCTCGTCATGTGGAGACCGTCCACTACTCGACGTCAGCTGGTATTCGGGTCGGAGGTGGCGAGGCCCCGAAGACGAACAAAGCCGGGTTCTGGCCGACGATGCTAGAAGGCCTAGCCGGCGCACAACTAAGGAAAGAAGAGGTGGACTGCGCGGAAAAACGGGTCCGAGAGGTAACCGGGTGGAGTGACCCGGTGGAAGAAAAGACGGGTTTCGTCGAAGCCGCTTGTCAAAACTACGAGGCTCTGGTGGAGGACAAGCGGGTAGCAAAAACCGGAGGGGCCGGGCCCTCGCAACGATATGAAACTCGATTCGGGCAAAGGCGGAATGAGGCCAGTGTAACCGGCGCCCAGGATAATCCCAAGAGGGGCGGGTACCGGCTAGGCACAGAAATCGAAAGATCCACGGACCTACGAAAGGTCCTGGAGGAACGAATCCTCGACAGCAAGGTGGAACTGTGGCTGAGGGAAGTGCTCGGGATCGCCAAGAAGGAGTTCCACGACTCCATCGTAGACTTGGTGAAGAGGAAGAGGCTGTCGACGGAGACAGAACCGGAAAAGCCGGTGGAGGTGCGGACGACGCACATAGAGGACATGGCGCTGGAAGACGAGTTGGCGGAGAGCCACTATTCGAGGCCGCACTAGGCCAGAGCGACCACGAAGACCCCCGTGAAGATCAGAGATGTTCATGAACCGGTGGTGGCGTTGGTGGACCACGGTTCAGAAATCAATTTGATGTCCATGGACTTCTACAAGAAGGGGAAATGGCCGATCAACACCAAGCACGGGTGGAAAATACGGGTAGTGACGCGTGCCACCGAAGAACTGCATGGAGCCTGCCCGAATGTACGAGTAAAGATCGGCGATGTCGAGATTGACCAGCACTTCTTCGTGCAAGAGACGTCCTCACATCTGGTTATACTAGGAGAACCGTACATCACGGCAGCACGGATGGAGACCAAGGTGTTGGACAACGGCTCGGCCTATGCAAGGGTCAAGAGCCAGGATGGGCGTCACTTGGTCCAGTTCTTGACGATGAGACCGAACCATGAGCGGAACCACGAGACCCTTGGGGGCGAAAGCCGAGAGGATTTTTAGAGAGGGCTATCAAGGCGTGGGGCCGCGATAGTCCGGACACTCCGGGAAAACCCCACAAGTGTACGATAGCGAAGAAGACCTGTACTATAAGTAGGAAATTTTGGTTCTCCGACAAGGGAGGGTGTACGATGGTCGACATCGTTGGCCGGAAGAAGAAAAGGGCGGAGGAGCGACTTCGAGCATGTGGTATCCTCGGCCCTGGAGAGGAAATCAACGGAGCCGTGGAGGTAGTCTCTTTCGACGATACCTTGGGGGAGCTGCGAGAGGTAGTCGGAGGAGTCCTTAAAGAGGACCAGACGATTCCGGTATGTTCGGAAAGGATGTACGAAGTCATCGCGGACTTCAGTAGAGGGCTCGAGTCGGATCGGACGGCCCGGGTGGACACGAGGTACAAGACTGTGGACCAGAAGGTGAGGCCAGTCGCGGCTCCCTTGCCGGAGGGCAGTGAGTTGCGAATAAAGGGGGTTGCGTCGGACCCGAGTTTACGAAATCCGGCCCGCATAGGACACATGTTCACCGACATAACGCTACGTGAGCTCAAAATCGGTGGGGGCGGCTTCCTACTGCAGGCGGAAGAGGACCAGTTTCGGGGAATGCTCGGAAGGCACGGGAAGGCTTTCGCATTCTCACCGGAGGAGATCGAGTGCGTAGACCCGACAGTCGTGGAACCGATGGTGATATTCACAGTACCGCATATGCCGTGGAGTCTCAAACCGATTCCAGTACCCAGAGCTCACATCCCGAAGCTGATGGAGCTGTTAAAGCAGAAGGTCGAGATGGGCATCCTCGAATCGGTGGTTTACTGTGCCAAAGAAGAACGGCACGCTGCGCTTTATTCAAGACCTGCAACCGGTCAACAAGGTGACCATTCGAAACGCAGGAATCGGACCGACAATAGACGAGGTGAACACAATGAACAAGGTGCTGAGGGATTGTATCCCGGACATCACCATGCCGTTTTTGGACGACGTCCCAATCAAGGGATGCCCGGTGGAGGAAAAGGACGAGACGATTGGACCGGACGGGTGCCGGAAATTTGTGGCGACACACATCGATGACTGCGAGAAGGCACTGCAGAGGTTAGAGGGCACGAGGCTCACCTTCTCCGGGGAAAAATCGGCCTTCGGGCAATCAAAGATCATGGTCATCGGACACCTATGTGGGTCGTACGGCCGGAAACCGATTCCGGCTAAGGTAGAAGCCATCTCCGCGATGAAGCACGACTGTAGCTCGGTCACGGGGGTTCGGAGGTTCTTGGGAGCATGCGCGTTCTACCACATATGGATCCCACATTACGCCCACGTCGCGGAGCCGTTATATGGGTTGCTGAAAAAGGGGCGAAAATTCAAGTGGAGAGACGAGCATACGGAGTCTGTCCGAAAGATGAAGGAAGCACTTGCCGCAGCTCCGGCGCTCCGAAAGGCTGTCTACGGAAAGGACACTCACCTTTACGTAATGGTAGACACGAGTCCGACTGGGATCAGGTGGTTCGTCAACCAAGAGGACGAGGACGGCATGCGTTTCCCGATCCGGTACGACACGAAGGTCCTCAGCGAGCGACAACGAGGATACGCCCAGGTTAAACACGAGCTTTGGGGTATTGTTTCGGCGGTAAAGGCCGATAAAGACTACCTGATCGGGATAGAGGTAATTATCGAGACGGACTGCCTGCCAATTCTTGGCATGGTTTCCGGATGCGCGACGCCGGACCTGGCAATGCTCAGGTGGATAGCGTACATCAAGTCCCTAAATCCGGAAATACGACACATTTCCGGGAAAGACAATGCCATGACCGACATGCTTTCAAGGGTGAGGTTCGAAAACGAGGGCGGCATGGTTTCGGAGGACAAGGAAGTCGGCGTGGACTTCTTCGAGGCGGCTTACGTAACAACCAGGGAATGCACTCCAACGCTTAACAATTTCGACGAGAGCAAGTACAACGGGGAGTGGCTGCAGATCGGCGGGTTCCTGAAAACAATGACACGGGACGTGGCATGGACAAAGGATGAGGCCAACCGAATTCGGAAGAAAGCTTACTGATTCTTTCTCTGGGACGGGTACATATGGAAGCATCTGAAGAAGAGGAACGACATCCCGCTCCGAGTGGTGGCGAAGAAGGAGGAACAGGAGGATTTGCTGGCGGCGTACCACGATAGTCCTTGGGCTGGACACCGTGGAACGTGGGCCACGTTCAAAAAGCTAAAGGGGAAGTACTGGTGGCCGGGACTATACTGGGACGTGCATTGGTTCGTGACGACTTGTGAAAGCTGTCAGGTGCACTCCATGATCCAACACCGGGACGAGCTTCACCCGACCTACCCTCCGACTATCCACTTCAAATGGATGGTGGATTTGGTGACGATGCCAATGGGGGTAGGACAGATGTGGTATCTGGTGCTGGCTCGGGAGGATCTAACGAACCAAGTTGAAGGCCGAGCCCTGCAGAACAAGACGACTGCAGCCGTGTGCCGGTTTTTGATTGAGGACGTGGTATGTCGATACGGGTGCGTAGGGAAGATCGTGGCTGACCGTGGTGAGTTGGACGCAGAAGAGGCCGAAGAGCCGTTCGACCGGCTAGGTGTCAAACTTTCGCTCACCACAGCGTACAATCCGGATGCGAACGGGAAGGTAGAGCGCGGACACGGGCCGGTTGTCAAAGCGCTAGTACGGGCGTGCGGAGGCCAAGTCGGGAACTAGCCACGACTGCTACCTTATGCCTTGTGGGCAGACCGGACTATGCACAGTTCGGTAACCGGGTTCATGCCGGCAGAGCTTATGTTCGGACAGAAGCCGATCATACCAACAGAACGAACGATCTCCTCGTGGGCCATGGTGGACTGGAGGGATGAGATGAGCCGGGAGGAACTGTTGGCGGCGCGGATTCGACAGCTCGAGCGGAGGCCGGAGGACGTAGAGTGAGCCGCGAAGAAACTTCGGGTAGCGAGGATAAGGAACAAAGCCCGGTTCGACCGAACACACCGGCTCCGGCCAAGGAAGATCGAGGAAGGTGAGTGGGTGCTAGTCTACAACATCAGCCTCGACAATCAGCACATGGCCACGCGGAAGTTTGCGAGGAGGTGGTTTGGGCCTTACGTAGTAACAGGCGCCAACGACAATGGGACGTACCATCTCGCGGAGCTCGACGGTACGAGAATGGCGATACCGGTAGTAGGGAAGAGGATCAAAGCGTTCAAGAAACGACACGACGGCAAGCCGGAGCTAGGAGGCATGGACAACAACGACGAGCAGCCCGAGGCGGAGGACGAATCGGTAAACGAGGAATAAAAGCAAGGACCGGTTTTCTCCAGTAGGAACCCAATTTTGGCGCATACCGGTGGATGCGCGGTTAGGTGGGGGTGGATGTCGTGAAGAAAACCGTCCCCAGGCGCAAACCGTGTATAGCGTGTGTGAACCGGCCCTCACACGTGGGCACACCCCTTGTTGTATAGTAGATAGGTAGGCACAAAAGTCGAATCCTAGGTAGCAATATTCTATAGAGAGAATTAATGTGATGTAAATGGGTGAAACGACCTCCCTCCTTGAGCTATAAAAGAGAGGGAGACGGGGAGAGAAGGTATCGCGCGCTAGAGGGGATGAAGTGCTGTCAGACTGGGACCGAGCTCTTCTTCTCTGTCGTTCTCCATAGCTTTTTTTTGCGTAGGCTCTCGAGAGGCCAAATCTTCTCCGTGGAACGCCCGTGTGCTTCCGGCAGAATCTCCATCTTGCTCCCCTGTGTGCATAGGTGATCAGGCGTCGACATCCATCTCGCCGACCTGATCGGCTGTAACCGTTCGAGTCGTCTGCATACATATATTTATATACATACGCTTGCGTTCTTATACTCTACCTCCTGCTCAACTTGTGTCTCCTGTGTTGTTGGGCCGCGTTCCCGTGCGCTTCTTTGTCTATACGTGTGTGAGCGTCTCTCTCTCTCTCTCTCTCTCTCTCTCTCTCTCCCTTTTCTCACCTATTCCTCGGTCCAAGACCCCAGTGGTCCCGCCTTGTTCTCCACACACGCGCGTAACAACGCGACAACGTATTCAGAGTATTCTACATGTATTCAAAGTATTTAACGTATTTAACGTACTTTATCTATAAAATACGTATTCTAAGTGTTCAAAAAAACATGTTAGAATACTTGTAGAATACTTTGAATACGTATTTTATGTTATGTATTTTGCAACAATGCTTGGACTTGTCATGAACACATGACCATTATGGCGTCACCTAGACTTGAATCTCAAACCTTGTAATCCATACTTGAAAACCTCAACCATTAAGATAGCTTATTGTTATATGAAACAATAAAAGCTACTTCTTATATTACATTGATTATTGTAAAACCTCTAGATTATTCTAGAATGTTCTAGAATGTTCTAGAGCCTTCTAGGTCTAGAACATTCTAGAACATTCTAGAAATCTCTAAGCTATTCTATAGGAACCTATAAATAAGGGCATACACGTATTCTCAAATCAATTCGAATCAACCCAGTCTTTAACTCTCATTACATATCTTGTATCCATTCTCTTTCTTTCTCTATCTTATACATCCATTCTTCTCTTAGTATTTCGTTCCTTTCTTCTCGTGTTCTCTAATATCCTTCTTCCATCACTCTATCTTTTATCCTTGGTTCTGACAGTTTGATTCTCTTTCTCTTTCTCTTTCTCTCTCTCTCTCTCTCTCTCTCTCTCTCTCTCTCTCTTATCCTCCTTTGTAACCATCCTGAAACCATGGCTGCCATTAACTCAGAAGAATATCTCACCCTTGTTGCAGAAATGGAGAACCTTAAATCCAAGTTCACATCTCTTGAAGTAGAGAATCAACGTCTACTTGGGGATCTACAAAAGGTTACTATAGAGAAGCAACAACAACAAGAGGAGTTCATGCGACGAGTGCAACAGTTAGAGTCAACAATCGTAGTGTTACAACAACAAAGGGTTGAAGGTCAGGGACTTATCAAGGAGCCCAAAATTAGCCTCCCAGCTAAATTTGATGGGTCGAGGGCGCATTTCCGGGGTTTCTTGAATCAAGTACGGTTGGTGATTCAAATGCATCCCTTGCGTTATCCAACAGATGCATCACGAGTCGGGCTAGTGGGCATCTTATTGACTGGCATAACGTTGTCGTGGTTTGCTCCATTGCTAGAGACCAATTCTCCTCTATTGAATAATTTCGACGAATTTATCAAGGAATTTAAGGCTTGTTTCGGAGATACTGATGGGGCAAGAACAGTTATCAACAAGATTCGTACACTTTGTGAAGGTGATCAACCAGCTTCGACATATGCTGCCAATTTCCGTCTCATCGCAAGCGATATTCCTTGGGATGAACAAGCCCTAATGGAGCAATTCCGTTCAGGCCTTCGTAGTGATGTCAAAGACTTCTTACCTTCCCCGAGGATCCAAGGTCACTTACAGAAGCTATTAGTCGAGCAATACGATGTGATAATCGCCTTTTTGAGCGTCGATGTGAGCGACAACAACAAATAACAAGATCAAGATTCACACCAACTTATGCATCAGTAACGGCGCAATCATCCCCAAGGCAAATGTATAGCCCTGGTCCAACTCCAAGGCAAACATGTAGTCCAGTCCCAATGGATAGTCCTGCACCCATGGAGATCGATATGACTCAACGACGAGGACCGTTGTCAAACGAAGAGAAGCAACGTCGTCGAGCAAACAATCTATGCTTATATTGCGGAGGTCCAGGACATATAGCCATTCATTGCTCTCGTAGGCCGAGATGTCAGGTAAATCAAATTCACTATGACAATAAAAATGAGTCCAACATTTTAGAAGCAGTTAGTGAATCTAATATTATGAATAATCCACCCTTCTCCAATAAATTTGAAGTCCTAAGACAATTAGAAGAGGAGTCAAACGAATAAGTCCAGCCAAAATAGGAGCCATTTGGTTGGACAACCCTAGATATGTACAACCTAGTGTGGGTTCCATTTCTTCCAAGCATGTTAGTAGAGTCTTCTCAGCCCTAGTACAAGTTAGGACACCTAGTTGTCAACTTCAAGTCCAAGCCCTCTTAGATACTGGAGCCAATTCTTGTTTCATGGATAGAGATTTTGCCCAAAAACACCAAATATCCTTGCATACACTTCTTTGTCCAGTTTCCGTAGTAGTGATTGATGGACGCCCCATAGCTTCCGGGAAGATATTTGAAGAGTCTAAGCCAATACACATACTCTTGGGTGATTTAGGATGTGTACTTTCGTTTAACATAATCCGTAGTCCTGAGCATCCAATTGTCCTCGGTTTGCCATGGTTCGAGCTACATAACCCTAGAATTGATTGGAGGAAGTGAGAAATTAGGTGCCCTTTAGCAGAAAATTTCATTATCAAGAATCGAACTCGGGATTATCCTCCTAAAGTATATAGTTCTATCGATGCACCATATCCTTCTCATCAAATTTCAGCCATCACATTGCAACAATTGTGCCAAGTGGGAGGCAAGGATGACCTTTTCTTATTTGCAGTATCAGTGAAACCTTCTAATGTCACTCAAGGGAATTCAGACATCCAAACTCCCAAAAAATATCAAGACTATGCTGATGTTTTTGACAAAGTCAAAGCTAGTGTTCTTCGAAAGCATCAGCCGTACGACTGTCCTATTGATCTCCAACCAGGAAAAGAGCCACTGTGGGGTTCGATTTACAATTTATCACCCACTGAGCTTGAGGTTCTTCGAGAATACATCGAGGATAATCTTGCACATGGGTTTATTCGACATTCAAAGTCTCCAGCTGGTGCTCCTATCTTTTTTGGGAAGAAAAAGGATGGCTCCCTTCGTTTGGTCGTGGACTATCGAGGCTTAAATAAAGTCACCATAAGGAATAGGTATGCTTTACCTTTAATCTCCAATCTCTTAGAACGCATTGGTGGGGCAAAGCATTTTACCAAAATTGATCTAAGGGGTGCATATAATCTTGTTTGAATTCAGCCGGGAGATGAGTGGAAAACAACATTTCGTACTCGGTATGGTCATTTCGAGTATACAGTCATGCCTTTCGGGCTCACAAATGCACCTGCAGTATTCCAACATATGGCAAATGACATCTTCCGGGATTTCTTGGATATTTTTCTAATCATCTACCTAGATGATCTATTGATTTACTCTAAAACACAAGGGGAGCATGATATATATGTGCGGCAAGTACTTGAACGCCTAAGGAAGTATGATCTTTATGCCAAACTTGAGAAATGCAGTTTTGATTGCAAACAAGTCGAATTTTTGGGATACACTATTTCATCCCAGGGTGTTTTCATGGACCCGGCAAAAGTCCAAACAATATTGGAATGGAAACCCCCATGCTTAGTTCGGGATGTCCAGTGTTTCATTGGATTTGCGAACTTCTATCGCAAATTCATACATAATTATTCAAGCATTGTGTTGCCCTTACTCAACTCACCAAGAAAAGTCAAGTATTTTTTTGGAGTATCAAAGCGGACAAGGCTTTTATGCAGCTAAAAGAGGCATTCACATCAGCACCCATCCTAGCACATATTGATCCTGAAAAGCCATTTACTATTGAGGCAGATGCATTGGACTTTGCATTGGGGAGTATCCTATCGCAACTAGGCGAGGACAGGTAGACACATCCAGTCGCGTTTCACTCGAGAAAATTTACTGTTTCGGAGATAAACTATGAGGTGCATGACAAGGAGTTACTAGCTGTGGTCGACTCATTCGAACAATGGCGTCATTTTCTAGAAGGATCACCTCATTAGATTATCATTTATAGTGATCACAAAAATCTCACATATTTTCAAATAGCCCGAGTATTAAATAGACGCCAAGCTCGGTGGGCCCAATTTCTAACGCGTTTCGATTTCAAGATCATTTTTCGCCCCGGAAAACAACAAGGGAAAGCAGATCCTTTGTCTCGGTGTTCGTATCTAGCACTTCGACTTGGAGATCCGGCCTTTGACAATCAAAAGCAAACTCTCCTCGGGCCATCAAAGCTACAGGTAACAACAATTTATGTCACGCCACTTGATTCTACCCTTCTTGACACTATTCGGCAACAACTTCATTCAGATGATTTCGCTATGGATGTCTTAGCCCACTGTGGTTCAAGTCGTCCATCTTGCTCCACATTGCCAGGGTCATCTCAACATTATCAGGACTTCAAGTGGCAAGATGGCTTACTCTTCTACAAGAATCTCCTTTACGTCCCCGACGGATCACCCTGACTGCAAGTGTTGGAACATTGTCATGATGCCCCCCTGGCTGGACATTTTGGTATTTCCAAGACCATTGAGCGTGTGAAACGTTCGTTTTGGTGGCCTCACTTGCAAAAATTTGTCGAAGATTATGTTCGCACTTGTGACACTTGCTGTCGCGCCAAAATACCTCGGCATCACCCTTATGGCTTACTACAACCATTACCCCCTCCCAACAAGCCATGGCAATCTATTTCTATGGATTTCATTACGGATCTACCACCTTCCAAAGGCTTTGATACTATTTTAACAGTAGTGGATCGGTTCACCAAGATGGCACATTTTGTACCATGTGTAAAGACCATCAATAGTGAAGAAACTGCAGATCTCATTATGCGTGAAGTGTTTCGCCATCATGGTCTCCCGAATGATATTATTAGAGATTGAGGTGCTCAATTTATCTCACACTTTTGGAAGGACCTATGGGCAGGCCTCAAAATCTCTTGCAAACTCTCTTCGGCTTATCATCCACAAACTAACGGACAAACAGAGCGCACAAATCAAACGCTCGAGCAATATCTTCAATGTTTCATTAGTTATCAACAAGATGATTGGAGTAATATTGTACATCTTGCCGAGTTTGCATACAACAACACGGTCCACTCTTCTACCAAAGTTACACCTTTCTTTGCCTGCACTGGCAACCACCCTCTATGGTGTATATTGGATCTTCCCGAGGTGTCACGAAACCCTAGTGCGGCGCATCACCTCCACCGACTACAACAAATCCAGTTCGAGTTATCTTCACATCTTCAGAAAGCGCAAGCACACCATAAGACCAATGCCGATCGACATCGTCTTAAGTCTCCATTTAAGGTTGGTGACCGTGTATGGTTGCTTCGTCGTCACATGAAGACTACCCGACCGTGTGCTAAGCTTGACTATCAACGCTTAGGTCCTTTTGTCATCACGACGCAGATTAATGATGCAACATTTCGTCTTAACCTTCCTGGACATATGCGGCTTCACCCTGTCTTTCATAGCTCTCTTTTGGAACCTTACTGCACCTTTTTAATTCCTAATCGTGTCGTGCCACCACCGCCTTCTGTACAACTTGTGGACGGCCCCGAATACGAGGTAGCTACTATTCTCGATTCTAAGATTGTGTGCAATAAGCTTTATTATCTAGTTGATTGGCTTGGCTATCCTCCGAGTGATCGCACTTGGGAACCCATTGATAATGTTTGTAATGCTGAAGCTCTGGTCAACGACTTCCATTGTCACTATCCAAACATGCCCGTCCCAACAATGTTAACGCCGACTTCCACTCGGCGTTCTCGAAGGAGGGATAGTGTCATGAACACATGACCATTATGGCGTCACTTGAACTTGAACCTCGAACCTTGTAATCCATACTTGAAAACCTCAACCATTAAGATAGCTTATTGTTATATGAAACAATAAAAGCTACTTCTTGTATTACATTGATTATTGTAAAACCTCTAGATTATTCTAGAGTGTTCTAGAATGTCCTAGAGCATTCTAGGTCTAGAACATTCTAGAACATTCTAGAAATCTCTAAGCTATTCTATAGGAACCTATAAGTAAGGGCATACACGTATTCTCAAATCAATTCGAATCAACACCAGTCTTTAACTCTCATTACATATCTTGTATCCATTCGCTTTCTTTCTCTATCTTATACATCCATTCTTCTCTTAGTATTTCGTTCCTTTCTTCTCGTGTTCTCTAATATCCTTCTTCCATCACTCTATCTTTTATCCTTGGTTCTGACAGTTTGATTCTCTTTCTCTTTCTCTTTCTCTCTCTCTCTCTCTCTCTCTCTCTCTCTCTCTCTCTCTCTCTTTGGCCCTGACTCCCACACCCCAATTCTGTATCTCTCTCTCTCTCTCTCTCTCTCTCTCTCTCTCTCTCTCTCTCTCTGCTGCCGTTTCTGACCGTTACGTGGCCGTCATCTGCTGCCGCCGTCGTCTACAGCCGCGTCGCCTGCTGTCGCCGCCGTCTGCTGCTGCCGACGACGCCGCCTGTTGTCGCTGCTGCTGCTGACGCCGTCGTCGCCTGCTGCCGTCGTCGCCGTTGTCTGTCGACGGTCGTCGTCGTCTGCTGCCGCCGTCTGCCGTCTGCCGTCTGCCGACTGCCGACTGTTCTGCCGCTGACGTCTGCAGACTGCCGCCGTCGTCTGCAACTGCTGTCTGCTGCCGTCGTCGTCTGCAACCGCTGTCAGCCGCCGTCTGCTGCCGCTGTCGACTGTCGCCGTCCGCCGTCGTCTGACGTTTAACGTCTGCCGCCGTCGCCGTCGTCTGACGTCTAACGTTTGCCGCCGTCGCCGTCGTCGTCGGTTCTTGGCCATCGCCGTCACCCGTCGCTGTTGTGGGTAGTTGTTGTCATCGGTGTCGACCATCGCTATCACCTACACCTCCTACGGCGTCGTGACGAGAGAGTACAAATGTGCTTCTACACTTGTACCTAGCGCGCAAGACATCGATGCTCGGCTAAGTTTTTTCTGCCATTTTTGACTTTTTCTTTCGTTTATTCTTTGAATTACAACATGACTTCTCGACGAAACCATAAGGAAACACACGACGAAATGATAAGTAAGGAAGAATTTTTAGATGTCCTTAACCGGTTAGTAAAATTTGAAAAATGGGCGAAAGAAATTGAAGCTGAAAAACAAAAAGATAAGGAAGAAATAGAACTACTTTTTGCGGAAATAGCGAAACTTAAGGTAGACAATGTGAACCTCCGAAAACAAGTTAAGGACCTCGAGATATCTAGGGAAGATGGTGAAATATCTTCCCTAGAGGATATTAAGGACGAGATAAAAAAGGTTAAAGAAGAGGTTAAAAGTGATATGGAATTAGCTAAAACTGGGTGGGTTGATGTAGTAAAACGTAATATTAAAAAAGAACTAAAGGATGAAAACATTGTAAACACTACCCTCGAGGAAGAAAAAATGCGTCAAGCTCGACGCCTAAATGTACGAGTTACTGGGCTCAAGGAAGGGGCATCTCCGGATGAAGATGCACAAACATTAGGGAAAATGTTAGGGTACGAAGCCCTACCAATCACTAAAACCTGGAGGGTAGGGCGTGACACAACTAGGAAAAGAGCTTTAGTCCTTCAGTTTAAGGACTCAGAATCTAGAATCGCCTTTTTTAAAAAGAGACCAATTCTTCGAGGCTTGGGCGGGGAGCCTATCTACCTCGATGAAGACTTGACCAAGATGCAAATTGAGCATCGTAAAACTTGTATGCCGCGAGTCATACAAGCTCGTAAAGAGGGGCATCGTGCTTTCTACCGGGACGGACGTGTCATAATAAATGATCGTGCCGCCAATTGACGGCGTGTGGCCAATGTGACAGATAATAAACTTAGGATCACTTTATGGAACTGTAACGGCGCACTTTGGACACATCCTGGCCGTCTAGAGGAGATTTTGAAAGTATCTGATATACTTTTTGTAGTAGAAACACATCAAAGCCCAAATCGAGGACTGCCACGAGTTGACGGTTTTCGTTGGGAATCTGTCTTTAGACAAACCTCACGTCGACACACTACTAGAGGGTCTGGGGGGGTTGCGATATTATTTCGGAAAGAGATAAATAATAGGATAGAAATACTAAAGTCAGACCCAGAAGCCCGTTTTATGTGGGTGAAAGTCCTCACTAGTAAGGATCAGGTGATATTTATCGCAGTTTGTTACTTCCCCCCGAAAGGGTCCCGCTACAATATGGCTGGAGAGGCGAGTATAGTTGATGAAGGAACGCCACATGGGCCTTCTCCATACGAACCTTTGTCGGATGACATAATCCGATATTCTTCTCAAGGGGAAGTCTTCCTGGTAGGAGATTTCAATGCGAGAACCCAGTCCCGACAATGCACAATATTTCAGATGGATAGAAACCTAGAAATGGTGAATGTCGACCCTTTAGCCTTAGGCATAACACGTACATCGAAGGATCAAGGTGCGGATGCCACAAGCTTTGGCCATCATCTGCTTGAACTTGGAAGCCGACACCAGATGATCATATATAATGGCTTAGCCAAGTGGCCGGGCTCGGAAGAGCTCACATGTTTCCCACATGGAGGAGGGGAAAGCACCGTTGATTATCTAATAGGACGCCCTGAAGCTACCCACATGGTTAGCTCCTTCCGGGTGGCCCCATGCCCCATTGGGGCAGACCATACCTTCCTATACTTTGAGCTAAAATGTGACACCTCCCACACCACCAACTCTAGTAAACCAACCCATCACACTATAATACATTTCACGCATGAGCTCGCGGACATCTACTCTCGACATGTTCAAGCCCATCTTTCCTCGTTTGATTCTTCCTTGCCTTTAGAGAACCTCACTACAGAACTCACACACATCCTTCACTCAGCCGCCACTAGTAGCTTCCCATACACGAAAGACTCCAATCATAGTAGAATAGGGTCTATGCCACAAAACAAGTGGTATGACGAGGATTGTAGAGAGTTGTATAGACAACTTAAAGTATCACGACTCAGTGGTACTATCTCCTTAGTACAGGCTCGCAAAGAGATGCGCAAGATGACACGTCGTAAAAGACGAGCTTGGGAAGCATCCCAATATTGGGAACTCTACCATATGCTCATGAGTAGGGATTGTGCCCTTGCATGGAAGAGACTACGGGAACCGAGACCACAAACACCCATCGAGGATCCCAATATTTGGCACACATATACCGAGAGACTCTACCATGTCCCGAACCAACCACCCATTCCAATGCCCTCCACACCTCGACCTACCATGGGGACACTTTTCACGACCTCTAGGGTCACGAAGGTCATAAAAAAATTACAACATAGGAAATCCATGGACCACACAGGATTGCGAGCCGAGCACATCATATATGCTCGAGAGTGCCTAGCTCCCCTTCTCACTCTAATCTTCAACCGCGCCCTCGCCGAGGGTTTTCCACCACAATGGGCCATGAACACTGTGGCCCCTATACATAAAGGAGGGGACCCAATGGACCCAAATACATATAGGACCATTATGATAGGTCATACGCTTGCTAAACTATATGGTGCAGTAATGGAAGCGGAGCTCAGTGATTATATGGAAACATTAAGTCTTCGAGCACCTGAGCAGGCTGGCTTTAGACGAGCCTTCTCCACTATTGACCACATCTTTACACTTAGGTGCTTAATTGACCAAACAAAGGCTCGTAAGAAGAAACTATATTGTTGCTTTGTGGACTTTCGCAAAGCCTTTGATACAGTTCCTAGGGAGAGGTTGTTTGATAGACTTAAGAGCTTGGAGATACCAAATGACATGATTTGGGCCATTTATGCCCTATATGAGCAAGTCTATGGGCGCGTAAGATGCCCAGGTGGCCTATCCGATTGTTTCACTAGCACCATTGGTGTAAAACAGGGTTGCCCCCTATCACCGACTCTTTTTGGGATCTACATTGATGAGATCACTGATTTTATTGCTCGTAAGGGAGGCAAAGGAGTGGCTATTGGGGATACGCAAGTTAGTCTCTTACTCTACGCAGACGACATTGTCTTGCTCTCGGAGTCGGAACACGACCTACAAAAGCATCTTAATGCCCTAGATGACTTTTGTACACAACGAGGACTGGTAGTGAATCTAGCGAAAACTAAAGTCCTTATCTTTCATACATCGTCCAGAGTTAGGAGTAAATGTCACCTCATCCTCTCTCATAAACTAGTTGAGGTGGTGGGATCTTATGTATACTTGGGAGTCACTTTTAGTGCTCGCTCAGGTAAATTCTCGATGACCCAGGCAGCCAAAGATAGGCTAACGAGAGGATATGCATCCCTCTCACTCTTAGAGAGACAATGCCACCAAGCATACTTTCAAGAGCCACGGACTAAGGGATGGCTTTTCGACTCATTAGTGACCCCGTCCCTCATGTATGCATCAGTAGTATGGGCTCCAGGTCTACCATCTTTCATGTGGACGCAATTGGAGAGACCTTTAGTGGTGATGTTATCACGTCAACTCCGAAGCAAATCGATAGTACCACATGACATTATTAGAGCGGAGTTTAGCCTACCCCCGATGTTAGTAGAAGCACTCTTTCAAGTGGTAGCTTTTATTCATCGGATACATAGTCAACCACAAGATAGGATATCCCGTCGAGCCTTTGAGGCATCCCGATCCTTACATGTGTCTGGAGACACCAACTCTTGGTATAGCATTGTGGTGAGTTGGTTATTTGCAAATGGCATAGACATTAATAACCTACCTCCCCTTAAGTACAACCATGGGACTGATCAAACTTTAATCTCTCGTGAAGATCGTAATAAAGTGATACGCCAAGACATATGGCAAATCTACACTCGATACAAATGGATCACCCCACGAGAGCCACTCCCATCTAAAATGGTGTACTATAAGGAACACTTCTTGCACTTCTCTAAGTTAGGGTTTATTACACGACCAAGATACCTAGATACTTTCTTATCAAATGCACTAAGGGTGGCCATTGGACAACTTAGGATATCATCTCACCAACTTGAGATTGAGAATGGTCGAGCTAATAGAGTCCCTAGAGAGGAAAGGCTATGTAGGTTATGCCACATAGAGATAGAGGATGAGTATCACTTCACATGCAAGTGCCCAACTTATGCCGAGATACGGGCGGAATACCAAGACATACTAGGACCCTCTCCCACCCTCTCCAAACTATTAGATACCCCGAGTGTAAAGAGACTAGGTAGGTATATCTTAGAGCTAAAACAACATAGGGAGGATAAATTACAAAGTGTTAATCATAACCCTTTTACTACTCATCAACATGTACCTAGTGTAATTTTTCAGGAACATGGGGAGACGATGAATGTGGATACACTTATGCCGCTCGGCCTCTCCCTTGAGGAAGCAGAAATACAAAGAGCAACCAAACGTCCTCGGATGTTGGGCTTCAACACAAGTCAACGTGGAGTAGAAAAGATTAAGAAGATAAGGGAACGTGAGCTACGCCGACTCGAAGCTATGGTTGGGGTACCTCTTACATGGGGGCCACGGGCCACATCCACATCATGGCAACCCTTTGACCCCCCGCTTCTCTTCGAGAGACTTGGATGGAAATGAAATTAGGCCTAGTATAGAATCATTCTCATTGTAGAACATGTTTTTTATATAGAACATGTTTGTTGTTTTCTTAGAACTATTTAAGCTTAAACTCTATTTTATCTTATTTTTATTTTTACTTTCGATGAATGGGTAAATATCCCATTTTTGTTGTACACCATTTGTCTCATGGGCCAATTTTGGCCTTAGAAGACGTTAATATATCTTTCTTTCTTTCTTTCTCTCTCTTATCCTCCTTTGTAACCATCCTGAAACCATGGCTGCCATTAACTCAGAAGAATATCTCACCCTTGTTGCAGAAATGGAGAACCTTAAATCCAAGTTCTGACAGGACTAATATCCTTCTTCCATCACTCTATCTTTTAGCCTTGGTTCTGACAGGACTCGATAATAGGTATCAAATTGTAATGAAAACACCTTGTTTTCATCACAATTCGATACTTAATATCGAAATCAGGTTTAAAGTATTTTTTTCAAAATAAAATAAAATAAAATAAAAACTTTGAACCTGAATTCAATACTAGGAATTGAATTGTGATGAAAACACTTTGAACCTGAGTATCGAATTGTACTCCAATCTGAATTCGTTACATGTATCGAATTGTACTAAAATCTCTGTTTTCAAAATAATTGTGTCAATAGTAATAATTGTGTATGACTTTACATTGACAAAAGTTGGATGAGCAAGTGAGTTTCATTCACATGAGGATTAAAGACTTAACGTTTTCACCATGTATCGCATGAACCAATTCCTCCATTAGTTGGTGAACTTATAGAGCTTACTGATTTTGACGACGAGCTAGTAGAGGACCCTATCATTGTTAGCCTATGTGGAGTAGATACTACTGCACAAATTTTGGAGGAGAGTTCTCAAAAGGAAGAAGAGGAGGGCAATGTGGATACCCTGATAACTATGTGATATGTTCCAATGATATATTAATGTTCCTGTCTAGGTTTGACAGTTTTGATAGTTCATGAATATTGTCTACATTTTTGGAGTTGTGAATTTCTGGATATCCATTGATGAGCACTAAATTTATAGATGTTGATGATACTTCTGGAACCTACATCTCCTATTAACCTTAACTTGTGCTTTGAGTTAACCATTGTGATTTTCTTTAAGTTAACTACATTTCATATTTGTAGACCATCAACATTTTTAAAACATTTATCGAAAAACTATTGAATTTTTGAAATTATCATTTTAACACTTGTTAAATCTCAAAAAATAAGCAAATTTTATATGTTATTTAAGACATGTGATATTGGTGTATCAACTTTCTGAAAATTGCCTAAAATCGCAAGACTATAAAAGGAATCTACTAATGGAATGCACGATCCTTCCACCTCTGAATGCGAACGTGTTTTTACGGAGTTCATTGAAGAAAAACAAGAAAGGATTTATACATCAGTTTCAAATACCAGTCTTCTTAGTCCACATTGAGGCTTTCATTACGCGAACTTAAAGAGTGCCCACCAAAGGGAGGAAAAAATCACAACATTGGACCAAGGGGGAGAAGACAATGATGGGTTTAAGATTTGAAACAACTAACAAATGACTAAAAAACAATTAACAAAAGTCACAAAATTTATGTGGAAAACCCTAATATGAGGAAAAACCACGTGAGCTCTTTGGGCACCAAAACTTCATTATGATCTGAGTGTACAATTTGTTATAGACTCCCTAGATCAAGCCAATAGCCCCGATCAACGCTTTGTAACTGTGCTAGATGCAATTAGATTGAGGGAGAAAAGGGAACACACACGCCCATACAAGGAATCCGGTACTGAGAAAAAGAATGACAAAACAATTGAAAAAGAATACGTGTGCGGAAGCATTGTCGAAGAAATCCTGGAGCGTTCATGGAATGAAGCGGGACCACCAAGGTCCTGGACCAGAAGGATTCAAAGTTTTTACTAGCGTAAGTGAAAAAGTATTTAAGATAGATAGAGAGATAGATAAATTCCAAATTTGACTTTGAACCCTGCATTTCAAGTTTTGAGAGACAAGACCAATGAGATGACTAGGATTAAATTATTATTCATATTAAGTTCTTGATTCAATACATAGCCCCCTTACACATGCCCAACTAGAGGTTTTTATAGGTCTTCCCATGCAAAACCAGGGGCTAAACCATGGTTTTGTGCACACGGTTTTATATGTTGTCGTGGGAAATTCCAGCCAGAGGAAGAAAACGGGGCCACTTGTGCATGAACGGCAGTGTGCACGGATGCACATACAAATTCGTGTTTATGCACAAAGGCGTGTTAATAACATAAGACTAATAAGTACTAGGGAGTGTGATTCGATGGATACTTTAATGTCCCACGGCTAGAGAGGAATAAAGGGGATATGATGTGAGAAAACCGAGCAGAGGATCAAGGACAGACAACGGTTGTCTTGAAGAGCTTGATGTAACAGTCTTACTCTCCTTGAACTATAAAAGGAGGGAGAGGAGTTTGGGGAGGACGAAGTGCTGCCAGACTGAGCTCTGTAGACTTTGGCCTCCTCGAGCTCTGATTCTATCATTGTAATGTGAGACCTTTGTTTCGTGCTGGTAGCCCGTGTGCACCCGATCTGGAGGCTTGCTACTATGTGTGTGCATGTTTGTGAGGAGCTCGAAGCTCTGTTTACTGGCTGAATCCAGTTGTAATTTCTTGCTTTCTGATAATCGTTAATATTTCGTTGAGTCTACTCTTGTGTACAGGCATTACTGTGTTGTTCCTTCTTGTTTCTGTTGGGTGCGTGTCCGGATCTGCGTGCCCGTGGGCTCATCGTTGTTGTCAGGCATCCTGTCCGGATTAGTACGTTCCTTCAGTCTGTGCGCCAATCGGCCGGTATCCAGGGAAACATTCTAGATTGGGCACGCATCCGGACCTCGACTCGCTCCTTTCTACTCCTATCGGCTCCTTGGTCAGAGACCCCCGTGGTCCCGCCCTATTTTTGTTAGGATCTCGGTCCCTCCAGATGGGATACGAAGTACCCGGCATCGGAAGACCCGGTGAGAACCGGATGTGGAGTACCCGACAACGGAAGACCCGGTGAGAACCGGATGTGGAGTACCCGGCAACGGAAGACCCGGAGAGAACCGGATGATGTAGACCCGGTGAGAACCGGATGATGAGTACCCGGCAAGGAAGACTCGGTGAGAACTGGATGTTGCAGGCCCCGTGAGAACCTCTCACCGGATGAAGGACATATATGTAGATATGTTTCTTAGAGCCCATTGGGGCTATATCTGTAAATAGTCCTAATGTCATATTAGTATAATTGTGACCTAGGGCAAACAGTGTGTATTATTATAGTTGTTGTTATTATCTTTGTATAGTGTTATTGGTGAAATGACTGTACTGAGAGAGAGAGAGAGAGAGAGAGAGAGAGAGAGAGAGAGCGATACAAAGCATGTCTCTGTTGTAACCGCCACCAGGCGAAGATTGTGAGCAAGAGGTCGTTGTCTCTGTGCTCCCTGTTGTACTCCTTTGACATTGTGATAGTTTGGAGTCTGTGGACTCCTATGGTTTTTCCCTCTCAGGGCTTTCCACGTTAATATCCTATGTATTCTCTTTCTGTCTGTATACTTGCCGCAATGTGGATACCCTGATAACTATGTGATATGTTCCAATGATATATTAATGTTCCTGTCTAGGTTTGACAGTTTTGATAGTTCATGAATATTGTCTACATTTTTGGAGTTGTGAATTTCTGGATATCCATTGATGAGCACTAAATTTATAGATGTTGATGATACTTCTGGAACCTACATCTCCTATTAACCTTAACTTGTGCTTTGAGTTAACCATTGTGATTTTCTTTAAGTTAACTACATTTCATATTTGTAGACCATCAACATTTTTAAAACATTTATCGAAAAACTATTGAATTTTTGAAATTATCATTTTAACACTTGTTAAATCTCAAAAAATAAGCAAATTTTATATGTTATTTAAGACATGTGATATTGGTGTATCAACTTTCTGAAAATTGCCTAAAATCGCAAGACTATAAAAGGAATCTACTAATGGAATGCACGATCCTTCCACCTCTGAATGCGAACGTGTTTTTACGGAGTTCATTGAAGAAAAACAAGAAAGGATTTATACATCAGTTTCAAATACCAGTCTTCTTAGTCCACATTGAGGCTTTCATTACGCGAACTTAAAGAGTGCCCACCAAAGGGAGGAAAAAATCACAACATTGGACCAAGGGGGAGAAGACAATGATGGGTTTAAGATTTGAAACAACTAACAAATGACTAAAAAACAATTAACAAAAGTCACAAAATTTATGTGGAAAACCCTAATATGAGGAAAAACCACGTGAGCTCTTTGGGCACCAAAACTTCATTATGATCTGAGTGTACAATTTGTTATAGACTCCCTAGATCAAGCCAATAGCCCCGATCAACGCTTTGTAACTGTGCTAGATGCAATTAGATTGAGGGAGAAAAGGGAACACACACGCCCATACAAGGAATCCGGTACTGAGAAAAAGAATGACAAAACAATTGAAAAAGAATACGTGTGCGGAAGCATTGTCGAAGAAATCCTGGAGCGTTCATGGAATGAAGCGGGACCACCAAGGTCCTGGACCAGAAGGATTCAAAGTTTTTACTAGCGTAAGTGAAAAAGTATTTAAGATAGATAGAGAGATAGATAAATTCCAAATTTGACTTTGAACCCTGCATTTCAAGTTTTGAGAGACAAGACCAATGAGATGACTAGGATTAAATTATTATTCATATTAAGTTCTTGATTCAATACATAGCCCCCTTACACATGCCCAACTAGAGGTTTTTATAGGTCTTCCCATGCAAAACCAGGGGCTAAACCATGGTTTTGTGCACACGGTTTTATATGTTGTCGTGGGAAATTCCAGCCAGAGGAAGAAAACGGGGCCACTTGTGCATGAACGGCAGTGTGCACGGATGCACATACAAATTCGTGTTTATGCACAAAGGCGTGTTAATAACATAAGACTAATAAGTACTAGGGAGTGTGATTCGATGGATACTTTAATGTCCCACGGCTAGAGAGGAATAAAGGGGATATGATGTGAGAAAACCGAGCAGAGGATCAAGGACAGACAACGGTTGTCTTGAAGAGCTTGATGTAACAGTCTTACTCTCCTTGAACTATAAAAGGAGGGAGAGGAGTTTGGGGAGGACGAAGTGCTGCCAGACTGAGCTCTGTAGACTTTGGCCTCCTCGAGCTCTGATTCTATCATTGTAATGTGAGACCTTTGTTTCGTGCTGGTAGCCCGTGTGCACCCGATCTGGAGGCTTGCTACTATGTGTGTGCATGTTTGTGAGGAGCTCGAAGCTCTGTTTACTGGCTGAATCCAGTTGTAATTTCTTGCTTTCTGATAATCGTTAATATTTCGTTGAGTCTACTCTTGTGTACAGGCATTACTGTGTTGTTCCTTCTTGTTTCTGTTGGGTGCGTGTCCGGATCTGCGTGCCCGTGGGCTCATCGTTGTTGTCAGGCATCCTGTCCGGATTAGTACGTTCCTTCAGTCTGTGCGCCAATCGGCCGGTATCCAGGGAAACATTCTAGATTGGGCACGCATCCGGACCTCGACTCGCTCCTTTCTACTCCTATCGGCTCCTTGGTCAGAGACCCCCGTGGTCCCGCCCTATTTTTGTTAGGATCTCGGTCCCTCCAGATGGGATACGAAGTACCCGGCATCGGAAGACCCGGTGAGAACCGGATGTGGAGTACCCGACAACGGAAGACCCGGTGAGAACCGGATGTGGAGTACCCGGCAACGGAAGACCCGGAGAGAACCGGATGATGTAGACCCGGTGAGAACCGGATGATGAGTACCCGGCAAGGAAGACTCGGTGAGAACTGGATGTTGCAGGCCCCGTGAGAACCTCTCACCGGATGAAGGACATATATGTAGATATGTTTCTTAGAGCCCATTGGGGCTATATCTGTAAATAGTCCTAATGTCATATTAGTATAATTGTGACCTAGGGCAAACAGTGTGTATTATTATAGTTGTTGTTATTATCTTTGTATAGTGTTATTGGTGAAATGACTGTACTGAGAGAGAGAGAGAGAGAGAGAGAGAGAGAGAGAGAGAGAGCGATACAAAGCATGTCTCTGTTGTAACCGCCACCAGGCGAAGATTGTGAGCAAGAGGTCGTTGTCTCTGTGCTCCCTGTTGTACTCCTTTGACATTGTGATAGTTTGGAGTCTGTGGACTCCTATGGTTTTTCCCTCTCAGGGCTTTCCACGTTAATATCCTATGTATTCTCTTTCTGTCTGTATACTCAGGGAGGCCTACTTGCTTCTATTGCGGCAAGCCAAGACACTTCCAATAGAACTGTCAGCACTTCCGAAAAGACAAGGAAACCGACGGTACCGATTCGAAGCGGACACTGGACTGGAAGGGAACGACGGCAATCGCGGCAAGTGAAGAAGAGTTGATGCTCATCATTGAGGAGAGTGAGTTGAACCTTGCCGGCAATGAGACAACGTGGGTTGTCGATTCCGGAGCGTCGTTCCACCTTACCCCGGACCGGAAATGCTTCTCATCCTACACAACCGGTGATCACGGCTGTGTCCGGATGGGGAATGAAGGTACATGCTGAATTGTTGGCATAGGAGACGCGTGGTTGACAACACCAACCGGATGCAAGCTGCTGTTGAAGGATGTCTGACACGTTCCGGAGGTTCGACTGAACCTGATATCAGCCGGTCGTCTAGATGATGAAGGCTACATGGGTAGCATCCGGAACGGAGTCATGAAATTCAGCAAAGGGAGCTTGATAGCGGCTCGGGCCCGGAAGGTCAACACGCTGTACCTGATGAATGCCCGGTTATGCTTGGAAGAAGTGAACGTGGCTTCCGACACTGCCGGTGAGCTGTGGCACAAGAGACTGTGTCACATGAGCGTGAAGGGGATGAAGAGGCTTGCCGATGACAACCTCATTCCGGTGAAGAACGTGCATCTTGAGAGGTGCACCGACTGCCTAGCCGGTAAGCAAAACTGGACCTCCTTCCAATCAAGGCCACCGATGAGACGCAATGCACCATTGGAGTTGGTGCATACCGATGTGTGTCAAGTGGACACGAAGTCTCATGCCGGAGCGCAGTACTTCGTGACGTTCATAGATGACCACAGCAAGAGGTTGTGGGCCACACCATTGAAGACGAAGGATCAGGTGTTATCTGTCTTCAAGGAGCTCCACGGAAGAGTGGAAACAGAAACCGGACGAAAGCTGAAGGCGGTTTGAGCAGATAATGGAGGGGAATACCGGGGGTAGTTCGAGGAGTATTGCCGCTCGAAGGGAATCCGGCTCGAATTTACTGTGCCGAAGACGCCGGAACTAAACGGGCTAGCCAAGAGGATGAACCAGACCATAATGGAGAGGGCCTGGAGTATGCTAGCACATGCTAAACTACCCAAGACGTTTTGGGCTGAGGCGCAGCCGACAACGACGTATGTGATAAACAGATCACCCTCAGTGCCCTTGGATGGAGACACGCCGCAAAAGGTGTGGACCGGTAAGGAAGTGTCCTACCGGCATTTGAAGGTGTTCGGGTGTCTCGCGTACGTGCATGTTGCTAAGGACCGGAGAGGAGAGTTGGATCCCTAGACCTGGCTATGCATATTCCTCGGATACGGCGATGATGAGTTCGGCTACCGCGTGTGGGATCCGGTTGACAAGAAGGTTTTCCGGAGCCGAGATATTATCTTCATGGAGGACAAGACTCTTGCCAACTGGGAGTCTGAGAAGAAGATAATGAACTCCAATGAGATTCGGACCCACCCGGCTAAGAGCCGGTTGACACTTGAGGAACCAGCCGGTTACGGTGAGGATACCAAACCGACAGAAGAAGAAGTAGAGGAAGCCGAAACTGGAACTGGCCAAGAACCCGAATCGGATTTGGATGAAGAACAAATAGAGGAGCCAGTTGCCGAAAGCCAAAGACGGAGATATCCTCTTAGATAGAGAAGGCCCCCCCGGAGATTTCCGGATGCAGAGCATGTGCTGCTAGTCGATGAGGGGGAGCCGGAAAGCTTCGAAGAAGCGAAGGATGACACCCATAACCGCAAGTGGTTGAGTGCCATGCAGGGCGAGATGGATTCCCTGCATGAGAACCACACGTATGAATTGATGGAGTTGCCGAAAGGAAAGAGGGCACTCCGAAACAAGTGGGTGTACAAGCTGAAACTGGGAGATGCTGGCAACCCTCCAAGGTACAAAGCCAAGATCGTGGTGAAGGTGTTCCAACAGAAGAAGGGCGTGGACTTTGACGAGATATTTGCCCCGGTAGTAAAGATGACTTCCATCCGGACGGTGCTAAGCATAGCGGCAAGCATGGACCTTGAGGTAGAGCAGTTAGACGTGAAGAGGACGTTCCTCCACGGCGACCTCGAAGAGGAGATCTACATGTAGCAATTGGAGGGATTTGTGAAGAAAGGGAAGGAGCACCTGGTTTATCTGTTAAAAAAGAGGCTCTACGGGTTGAAGCAGGCTCCCAGGCAATGGTACCACAAGACGCAGGCCGATCACTGCGTATTTGTGAAGAAGTTCGAAGGTTGAGACTTCCTGATACTCCTCTTGTACGTGGACGACATGTTGATCATCGGACGAGACCAAGTCAAGATACGGATGCTGAAGAAGGCCCTGAATTGGACCTTCTTGTTGAGCGGCAAGCTCAACCGGAGCCGGATCGGCTGAATAAGCCGGAGCCGGTAAGCGAGACGGATCGGGCGAAACGGATCGGTATGACGGTGAGCAACCGAACCGGCAAGCAGTGGAGGCCGGGTGCAATCCGTAACCGGAAGTCCAATCAGAAGCCTAGTATAGGATAGACTACTAGGTAGCTATAGTCTCGTAGTAAGTGTCAGATGCTCGTGTGAGCATTGAAGTACATAGTACTTCTGTCAGTCCCAAGAGGACTTGTATAAATAGTGCTACTTAGCACAGTGTGTACATAGAGTGTTGATATAATTTTCAAATTGTGTTCTACTCTCTCTGTCTCTCTGTCTCTCTGTCTCTCTCTGTGTGTTGTTCTCTGTTTTACGCTTCCGCAAACACTCACGTTCACATGGTATCAGAGCGCGAGGGTTGAGAACCTCTGCTGCAGACATTTACTCTTGAGAAGAAAACCCTAACAGGTCGAAAACAAACACAGTAGAAGACATGGATAGAGGCATGGCTACGTCGCTCCCGGTGGAGAAGCTCGACAGGAGCAACTACGCATCCTGGTCTTACAAGATGCACCAGTACTTGCTTGGACACGGGTACTGGAGTTATGTCGAAGGAGCGAATGATGCGGCGCCCGACTCGTCACACAAGGACTTCCCGGTATGGGAACAGGCGGCAAGCAGGGTGATGTACTGCTTCGCGTCCAGTGTCAGCGATCAGCTGCTCAGCCACATCCGTGACGCCAAGACACCGAAGGATGCTTGGGGGAACCTGAAAAAGGTTTTCGCCGCAAGCACCACTGCCCGGAAGCTGCAACTCAGACAGGAGTTGAGCAATGTTCGACAGAAGAACATGTCCGCGGCAGACTACACGGGCCGGATAAAGGAGATCTGCGACTCGCTCGCCTCTATCAATGTTACCGTAGAGGAAGACGAGATGGTGCAGGTATGTCTCGGAGGCCTGGTGTCCAAGTTCGGAGCGTTCCGGACTGCGGTGTGTACAAGGGAGAATACCCCCTCATTCTTCGACTTACAGTCGATGCTCCTTGTAGAGGAGAACCACGCCGGTGCATCTACCAGTGCATCCCCGGACAGCCAAATGCTGTACACGGGAACGGATCGGTTCCGTGGGCGTGGTGGAAGAGGTGGGTCGGCACGCAATGGAGGCGGCCGGCAAGAGCAGGAATGGAGGCACTATGAACGTGCCGACAGCAGTTTCGGGACTTCCACAAGGAGGGGGAGTCAAGGCGGTGCCGGAGGCCGGCAAGACAAATCCGCTACGGAATGCTGGTACTGTGGCAAAAAAGGCCACAGGGAAAGCGAGTGCTGGAGAAAGCCTGCCGATTCGGACAAATCCGGATCCGGCAAGGCCGGTAAGGATGGCCGGCAAAACTCGCACTACGCAAACGGATCAGGAGGATCCGGAACCGGAAAGGCCGGTAAGGGGCCAGCCTTGGTGATGAATCACAAGGCAAACTCAATGAAGAAGAGCACTTCCAAAACGGAGGAAGTGTGGTATGTTGACTCCGGCGCGTCGAACCACATGACGAGCCACAAAGAGTGGTTCTCCTTTCTGGAGAAACCGGATCAACCAGGAGTAGTCGAAACCGGAGACGACACTCCTCACCCAATCGTGCACGTCGGAGAAGTCCCTCTAAGCCACGTCGGACAGAAAGGGAAGCTAATGATCGTATTACACGTTCCGACAATCACGAAGAACCTGGTGTCCGTCGGTCAGATTGTCGACCAGGGGATGCAGGTGCGGTTTACGCACCTCGGGTGCTTCATTGAGGATGAGGGCGAAGTCATTGCGCAAGGGCGCAGAGACGGGAGGATGTTTATCCTCAACACCAATGACTTTGGCACCGCTCTGTTCGCGAATCGACAGAAGGTCGAGTCGGACATCGACCTGTGGCACAAGTGGATAGGCCACGTCAACTACTGGAGGCTTCAAGACTTGCAAACGAAACAAGTCGTTGTCGGTTTGCCGAAGTTCAGCGGCTGGAGAGCCGAAATTTGTGAAGCCTACCAACTTGGGAAGCAACACCCGCTTCCATTCCCCACCGAACGGAACTGGAGCCGCAACAAGCTTGATCTCATCCATTCGGATGTGTGGGAACCGGCACAAAGTGTAAACCTTGGCGGGAGCCGGTACTTCGTCTCCTTCACCGACGACTATACACGACATACTTGGATCCACCTCATTGAGCGGAAGAGCGAAGTCTTCGACTGTTTCCGGAGCTTCCAGAAGATGGTGGAACGGGAATCGGAGAGGAAGATCAAATGCCTTCGGTCGGATGGTGGAAAGGAATATTTTTCCGACCAATTCACTAGTTATCTGCAGCAGAAGGGAATTCGGCGAGAGTTCAGCTGCAGATACACACCGGAGCAAAACGGTGTGGCCGAAAGGAAGAACCGGACACTCGTCGAAGCGGCAAGGGCAATGCTGGAGGAAAAGAGCATGCCCCGGTTCTACTAGGCGGAGGCGGTCCAAACGACCATCTACATACAAAACCGCATTGGTGACAAGGTGTCAGCTCATGAGCTGTATTTCGGGCGCAAGCCGAACTTAAGACACCTTCGGATATTCGACAACACAGTGTATGTGCACGTGCCGGATCAGAAGCGGAGAAAGCTGGATGCAAAATCGGAAAAATGCATCCTAGTCGGCTATGCTCAAGAGCAAAAGGGGTATAAGTGCTATAACCCCCGGACGAATGAAGTCCGAGTAAGCCGGGATGTCGAGTTCGATGAATCGGCATCCTGGTACTCCGTACCGACTCCGACTTCGACTTCCGATCCCGACCCAATGCCGAAAGATCAGGCCAGTGAGCCTGAATCAGCCCTGGCAGAGGATGATGAAGCCGGGACTCAAGATGAGAGTCCGGAATCGTTACGGTTGAGTGGACCGAACGAGCGACTAAGTCGGTTGGACCAGTCGGATGAAGAGACGGCAAGTGATGGAGACTCTGCCGTGTTCACCCCGCGCAAGGAACCGAGGAAACGGTTCACGCACAAAGAGAAGGGGAAGAGGAAGATGCCGGAATTCGAAACCGTCAACGATGAGTCGGATCGGTGCGTATTCGACTCCGGAAAGGAGAAAGGCAGATCTTCGGCAACGAAGACCGAACTAGCCAAGAAAGGCCTCAAATCGGGTGACGGTGCATTGCGCCGATCAACCCGTCAGAAGGATCCCGTCATGCGGTACGGGTACAATGAATACATGGCGCATCATTATGCGTACATGACTAAGGTGACAGAAGTGCGTGAGCCGGAGAGCTACGCAGAAGCGGCAAAGAACGCAAATTGGCATGCCGCTATGGACGAAGAAATGCGGGCACTCGATGCCAACGAAACTTGGGACCTAGTTGATCCTCCCCGTCATTGTAAACGGATCAGATGCAAATGGGTGTACAAGGTCAAGTACAACGCCGACGGTTCTGTTAACCGGTACAAAGCCCGGCTAGTGGTGAAGGGATACGCGCAGACCCACGGAATCGACTACGACGAGACCTTCGCTCCTGTGGCGAAGATGACGACGGTACGTGTGGTACTGGCGGTTGCTGCAGCAAGGGGGTGGCATCTTCACCAGATGGATGTGAAGAACGCCTTCCTTCAAGGAGAGCTTGAAGAAGAAGTCTTTATGACTCAGCCCCCCGGATTTCAATCGGAGATGAACAAGTCAGCGGTATGCCAACTGAAGAAGTCGCTTTATGGCTTGAAGCAAGCCCCCTGAGCTTCGAACGCGAAGATCACGCACCGGTTGCGTAAGCTGGGGTTTGATGTCTCTAAGTCGGACTCTTCGTTGTTCATCCGGCAAGGCTCTGACGGTCCGGTATGTATACTCTTGTATGTGGATGATTTAGTCATCACCGGACCAGGTCTTCCCGAAATCAACCGCGTCAAGTCCCAGTTGTCGGACGCATTCGAAATGAAGGACTTGGGGGACCTTCATTATTTTCTTGGGCTCGAAGTGATCCGGATCCCTGACGGCATATTGCTCTCACAACGACATTACGTGTTGAATATGCTGTATAAGTTCGGCATGACGGATTGCCGACCTGTCTCCACACCCCTGGACCGGAACCAAAAGCTCCATCCCAACTCCGGACTGGCCTGCAATGAGAAACGGTTCCGATAGGTTGTCGGAAGCCTGATATACTTAACCATCACCCGACCCTACATCAGCTATCCGGTCGGCGTGGTAAGTCAGTTCATGCAGAAGCCGACCGTGGAGCACCTTCAGTGCGCGCAACGAATATTACGGTATGTCAGCGGCACTAAGGACCAGGGACTGCTATACCAGCGAGGTATACCCGAAGAGCTTGTCGGTTACACAGATGCTGACTGGGCCGGCGATGCGTTTGATCGCCGCTCCACTTCCGGATACATGTTCTCCATAGGTAGCACAACCGTTGCGTGGAGCAGCAAGAAACAACCCACAGTGGCTTTGTCAAGCACTGAGGCTGAGTACCGGGCCGCTACCGTTGCCACTTGTGAAGCCATCTGGCTTCGGCGACTACTGCGAGACTTGCGGATCGAGGTACCGACCCCGATCCCGATTTACGGCGATAACATGAGCAGCCTGCAGCTCGCCAGGAACCCTGTGTTCCATGCTCGCACAAAGCACATCGAGGTGCACTACCACTTCGTGCGTGAGCGGGTCCTGAGCGGTGAAGTTGACCTATGGTATGTTCATATGGATCGGCAAGTTGCCGACATCTTCACCAAGCCGCTCGGATCGGACAAGTTGCAACACTTTATCGACATGCTTGGTATTCAGCATCTCGACGTGCCGCACTTGATGGGGAGAAGCAAGGGCAAAGTCTCTATCGAAACGGGCAAAGGCCAAAAAACTGTTGAACTCGTCGGTAAGAGGAGAGCCGGAAGAAGAGGAGACGAGAAGATGAAGGAAGCCGAGTCGACGAAGGAAGTCGACACATCCGAACAGGTCGGAGCAAGCGGCTGTGAAGAAGAGTTGTGCACTCAGGAAGAGAAGTGCATGTTGTGCAGAGGTCATCACGACGGTACTGATACAGAGTCGAATGAAGAATTCGATTTCGGTTCACCGGCTGAAGAAGCCGAGGGAAGCATGGAGAAGGCCAAGACTCGGAAGTGGTCCGATGTGGTGAGAGGCCTACAGCCAGAAGTCGAATCAGAGTGTACCGATTCGGAAAAGAGCTGGAACGAGTCGGAGACAACTGACTCAGATCAACAGATGGATCCGGATGAGTCGGATCGACTGAAGGCCAAGGGGACACGGACACAACGGAAGTCGATGCCATCATGGGAGAACCGACGGATCGGCAAGCGCCGGAGTCACAACAACGTGAGTGCTGAGATGGGCCTATTGAGCAGACATGCCGACCGAGAGGGTCGAGGCGCGCAGAACCAAAGCGGTCGCGGCAAACGGGACCGGACCGGACAAGGAGTGCGAGCAAGGCAGAGTGACGCCAGGAGAAGTCGGTTGGAAGAACCGACTACCACAGAGGTCGACACTACGACCCCACCTTAGGTTGAGCTTGAGGGGGAGTGTTGAGCGGCAAGCTCAACCGGAGCCGGATCGGTTGAATAAGCCGGAGCCGGTAAGCGAGATGGATCGGGCGAAACGGATCGGTATGACGGTGAGCAACCGAACCGGCAAGCAGTGGAGGCCGGGTGCAATCCGTAACCGGAAGTCCAATCGGAAGCCTAGTATAGGATAGACTACTAGGTAGCTATAGTCTCGTAGTAAGTGTCAGATGCTCGTGTGAGCATTGAAGTACATAGTACTTCTGTCAGTCCCAAGAGGACTTGTATAAATAGTGCTACTTAGCACAATGTGTACATAGAGTGTTGATATAATTTTCAAATTGTGTTCTGCTCTCTCTGTCTCTCTGTCTCTCTCTCTGTGTTGTTCTCTGTTTTACGCTTCCGCAAACACTCACGTTCACACTTCTCAATGAAAGAATTGGGTCCGGCAAGACAGATGTTGGGGATGCATATCATCCGGGACCATCCAACAAAGCAATTGTGGCTGTCACAAGAGAAGTACGTGACAAAGGTGATGGAAAATTAATCGACACTTTCCAAACTTCACCTCTCGGCCACAACCAAGGAAACACACGAATCGTTGTTGCAGAAGATGGGAAATGCGAGAAATAGAGTGGACACACGATTTAACGTGGAAAACCCTGTACGGGAAAAACCACGGGAGTACAAGACTCCGAACCAAAACTATGCACAGAGAAGTATACAATGGCGAGCTGCAAGGCGACGACCTTGAGCTCGTTGTCCTCGCCACAGGCAGCGGAAATACACAGAGGCGTCGACCTCTTCCTCTCTCACGCTCTATCTCTCTCACGGCTGCTCTCTCTTCACTCCTCTTGAGTGGAAAAACAGAAAAATGAGTAGCAACATTAAAACTGTTTGCCCTAAGTCATATTTATACACATATGACTTTGGGGCTATTTACAACTATAGCCTCAAGGGCCCTTGGCAAACATATTCACAGATATGTCCCCGCATCCGGATCTCTCTCCGGGTACATTCGTCATCCGGCTCCGAAGCCGGGGTCTTCATCATCCGGTTCCGAAACCGCAACCGGGCTTGTCGGCATTCATCTCCGATATCCGACCATCCCATCCGAAGGGACCGTAATCCCAACAAACTCCCCCTTCACTTCGGCATGGGATGTCTCTCCAATCCGATCCTCTTCCGGCATGCTTCCAGCTTGTCGGGTGTGAGCACCTTGGTCAGCATATCCGACCCGTTCTCATCCGTGTGGACCTTCGTCAGCACGAACTCCTTGTCTTCTATCCTTTCCCGGATCCAGTGATATCTTCGCTGGATGTGCTTCGTCCGGGAGTGATAGGCCGCGTTCTTCGCAAGGTGGATGGCACTCTGACTGTCGCAGTAGAGTCAGTACTCCTCCTGCTGGATACCGAGCTCTCTAATGAAGTCCTTCATCCATATTATTTCCTTGCCGGCTTCAACAGCCGCCATGTACTCCGCCTCCGTGGTTGACAACGCAACCGTCTTCTGCAGCCTCGACTGCCATGAAACAGCTCCCCCTGCATACGTCATCACATACCCTGATGTGGACCGGCTGGTATCTGCATCAGCCGACATATCCGAATCGGTAAAGCCGTCGAGTTCGGGCTTACCGGAGCCGAATCGGAGGCACACGTTTGCCGTGCCCTTCAGGTATCGGAGTATCCACTTGGCCGCGTTCCAATGCTCTTTTCCGGGATTGCTCATGTACCGGCTCACCACTCCGACTGCGTATCCAATGTCCGGTCTTGTACACACCATTGCGTACATCAAGCTTCTGACGGCAGAGGCATATGGCACTTTCATCATGTCCTCCTTCTCAGCCTTTGTCTTGGGGCTTTGCTTGCTGGACAGCTTGCAGTTTGCCGAGAGGGTCGATCCGACCGGTCTTGCTTCCGACATGTTGAACCGTTTAAGCACCTTTGTCACGTACTTCTCCTGTGACAGCCACAACTGCTTCTTGCTCCGGTCCCGGATGATGTGCATCCCTAGTATTTGTCTCGCCGGACCCAAGTCCTTCATTGAGAAGGTTCGGTGAAGAGCCTTCTTCAGCATCCGTATCTTGACCTGGTCCCGTCCGACGATCAACATGTCGTCCACGTACAGGAGGAGTATTAGAAAGTCTCCTCCTTCGAACTTCTTCACAAACACGCAGTGGTCGGACTGCGTTTTGAGGTACCCTTCGTCGGTCATGAAAGAGTCGAACTTCCGGTACCATTGCCGGGGAGCCTGCTTCAGTCCGTAAAGGCTCTTCTTCAACCGGCATACCAGGTGCTCCTTCCCTTTCTTCTCGAATCCTTCCGGTTGCTGCATGTAGATCTCTTCTTCGAGGTCACCGTGAAGGAATGCCGTCTTCACGTCCATCTGTTCTACCTCGAGGTCCATGATTGCCGCTATGCTCAGCACCGTCCGGATGGAGGTCATCTTCACTACCGGGGCAAATATCTCGTCGAAGTCGACGCCCTTCTTCTACTGAAACCCCTTCACCACGATCCTGGCTTTGTATCTCGGGGGGTTTCCGGCATCTCCCGGTTTCAGCTTGAACACCCACTTGTTTCGAAGTGCCCGCTTTCCTTTCGGCAACTCCACAAGTTCATATGTGTGGTTCTCATGCAGGGAATCCATCTCGTCCTGCATGGCACTCAACCACCTGCGGCTCTGGGTGTCATGCTTTGCTTCTTCAAAGCTCTCCGGCTCCCCCTCATCGGTTAGCAGCACGTGCTCTGGTTCCGGAAATCTCCGGGGGGCCCTTCTCTCTCTTAGAGGATATCTCCGTTCCGGAACTTCGGTAACCGGTTCTTCCGATTCTTCTTCATCCGAATCCATTTCGGGATCGGGGCCAGTTCCGGTATCATTTTCATCTTCTTCGGCCGGTTCTGTTTCTTCACCGTCTTCGGCCGGATCCTCGAGTGCTAACCGGTCCCTTGCCGGTCGGGACTGCTCCTCGTAGAGTTGATCCTCACCGGTCGACTTGGAGCTCTTCATCTTCTTCTCCGACTCCCAGTCGGCGAGTGTCTTGTTCTCCATGAAGATGATATCACGACTCCGGAATATCTTCTTGTCGACCGGGTCCCATACTCGGTAGCCGAACTCGTCATCGCCGTAACCGAGGAATATGCATGGCCGGGTCTTTGGATCTAGCTTTCCTCTCTGGTCCTTAGCCACATGCACATATGCGAGACACCCGAACACCTTCAGATGCCGGTAGGATACTTCCCTGCCGGTCCACACTCTCTGCGGCGTGTCTCCGTCCAAAGGTACTAAGGGTGATCTGTTTATCACGTATGTCGCCGTCGACATTGCCTCAGCCCAAAACCCCTTGGGTAATTTCGCATGCGCCAGCATACTCCGGACCCTCTCCATTATGGTCCGGTTCATCCTCTCGGCCAGCCCGTTCAGTTCCGGCGTCTTCGGCACAGTAAACTCGAGCCATATTCCCTTCGAGCGACAGTACTCCGCGAACTGCCCCCGGTATTCCCCTCCGTTATCCGCTCGTATCGCTTTCAGCTTCTTGCCGGATTCCCTTTCCACTCTCGCGTGGAGTTCTTTGAAGACGCACAACACTTGGTCCTTTGTCTTCAACGGTGCCGTCCACAGCTTCCGGCTGTGATCATCAATGAATGTTACGAAGTACTGGGCTCCGCCATGTGACTTCGTTTCTACCTGACACACATCAGAATGATGGCTTGCATTGCATCCTCCAGCGGGAACTTGATCGCCGCAAGCTGGTTCACGAATCCCATGAACGTGCTTACGTGTTCCACCATACTCTCGCCGTCCCGGTACTTGAGGTTCACTATCTTCCTCATCAGGGAGGTCCGGTTCAACGCATTCTTCCTCTCGTAGAGGCCCGACAGCTTCCGCCACATCTCATATGCGTTGATGTCGTTCGCCACATGTTGTAGAACGCTCACGTCCACGTATTGCCGAATGGTTGCAACGGCTTTCCGGTTCAGAAGCCTCCATTCCGACTCAAGTACTCCCTTCGGTATTTCCGACCTGTCAATCGGTTCGTACAGGTCCCGAACAATCAGAACATCCTCCATCTTGATCTTCCAGTCGGCGTAATTCTGCGCATTCAGCACCATCATCCCCGGCTGCCCGCTGCCGCCGCCTTCCATTTTCTGCAGCAGCTCGCTCTGATACCAAATTGATGGAAAATTAATCGACACTTTCCAAACTTCACCTCTCGGCCACAACCAAGGAAACACACGAATCGTTGTTGCAGAAGATGGGAAATGCGAGAAATAGAGTGGACACACGATTTAACGTGGAAAACCCTGTACGGGAAAAACCACGGGAGTACAAGACTCCGAACCAAAACTATGCACAGAGAAGTATACAATGGCGAGCTGCAAGGCGACGACCTTGAGCTCGCTGTCCTCGCCACAGGCGGCGGAAATACACAGAGGCGTCGACCTCTTCCTCTCTCACGCTCTATCTCTCTCACGGCTGCTCTCTCTTCACTCCTCTTGAGTGGAAAAACAGAAAAATGAGTAGCAACATTAAAACTGTTTGCCCTAAGTCATATTTATACACATATGACTTTGGGGCTATTTACAACTATAGCCTCAAGGGCCCTTGGCAAACATATTCACAGATATGTCCCCGCATCCGGATCTCTCTCCGGGTACATTCGTCATCCGGCTCCGAAGCCGGGGTCTTCATCATCCGGTTCCGAAACCGCAACCGGGCTTGTCGGCATTCATCTCCGATATCCGACCATCCCATCCGAAGGGACCGTAATCCCAACAAAAGGTGCTTCAACGGTTGAACATGTCAGATGCGAAACCGGTCGGATCCACACTCCCGGCAAACTACAGGTTATTTGGTAAGCAAAGCCCAAAGACGAAGGTAGAGAAGGCAAATATGATGAAGATACCATATGCCTCTATTGTCGGGAGCCTAATGTGCGCAATGGTGTGTACCCGACCGAATATCGGATATGCAGTCGGAGTGGTGAGCCGGTTCATGAGCAATCCCAACAAGGAGCACTGGAATGCGGTAAAATGGATACTCCGATACTCGAAAGGCACCTCAAGTATGTGTCTCCGATTCGGCTCTGGTAAACCCCAACTTGACGGTTTCACCGATTCAGATATGTCAGCTGATGCGGGTACCAGCCGGTCAACATCCGGATATGTCATGACATATGGGGGGGAGCTGTTTCGTGGCAATCAAGGTTGCAAAAGATGGTTGCGTTGTCAACCACAGAAGCGGAGTACATGGCGGCTGTGGAAGTTGGCAAGGAAATACTATGAATGAAGGACTTCATCGAAGAGCTAGGGATCCGACAAGAGGAATACCGGCTCTATTGTGACAGTCAAAGTGCCATCCACCTTGCGTAGAACGCAGCGTATCATTCCAAGATGAAGCACATCCAGTGGAGGTACCACTGGATTCGGGAGCGAGTAGAAGACCGAGAGTTCGTGCTATCGAAGATCCACACGGAGGAGAATGGGTCGGATATGTTGACCAAGGTGCTGACGCCTGACAAGCTAGACGCATGTTGGAAGCGGATTGGATTGACGAGGCATCCCATGCTGGAGTGAACGGGGAGTTTGTTAGGATCTCGGTCCCTCCGGATGGGATACGAAGTACCCGGCATCGGAAGACCCAGAACCGGATGATGTAGACTCGGTGAGAACCGGATGATGCAGACCTTGTGAGAACCAGATGACGAGTACCCGGCAAGGAAGACCCAGTGAGGACTGGATGTTGCAGGCCTGGTGAGAACCTCTCACTGGATGAAGGGACATATATGTAGATATATTTCTGAGAGCGCATTGGGGCTATATCTATAAATAGTCCTAATGTCATATTAGTATAATTGTGACCTAGGGCAAACATTGTGTATTATTATAGTTGTTGTTATTATCTTTGTATAGTGTTATTGGTGAAACGACTGTACTGAGAGAGAGAGAGAGAGAGCGATACAGAGCATGTCTTTGTTGTAACCGTCGCCAAGCGAAGATTGTGAGCAAGAGGTCATTGTCACTGTGCTCCCTATTGTACTCCTTTGACATAGTGATAGTCTGGAGTCTGTGGACTCTCGTGGTTTTTCCCTCTGAGGGCTTTCCATGTTAACATCCTGTGTATTCTCTTTATGTTTGTGTACTTATCTCCATTCCCATTTCTTCTATGTTTGATTGTCATCAAGTGATGTATGCTTCGGTTGTGACCGGAGATTATTCCGCATATTTCTCGTCAGTTTCGACACATCCCCGCAAAAAACCATGACAACGTTTGTTTCCTATGGAATACTGAATATGATAAAACAATAAACAAAATCTAAAGTACTCAGTAGTAGCATTAGTGGTAAGTCAATTGTTTCCTATCTTGGAGGTGCAAGTTTCAAACCTTGCATTCTATATGCACTCAAATGTTACTAGGCTTTAATTTGTTTTTTTAATATTTACAAGTGTTTGAGAAATGTGCATATGTTTAACCTTACATCTAGCCTTCCTTTTATGATTCTCATTTCAATCCTATTTACAACATGCTAGTGTACATGTGTGACCATCACCCCTTCCACACGTGCACACATTGGACCTTCTCGATTTTATTCCTTCCGCAATCGCGTTACTACGCGCGTGCGTGGAGAAATGAGGCGGGACCACCGGGGTCTTGAACCAAAGAGCAGGTGATAGAAGGGGAAAGAGAAAGAGAGAGACGCTCGGTTACGTATGAGCAAAGAAACACAGGGACACGACCTTGTCAACGCAGAAGACACGAATGGACACAGAGACAGAGAGACACAAATGTTTGTATATTAATGAATGACAAATAAACAACAGAGCACGCGAGCGGTTACAACCGAACAGGCCGGCGAACAGATGTCGATGCCTGCTCGTCTGCGCACGAAAAGGGGATAGGATGGAGGTGCTGCCGGAAGCACATGTGCGTTCCTCGAAGCAGCGCGAGCCTCCCGAAAACCTGCAGAGAAGAGCGATGGAGAACGAACAGAGGAGAAGCGTTCCGTTTCGGTCCGATAGCACTTCGTCCCCCTTAATAATGCCCCCTATCTCCTCGCGTCTCCCTCTCTTTTATAGCTTCAAGAAGGGAGCCGTTTCCCTCATTAACTTCCTATCTACCGAATCTAACTACCTAGGATATACCCTTGTACCTAATTCTCTATTATACACATTAAAGGGCGCGCACGCGTGAAGAGCCGGTTCACGCGCGCTATGCACCAATTGCGCTAAGGGACGGTTTTCTTCACGACATCCGCCCCCATCTAACCACGCATCCACCGGTATGCGCCAAAATTGGGTTCTGGTTGGAGAAAACCGGTCCGGGTTCCGGTTCCTCGTCCATCGGTTCGTCCTCCGTTTCGGACTGTTCATCGTCGCTGTCCAGGCCTCTTAGATCCGGTTCGCCGTCGTGGCGCTTCTTGAACGCTTTGATCCGCTTCCCTGCTACTGGTATCGCCATCCTCGTACCGTTGAGTTCCGCTAGGTGATAGGTTCCGTTGTCGTTGGCGCTCGTTACCACGTAAGGCCCGAACCACCGCTTTGCAAACTTCCGTGTTGCCCGGTGTTGGTTGTCGATGCTGCTGTCGTAGACTAGCACCCAGTTGCCTTCCTCGATTTTCTTTGGTCGGAGCCGGTGCGTTCGGTCGAACCGGGCTTTGTTCCTCATCCTCGCCGTCCGAAGTCTCTCCGCCGCTCGTTCCACGTCCTCCGGCCTCCGCTTGAGCTGTCGTATACGCACCACTAGCAGTTCTTCCCGGCTCATCTCGTCTCTCCAATCCACTGTCGCCCAAGAGGAGATCGTCCGTTCCATCGGCATGATCGGCTTCTGTCTGAACATGAGTTCTGACGGCATGAACCCGGTTACTGAACTGTGCGTTGTCCGGTCCGCCCACAAGGCATAAGGTAACAGTCGTGGCCAGTTCCCGACCTGGCCTCCGTACGCCCGGACTAGCGCTTTGACGATCGGTCTGTGTCCACGCTCCACCTTCCCGTTCGCCTCCGGATTGTACGCTGTGGTGAGCGAGAGCTTGACCCCTAACCGGTCGATCAACTCCTCGGCCTCTTCGGCGTCCAACTCCCCGCGGTCAGCCACGATCTTCCCGATGCACTCGTACCGGCATATCATGTCCTCGATCAGGAACCGACACACGGCCGCGGTCATTTTGTTCTGCAGGGCTCGGCCTTCCACCTGGTTCGTCAGGTCCTCCCGGGCCAGCACCAGATATCGCATCTGCCCTACACCCATCGGCATCGTCACCAAATCTACCATCCATTTGAAGTGGATGGCCGGAGGGTATGTAGGGTGAAGCTCATCCTGATGTCGGACTATGGAGTGTATTTGACAGCTCTCACAAGTTGTCACGAACCGATGCACGTCCCGGTACAATCCAGGCCACCAGTACTTCCCCTTTAGTTTCTCGAACGTGGCCCACGTCCCACGGTGTCCAGCCCAGGGGCTGTCGTGGTAGGCCTTCAGCAACTCCTCCTGTTCCTCCTCCATCGCCATTACTCGGAGCGGGATGTTGTTTCTCTTCTTCGGGTGCTTCCACAAGTATCCGTCCCGGAGATAGAATCGGTATGCTTTCTTCCGGATCCGGTTGGCTTCGTTCTTTGTCCATGACGCATCCGGCGTCATCGTCCTCAAGAATCCCCCAATCTGCAGCCACTCCCTGTCGTACTTGCTCTCGTTGAAATCGTTAAGCGCTGGAGTGCTCCCCCCCTCGGTTGTTACGTAAGTCGCCTTGAAGAAGTCCACGCCGACTTCCTCGTCCTCCGAAACCATGCCGCCCTCATCGTCGAATCGCGCCCTCGAAAGCATGTCGGCCATGGCATTGTCTTTCCCAGAAATGTGTCGTATTTCCGGATCCAGGGACTTGATGTGCGCTATCCACCTGAGCATTGCTAGGTCTGGGGTTGCGCATCCAGAAACCATGCCGAGAATCGGTAGGCAGTCCGTCTCGATAATCACCTCTGTCCCGATTAGATAGTCTTTATCGGCCTTCACCGCCGAAACGATACCCCAGAGTTCGCGTTTAACCTGGGGGTATCCTCGTTGTCGCTCGCTGAGGACCTTCGCGCCGAACTGGATTGGGAACCGAATGCCGTCCTCATCTTCTTGGTTGACGACCCATCCGATCCCGGTCGGACTTGTATCTACCGTTATGTAGATGGGAGTGCCTTTCTCGTAGACAGCCTTCCGGAGTGTCGGACCTGCAGCAAGAGCCTCCTTCATCTTTCGGACCGACTCCGTATGCTCGTCTCGCCACTCGAATTTTCGCCCCTTTTTCAGCAACCCGTATAGCGGCTCGGCAACGTGGGCGTAATGCGGGATCCATATGTGGTAGAACGCGCATGCTCCGAAGAACCTCCGTACCTCCGTGACCGAGTTATAGTCGGGCTTCATTGCGGAGATGGTTTCCACCTTAGCCAGAGACGGTTTCCGGCCATACGGTCCGCATAGATGTCCGACGACCATGATCTCTGATTGCCCGAAGGCCGATTTCTCCCCGGAGAAGGTGAGCCTCACGTCCTCTAGCCTTTGCAGCACCCTCTCGCAGTCGTCAATGTGTGTTGCCACGAATTTCCGGCATCCGTCCGGTCCGATCGTTTCTTCCTTTTCGTCCACCGGACATCCCTTGATCGGGATGTCGTCCAAGAATGGCATGGTGATGTCCGGGATACAATCCCTCAGCACCTTGTTCATCGCATTCACCATGTGGGCCACCGAGTTCGTCCCTCCTTGTGGCAGGGTACACATCCGCACTAGGCCGAGAGGATTCTGCATCGTCGTAATGTCTCTGCTCTCTACGGCTAGTTCGAACTGATTGTACCCCGAGTACAGATCACCGACCGAGTAGATCGACCTTCCGGCAAAGGCCTCCGCGAACTCGTCTATCGTTGGTCCGATTCCTGCGTTCCGAATGGTCAATCTGTTGACCGGTTGCAGGTCTTGAATGAAGCGCAACATCCCGTTCTTCTTCGGTACGGTAAACCACCGGTTCAAGTAAGGGGCACTCGACGGTTCGAGGATGCCCATATCGACTTTCTGCCTCAACAGCTCCATCAGCTCCGGGATGTGAGCTCTCGGTACCGGAATTGATTTGAGATTCCACGGCACATGCGGTACCATGAATATCACCATCGGCTTCACGACTGTCGGGTCTAAGCACCCGATCTCTTTCGGTGAGAATGTGAAGGCTTTCCCGTGCCTTCCGAGCATTCTCCGAAACTGGTCTTCTTCCGCTAGCAGTAGGAACCCCCTAAACCGATTTTGAGCTCCCGTAGCGTTCTGTCGGTGAAGGTGTGTCCTATGCAGGTCGGATCTCGTAAACTGGGGTCCGACGCGACCCCCTTGATTCGCAACTCGCTGCCTTCCGGTAAGGGTGCTGCGACTGGCCTTACCTTCCGGTCCACAGTCTTGTACTTCGTGTTAACCCGGGCTGTCCGATCCGACTCGAGCCCCCGACTGAAGTCCGCGATGACTTCGTACATCTCTTCTGAACAAACCGGTATTGTCCGGTCCTCTTTAAGGCCCTCTCCGACCACCTCTCGCAGTATTCCCAAGGTATCGTCGAAGGAGACCGCCTCCACGGCTCCGTTGATTTCCTCGCTGGGCCCGAGAACTCCGCACGCCTGAAGTCGCTCTTCCGCCCTTGTCTTTTCTCGGCCAATGACGCCGACTATCGTACACCCTCCGTTGTCGGAGAAACAAAACTTCCTACTTATGGTACAAGGTTTCTTCGGTTTCGCCTCTATCGTACATTCGTGGGGTTTTTCCGGAGTGTCCGGACTATCGTGGCCCCATGCCTTGACAGCCCTCTCTAAAAATCCTCTTGGTTCTCACAACCGAGGGACTCGCGGTTTCGCTCGTGGTTCGGTCGCACCGTCAGGAACTGGACCGAATGACGCCCGTCCTGACTCTTGACCCTCGTGTAAGTCGACCCGTTGTCCAGCACCTTGGTCTCCATCCGTGCTGCTGTAATGTACGGTTCTCCCAGTATGACCGGGTGCGAGGACGTCTCCTGCACAAAGAAGTGCTGGTCTATCTCGACGTCGCCGATCTTGACTCACACGTTTGGGCAGGCCCCGTGTAGTTCCTCGGTGGCGCGCATCGCCGCCCGTATCTTCCACCCGTGCTTGGTGTTGATCGGCCATTTCCCCTTCTTGTAAAAGTCCATGGACATCAGGTTTATTTCCGAACCGTGGTCCACCAGCACCACCACCGGTTCCTGAACATCTCCGATCTTCACCGGGGTTTCCGTGGTCGCTCGGGCCCAGTGTGGCCTCGAATAGTGGCTCTCCGCCCACTCGTCTTCCAGCGCCATGTCCTCTATGTGCGTCATCCGCACCTCCACCGGCCTTTCCGGTTCTGTCTCCGTCGACAGCCTCTTCCTCTTCACCAAGTCTACGATGGAGTCGTGGAACTCCTTCTTGGCGATTCCGAGCACCTCCCGCAACGACAGTTCCACCTTGCTGTCGAGGATTCGTTCTTCCAGGACCTTTCGTAGGTCCGTGGTCCTTTTGATCTCTGTGCCCAACCGGTATCCGCCCTTCTTGTGGTTATTCCGGGCACTGGTCTCACCGGCCTCGTTCTGTTTCGGCCTGAATCGGGTTTCGTATCTCTGTGAGGGTCCGGCCCCTCCGGTTTTACCTACCCGTTTGTCTTCAACCAGAGCCTCGTAGTTCTGGCAGGCTGCTTCGACGAAACCCGTCTTTTCTTCGACCGGGTCACTCCACCCGGTTACCTCCTAGACCCGCTTCTTCGCGCGGTCCGCCGCGTCTTTCCTTAGTCGGGCACCGGCGAGGCCTTCCAGCATCGTCGGCCAGAACCCGGCTTTGCTCTCCTTCCGGGCCTCGCTGCCTCCGACCCGAATACCGGCTGACGTCGAGTAGTGGACGGTCTCCACATGCCAGGTCGCCGCCTCTTCCATCAGCCCTTTCATTCCTCCTCGCCCGTCGTTTTGGTTCAGGGCCCTCCGGGTATCGCTGGCGTGCACCCGACCTTCCCACAGGTACACCACCCAGCTTCTCAAAGCCTCCGCAAAGTCCTCGCAATCCTTCCAAATGTGGCCGACCTCGTCGCACCACATGCACCTATTTCCTGCCGGAGGCCGTCGGTCACGAGCCTGTTCGCCGCCTTCCCTCCCAGCCTGGGCGATCTGGAGATCCTTTACCGCCCGTGTCAAATCCTCCAAAGTTGTTCCCCCGGACGAGCCTCTGACCACGCCGGTCAAAGCCGAACCGGTTTCGAGCCACTCTCGGGTCTCTTCCCTTCGCGCCTGTGGTATTGGTTCGAGCTTCCTTGCTGCGATAGGACCCGCCCCGGTCGCCCCTGTATCAGCCCACTCCCACCGTTTGTCAAAACGGCTGCAGACTCTTTTTACCGCGGCCTAGTCGGCCGTCAGCCCGTGTTCGGTTTCCAGTAAGGAGCCCACTTGCTCCCGATCCCGTGCATCAACCGATTTGATAAACAGTAGGACACGACTTGTGTCCAGAACGGTCTGATCGAGCGCCGAAAGGCGCGCAAAGCGTTCCTCAAACTCCCAGAGGAGTACCGACGCATTTCTTCCTTTGTTGGGGGACTCCACCCACTCCATGAAGCCCCGCTTCGAAAGTCGAAGCGCGTCATCCAACCCGTATTTCTCCTCCCAGGTCCGGCTCTCCGCCCGGACCTCGAGCACCTCCGCATGGATGCCCGGCATCGCCACTCGAGGGAATCCGGCAAGACGCCTCTCTTCCGGAATATCTCTCATCAACATCTCCGCCCGGTAGGACGCCAAATAACTCGTGGCATCCTTTCCATTGAACAGGCCGATCGTACCGACGATCGCCTCAATAGCCTTGTCAAGGGCGCCGGTGCCCTCGCGCGTGCTCACTATCCGGTCCATGGCCGAAGCCATGGCCTCTGCAAGATCCGACCCCCTCATCTTCTGCTCCTCTGCCGCCTTGTTCACGTGGGGTTCACCAAAGATATCGCGTTACTACGCGCATGCGTGGAGAAACGAGGCGGGACCACCGGGGTCTTGAACCAAAGAGTAGGTGATAGAAGGGGAAAGAGAAAGAGAGAGACGCTCGGTTACGTATGAGCAAAGAAACACAAGGACACGGCCCTGTCAACGCAGAAGACACGAATGGACACAGAGACAGAGAGACACGAATGTTTGTATATTAATGAATGACAAATAAACAACAGAGCGCGCGAGCGGTTACAACCGAACAGGCCGGCGAACAGATGTCGATGCCTGCTTGTCTGCGCACGACAAGGGGATAGGATGGAGGTGCTGCCGGAAGCACACGGGTTTTCCTCGAAGCAGCGCGAGCCTCTCGAAAACCTGCAGAGAAGAGCGATGGAGAACGAACAGAGGAGAAGCGTTCCGTTTCGGTCCGACAGCACTTCGTCCCCCTTAATAATGCCCCCTATCTCCCCGCGTCTCCCTCTCTTTTATAGCTTCAAGAAGGGAGCCGTTTCCCTCATTAACTTCCTACCTACCGAATCTAACTACCTAGGATATACCCTTGTACCTAATTCTCTATTATACACATTAAAGGGCGCGCACGCGTGAAGAGCCGGTTCACGCGCGCTATGCACTGATTGCGCTAAGGGACGGTTTTCTTCACGACATCGCGCGATTTTCATGTTGTTGTCGAAAATCTTCACGACATCCACCCCTACCAAACCGCATGTCCTCTGGTACGTGCCAAGAAGAGAGTGTGAGATTTCGGCTATGGTGATCTATCACTGTCCTCCATGTCCTCATTGACTTTGCTCATGTTTGCAGGTTCCTCCCTACCATTTTCATCGTTGAGGTCATCGAGGTCATGATCCTCGTCTTGTCGTTTCTTGAAGATCTTTACTCTTTTCCCTGCAATGGGTATGGCCAACCTTGATCCGTCTAACTCCGCGAGGTGGTAGGTGGCGTTGTCGTTGGCACTCGTCACCACATACAGTTAGAACCAATACCCAATCTCCTTCTTTGATCTTCTTGGGACACAGTCGATGTGTCTTGTCGAATCGAATCTTGTTCTTCACTCGTGCAACCTCCATTATCTTTTGCCTTCTTTTGAGTTTCCTTATCTGCACCGCTAGTAATTCTTCCCAGCTCATCTCATTCTCCCATGGTCTCCTATGGGCCCACTAGGCATAGGGTAATAGGTGCGGCTAGTTCCTGACTTGACTGCCGCATGCTTGTACAATGGCTTTGACTATTGGCCCATGCCCTCACTCGATTTTCCCATTGACTTCCGGATTGTAGGCTGTTGTGAGAGAGAGCTTCACGTCAAGTCGCTGAAGAGCTCCATTGCTTCGTGTGCATCCAGCTCACCTCAATCGCCCTCTATCTTTCCTACACATCGATATTGGCAGATGACCCCTTCGAGTAGAAATTTGCAAACGACTGTCGTCGTCTTATTTGCCAAGGCTAGTCGTTCCACTTGATTTGTCAGGTATTCCCTTGCCAATACCAAGCACTTCATCTGTCCCACTCCCATTGGCATCGAGACCAGATCCACCATCCATTTGTGAAGTGTATGGTGAGTAGGTATGTTGGCCGCAACTCATAACGATGGCATATGTTTGAATGTACTTCGCAATACTTGGCAACTTTTGCATGTGGACACGAAATGTAGGACATCTTTATACATGCTTGGCCACCAATACTTCTCCTTCAGCTTTTCGAACATCGCCCATGTTCCTCTATGACCTGCCCAAGGACTCTTGTGTAATTAAGACATCAACGTTGCTTGGTTCTCTCTCTTCGCCACTACTCGACGTGGCATTCTTGTCCTTCTCTTTGGGTGCCACCAAAGGAATCCTCCCTTGAGAAAGTACTAGTTGTCATGATATGGCAAGATTCGAACCCATAACCTTATGTTATATGGGTCGAGCTCTTGACCATTACATTATAGGCTTGATATAGGCGATCCACCTTAGCATAGACAAATTTGGTGTTGCACATCCTGAGATCATCCTAAGGATTGGGAGATGTCTTAATGATAATTTCCGACCTGATCAAGTAGTCCTTGTCTATCTTCACAGCAGACACGATACCCTAGAGTTCCTGCTTGACTTGGGCGTATCCTCGATGTCTACTTGGGGATCTACAAAAGGTTACTATAGAGAAGCAGCAACAACAAGAGGAGTTCATGCGACGGGTTCAATAGTTAGAGTCGACAATCGTCGTGTTACAACAACAAAGGGTCGAAGGTCAAGGACTTATCAAGGAGCCCAAAATCAGCCTCCCAGCTAAATTTGATGGTTCGAGGGCGCATTTCCGAGGTTTCTTGAATCAATTATGGTTGGTGATTCAAATGCATCCCATGAGTCGGGTTAGTGGGCACCTTATTGACTAGCATAACATTGTTGTCGTTTGCTCCATTGCTAGAGACAAATTCTCCTCTACTGAATAATTTTGAGGAATTTATGAAAGAATGTAAGGCTTGTTTCGGAGATACTATTGGGGCGAGAACAACTATCAACAAGATCCGTACTCTACGTCAAGGTGATCAGCTAGCTTCGACATATGCAACCAATTTCCATCTCATCACAAGTGATATTCCTTGGGATGAACAAGCCCTAATGGAGCAATTTTATTCAGGCCTTCTAGTGATGTCAAAGACTTACTTCTTACCTTCCTCGAGGATCCAAGGTCACTTACAAAAGCTATTAGTCGAGCAATACGGTGTGATAATCATCTTTTTGAGTGTCAATGTGAGCGACAACAATAAATAACAAGATCAAGATTCACACCAACTTATGCATCAGTAATGGTGCAATCATCCCCAAGGCAAACATATAGCCCTGGTCCAACTCCATGAAAAACACATAGTCTAGTCCCAATGGATAGTCCTACACCCATTGAGATTGATATCACTCAACGACGAGGACCATTGTCGAACAAAGAGAAGCAACAACGCCGAGCAAACCGTCTATGCTTATATTGCGGAGGTCCAGGACATATAGCCATTCATTGCTCTCGTAGGCCGAGATGTCAGGTAAATCAAGTTCACTATGACAATAAAAATGAGTCCAACATTTTTGAAGCAATTAGTGAATCTAATATTATGAATAAATAAGTTTGAAGTCCTAAGCCAATTAGAAGAGGAGTCAAACGAATAAGTCCGGCCAAAATAGGAGCCATTTGGTTGGACAACCCTAGATATGTACAACCTAGTGTGGGTTCCATTTCTTCCAAGAATGTTAGTAGAGTCTTCTCAGCCCAAGTACAAGTTAGGATACCAACTTGTCAACTTCAAGTCCTGGCCCTCTTAGATACTCGAGCCAATTCTTGTTTCATGGATAGAGATTTTGCCCAAAAACACCAAATATCCTTGCATACACTTGTCCAGTTTTTGTAGTAGTGATTGATGGACGTCCCATAGCTTCGGGCAAGATATTCGAAGAGTCCAAGCCAATACACATACTCTTAGGGGATTTAGGATGTCTAGTTTCCTTTAACATAATTCGTATTCTTGAGCATCCAATTGTCCTTGGTTTGCCATGGTTCGAGCTACATAACCCTAGAATCGATTGCAGGAAGCGAGAAATTTGGTGTCCTTCAGTAGAAAATATCATTGCCAAGGATCAAACTCAGGATTATTTTCTTGAAGAATATAGTTCTACCAATGCACCATCTCCTTTTCATCAAATTTCAGCCATCACATTGCAACAATTGTGTGAGGAAACAACTCTTCGATTAACCTTCTTCACTCGGCCACAACCGAGTAATCGCTTATCAATGCAGCAGAAAATAGGAACAAAAGGGGGAAACACACAAGTACACAGGGGTTAACGTGGAAAACCCTAGATGGGAAAAACCACGGGAGTACAAGACTCCAAACAACACTATACAAAGAGAAGTATACAATGACGAGCTCTAAGGCGACGACCTTGAGCTCGCTGTCCTCGCCACAGGCGGCGGAAATACACAGAGGCGTCGTTCGTCCTCTTCCTCTCTCGCGCTCTATCTCTCTCTCTCTCTCACGGCTGCTCCCTCTTCACTCCTCTTGAGTGGAAAAACAGAAAAATGATGAGCAACACAAAAACAGTTTGCCCTAAGTCATATTTATACTTATATGACTTTGGGCTATTTACAACTGTAGCCTCAGGGGCCCATAGCGAACATATTCACGGATATGTCCCTGCATCCGGATCGCTCTCCGGGTACATTCGTCATCCGGCTCCGTAGCCGGGGTCTTCATCATCCGGATCCGTATCCGGGTACTCTTCATCATCCGGATCCGCATCCGGGTACTCTTCATCCGGCTTCATGCCGGGTACTCTTCATCATCCGGTTCCGTAACCGCAACCGGGCTTGCCGTCATTCATCTCCGGACATCCCATCCGGAGGGACCGTAATCCCAACAAACTCCCCCTTCACTTCGGCATGGGATGTCTCTCCAATCCGATCCTCTTCCGGCATGCTTCCAGCTTGTCGGGTGTGAGCACCTTGGTCAGCATATCCGACCCGTTCTCGTCAGTGTGGATCTTCGTCAGCACGAACTCCTCGTCTTCTATCCTCTCCCGGATCCAGTGGTATCTCCGCTGGATGTGTTTCGTCCGGGAATGGTAGGCCGCGTTCTTCGCAAGGTGGATGGCACTCTGACTGTCGCAGTAGAGTCGGTACTCCTCCTGTTGGATACCGAGCTCTCTAATGAAGTCCTTCATCCATATTATTTCCTTGCCGGCTTCAACAGCTGCCATGTACTCCGCCTCCGTGGTTGACAACGCAACCGTCTTCTGCAGCCTCAACTGCCACGAAACGGCTCCCCCTGCATAGGTCATCACATACCCTGATGTGGACCGGCTGGTATCTGCATCAGCCGACATATCCGAATCGGTGAAGCCGTCGAGTTGGGGCTTACCGGAGCCGAATCGAAGGCACACGTTTGCCGTGCCCTTCAGGTATCGGAGTGTCCACTTGACCGCGTTCCAATGCTCTTTGCCAGGATTGCTCATGTACCGGCTCACCACTCCGACTGCATATCCTATGTCCGGTCTCGTACACACCATGGCGTACATCAAGCTCCCGACGGCTGAGGCATACGGCACTTTCATCATATCCTCCTTCTCAGCCTTTGTCTTGGGGCTCTGCTTGCTGGACAACTTGCAGTTTGCCGGGAGGGTTGACCCGACCGGTCTTGCTTCCGACATGTTGAACCGGTGAAGCACCTTCGTCACGTACTTCTCCTGTGACAGCCACAACTGCTTCTTCTTCCGGTCCCGGATGATGTGCATCCCTAGTATTTGCCTCGCCGGACCCAGGTCCTTCATTGAGAAGGTTTGGTGAAGAGCCTTCTTCAGCATCCGTATCTTGACCTGGTCCCGTCCGACGATCAACATGTCGTCCACGTACAGGAGGAGTATTAGAAAGTCTCCTCCTTCGAACTTCTTCACAAACACGCAGTGGTCGGACTGCGTTTTGAGGTACCCTTCGTCGGTCATGAAGGAGTCGAACTTCCGGTACCATTGCCGGGGAGCCTGCTTCAATCCGTAAAGGCTCTTCTTCAACCGGCATACCAGGTGCTCCTTCCCTTTCTTCTCGAATCCTTCCGGTTGCTGCATGTAGATCTCTTCATCGAGGTCACCGTGAAGGAATGCCGTCTTCACGTCCATCTGTTCTACCTCGAGGTCCATGCTTGCCGCTATGCTCAGCACCGTCCGGATAGAGGTCATCTTCACTACCGGGGCAAATATCTCGTCGAAGTCGACGCCCTTCTTCTGCTGGAACCCCTTCACCACGATCCTGGCTTTGTATCTCTGGGGGTTTCCGGCATCTCCCGGTTTCAGCTTGAACACCCACTTGTTTCGAAGTGCCCGCTTTCCTTTCGGCAACTCCACAAGTTCATATGTGTGGTTCTCATGCAGGGAATCCATCTCCTCCTGCATGGCACTTAACCACCTGCGGCTCTGGGTGTCGTGCTTTGCTTCTTCAAAGCTCTCCGGCTCCCCCTCGTCGGTTAGCAGCACGTGCTCTGGTTCCGGAAATCTCCGGGGGGCCCTTCTCTCTCTTAGAGGATATCTCCGTTCGGGAGCTTCGGTAACCGGTTCTTCCGATTCTTCTTCTTCATCCGAATCCATTTCGGGATCGGGGCCGGTTCCGGTATCATTTTCATCTTCTTCGGCCGGTTCTGTTTCTTCACCGTCTTCGGCCGGGTCTTCGAGTGTTAACCGGTCCCTTGCCGGTCGGGACTGCTCCTCGTAGAGTTTATCCTCACCGGTCGACTTGGAGCTCTTCATCTTCTTCTCTGACTCCCAGTCGGCGAGCGTCTTGTCCTCCATGAAGATGATATCTCGACTCCTGAATATCTTCTTGTCGACCGGGTCCCATACTCGGTAGCCGAACTCGTCGTCGCCGTAACCGAGGAATATGCATGGCCGGGTCTTTGGATCTAACTTTCCTCTCCGGTCCTTTGCCACATGCACGTATGTGAGACACCCGAACACCTTCAGATGCCGGTAGGACACTTCCTTACCGGTCCACACTTTCTGCGGCGTGTCTCCGTCCAAAGGTACTGAGGGTGATCTATTTATCACATACGTCGCCGTCGACATTGCCTCAGCCCAAAATCCCTTGGGTAGTTTCGCATGCGCCAGCATACTCCGGACCCTCTCCATTATGGTCCGGTTCATCCTCTCGGCCAGCCCGTTCAGTTCCGGCGTCTTCGGCACAGTAAACTCGAGCCGGATTCCCTTCGAGCGACAGTACTCCTGGAACTGCCCCCGGTATTCCCCTCCGTTATCCGCTCGTATCGCTTTCAGCTTCTTGCCGGATTCTCTTTCCACTCTCGCGTGGAGTTCTCTGAAGACGGACAACACTTGGTCCTTTGTCTTCAACGGTGCCGTCCACAGCTTCCGGCTGTGATCATCAATGAATGTCACGAAGTACTGGGCTCCGCCATGTGACTTCGTTTCTACCTGACACACATCAGTGTGCACCAGCTCCAAGGGTGCGCTACGTCTCGTCGGTGGCCTTGAGTGGAAGGAGGTCCGGTTTTGCTTACCGGCCAGGCAGTCGGTGCACTTCTCCAGGTGCACATGCTTCACTGGAATAAGGTTGTCTTCTGCAAGCCTCTTCATCCCCTTCTCACTCATGTGGCACAGTCTTTTGTGCCACAGCTCACCGGCAGTGTCGGCTGCCACATTCAGCTCTTCCGGACATAACCGGGCATTCATCAGGTACAGAGTGTTGACCTTCCGGGCCCGAGCCACTATCAGGCTCCCCTTGCTGAACTTCATTATGCCGTTCCGGATGCTACCCGTGTAGCCTTCATCATCTAGCCTCCCGGCCGAGATCAGGTTCAATCGGACCTCCGGAACGTGTCGCACATCCTTCAACAGCATCTTGCATCCGGTTGATGTCATCAGCCACACGTCTCCTATACCGGCAATTCGGCATGTACCTTCATTTCCCATCCGGACAAAGCCGTGCTCACCGGCTGTGTAGGATGAGAAGTATTTCTTCTCCGGGGTCAGGTGGAACGACGCTCCGGAATCGACCACCCAGGTCATCTCTACGCCGGCAAGGTTCAGCTCCCTCTCTTCGGTAATGAGCATTATCTCTTCTTCACTTGCCGCGAGTGCCGTCGTTCCTTTCCGGTCCTGCCCTCGCCGATCCGGACCTCTCCGGTCCGTGGCTCCCCGGTATGCACCGTTTCTCTCCGGTGACTTCTTCGAATCGGTGTCGTCGGCTCCGTTGTCCTTTCGGTAATGCCGACAATTCTTCCGGAAGTGCCCCGGCTTCCCACAGTGGAAGCAGATGGGTCTTCCTCTTGACTGCGACCGGGTCCCCGACTTCTCCCGTCTTTGCGGACTCCGGTTCCAGTGTCTTCCCCGTTCCGATTCGGTAAGCAGCGCCTTCGAGTCGGAGGCCGGTTCTTTATCTCTCCGACGCGCTTCTTCATTTAGAATACTTGTCTTTACCGTTTGTAGGGACAAGTTGTCTTCCGTGCAGGAGGTGCTGAGAGTCACCACCAAGTTCTCCCAACTGTCCGGCAATGTACACATCAGGATGATGGCTTGCATTGCATCCTCCAACGGGAACTTGATCGCCGCAAGCTGGTTCACGAATCCCATGAACGTGCTTACGTGTTCCACCATACTCTCGCCGTCCCGGTACTTGAGGTTCACTATCTTTCTCATCAGGGAGGTCCGGTTCAACGCATTCTTCCTCTCATAGAGGCCCGACAGCTTCTTCCACATCTCATAGGCGTTCGTATCGTTCGCCACATGTTGCAGGACACTTACATCGACATATTGCCGGATCGTCGCTACTGCTTTCCGGTTCAGGAGCTTCCACTCCGACTCAAGTACTCCCTTCGGTATTTCCGACCTGTCGATCGGTTCGTACAGGTCCCGAACAATCAGAAGATCCTCCATCTTGATCTTCCAGTCGGCGTAATTCTGTGCATTCAGCACCATCATACCCGGCTGCCCGCTGCCGCCGCCTTCCATTTTCTGCAGCAACCTTGCTCTGATACCAGTTTGTGAGGAAACAACTCTTCGATTAACCTTCTTCACTCGGCCACAACCGAGTAATCGCTTATCAATGCAGCAGAAAATAGGAACAAAAGGGGGAAACACACAAGTACACAGGGGTTAACGTGGAAAACCCTAGATGGGAAAAACCACGGGAGTACAAGACTCCAAACAACACTATACAAAGAGAAGTATACAATGACGAGCTCTAAGGCGACGACCTTGAGCTCGCTGTCCTCGCCACAGGCGGCGGAAATACACAGAGGCGTCGTTCGTCCTCTTCCTCTCTCGCGCTCTATCTCTCTCTCTCTCTCACGGCTGCTCCCTCTTCACTCCTCTTGAGTGGAAAAACAGAAAAATGATGAGCAACACAAAAACAGTTTGCCCTAAGTCATATTTATACTTATATGACTTTGGGCTATTTACAACTGTAGCCTCAGGGGCCCATAGCGAACATATTCACGGATATGTCCCTGCATCCGGATCGCTCTCCGGGTACATTCGTCATCCGGCTCCGTAGCCGGGGTCTTCATCATCCGGATCCGTATCCGGGTACTCTTCATCATCCGGATCCGCATCCGGGTACTCTTCATCCGGCTTCATGCCGGGTACTCTTCATCATCCGGTTCCGTAACCGCAACCGGGCTTGCCGTCATTCATCTCCGGACATCCCATCCGGAGGGACCGTAATCCCAACAAATTGCACCAAGTGGGAGGCAAGGAGGAGCTTTTCTTATTTGCAGTATCAGTGACACCTTCCAGTGCCATTCAAGGGAATTCAGACAATGTCCAAATTCCCAGAAAAAATCAAGACTATGTTGATGTTTTCGACAAAGTCAAAGCTAGTATTCTTCTAAAGCATCGATTGTACGACTGTCCTATTGATCTCCAACCAGGAAAAGAGCCACTGTGGGGTCTGATTTACAATTTATCACCCATTGAGCTTGAGGTTCTTTGAGAATACATCGAGGATAATCTTGCACATGGGTTTATTCGACATTCAAAGTCTCCAACTGGTGCTCCTATCTATTTTTTGAAGAAAAAGGACGACTCCCTTCGTTTGGTCATAAACTATCGAGGCTTAAATAAAGTCACCATAAGGAATATGTATGCTCTACCTTTAATCTCTAGTATCTTAGAACGCATTGGTGGGGCAAAGCATTTTACCAAAATTGATCTAAGGGATGCATATAATCTTGTTTGAATTCGACCGGGAGATGAGTGGAAAACAACATTTCATACTTGGTATGGTCATTTCGAGTATACAGTCATGCCTTTCGGGCTCACAAATGCACCTACAGTATTTCAACATATCGAAAATGACATTTTCCGGGATTTCTTGGATATCTTTCTCATCATCTACCTAGATGATATGTTGATTTACTCTAAAACACAAGAGGAGCATGATATACATGTGCGGAAAGTACTTGAACGCCTAAGAAAGTATGGTCTTTATGCCAAACTTGAGAAATGCAGCTTTGATTGCAAACAAGTTGAATTTTTGGGATACAGTTTTTATCCAAGGGTATTTTCATGGATCCGGCAAAAGTCCAAACAATATTGGAATGGAAACCCCCATGCTCAGTTTGGGATGTCCAGTGTTTCCTCGGATTTGCGAACTTCTATCGCAAATTCATACGCAATTATTCAAGCATTGTGTTGCCCCTCACCCAACTCACCAAGGAAAATCAAGCATTTTTTTGGAGTATTGAAGCGGACAAGGCTTTTACTCAGCGGAAAGAGGCATTCACATCAACACCTATCCTAGCGCATATTGATCCCAAAAAGCCATTTACTATTGAGGCGGATGTGTCAAACTTCGCATTAGGGAGTATCCTATCGCAACTAGGTGAGGACGGGCAGACTCATCTAGACGCGTTTCACTCGAGAAAATTTATTGTTCGAAGATAAACTATGAGGTGCATGACAAGGAGTTACTAGTTGTGGTCGACTCATTCGAGCAATGGCATCATTATCTAAAAGGATCGCCTCATCAGATTATCATTTATAGTGATCACAAAAATCTCACATATTTTCAAACAACTCGAGTATTAAATAGAAGACAAGCTCGGTGGGCCCAATTTCTAATGCGTTTCGATTTCAAGTTCATTTTTCGCCCCAGAAAACAACAAGGGAAAGCAGATGCTTTGTCTCGGCGTTCATATCTAGCTCTTCGACCTGGAGATCCGGCCTTTGACAATCAAAAGCAGATTCTTCTCGGATATCAAAGCTACAAGCAACAACAATTTATGCCACGCCACTTGATTCTAGCCTTCTTGATACTATTCGGCAACAACTTCACTCTGATGATTTCGCTAAGGATGTCTTAGCCCACATTGGTTCAAGCCATCCATCTTGATCCACATTGCAAGGATCATCTCAACATTATCAGGACTTCAAGTGCCAAGATGGCTTACTCTTCTACAAGAATCTCCTTTACATCCCTGACGGATCACCCCGACTTCAAGTGCTAGAACATTGTCCTGATGCCCCCATGGCTGGACATTTTGGTATTGCCAAGACCATTGAGCTGGTGAAACGTGAGGTGTTTCACCATCATGGTCTCTCAAATGATATTATTAGCGATTGAGGTGCTCAATTTATCTCTCACTTTGGTGGCCTCACTTGCAAAAATTTGTCGAAGATTATGTTCGCACTTGTGACACCTGTTGTCGTGCCAAAATACCCCTACATCACCCTTATGTCTTACTACAACCATTACCCCCTCCCAACAAGCCATGGCAGTCTATTTCTATGGATTTCATTACGGATATGCCAAGATGGCAAATTTTGTAGTGGATCGGTTCACCAAGATGGCAAATTTTGTACCATGTGTAAAGACCATCAATAGTGAAGAAACTGCAGATCTCATTATGCGTGAAGTGTTTCGCCATCATGGTCTCCATAATGATATTATTAGCGATCGAGGTCCTCAATTTATCTCACACTTTTGGAAGCACCTATGGGCAGGCCTCAAAATCTCCTGCAAACTCTCTTTGGCTTATCATCCACAAACTGACGGATAAACAGAGCGCACAAATCAAACACTCGAGCAGTATCTTCGATTCTTCATCAGTTATCAACAAGATGATTGGAACAATATTTTACATCTTGCCGAGTTTGTATACAACAACATGGTACACTCTGCTACAAAAGTTACACCTTTCTTTGCCTACATTGGCAACCACCCTCGATGGTGTATCCTGGATCTCCCTGAGGTGTCACGAAACCCTAGTGCGGCGCATCACCTCCACCGACTACAACAAATCCAGTTTGAGTTATCTTCACATCTTCAGAAAGCGCAAGCACACCATAAGACCAATGCCGAACGACATCGTCTTAAGTCTCCTTTTAAGGTTGGTGACCGAGTATGGTTGCTTCGTTGTCACATCAAGACTACCCGCCCATGTGCTAAGCTCGATTATCAATGCTTAGGTCCTTTTGTCATCACAACGTGGATTAATGATGCAACATTTCATCTTAACCTTCCTGCACATATGCGGCTTCACCCAGTCTTTCATAGCTCTCTTTTGGAATCTTGTCGCACCTCTTTAATTCCTAATTGTGTCATACCACCACCGCCTTCTGTCCAACTGGTTGATGGTCCCAAATACGAGGTAGCTACTATTCTCGATTCTAAAATTGTGTGCAATAAGCTTTATTATCTAGTTTATTGGCTTGGCTACCCTCGGAGTGAGCGTACTTGGGAACTTGTCGATAACATTTGTAAAGCTCAAGCTCTTGTCGACGACTTCCATCGCCACTATCCAAACAAACCCGACCCTACAATGTTAATGCCGACTTCCACTTGGCATTCTCGAAGGAGGGATAGTATCATGAACACATGGCCATTATGGCGTCACCCGAACTTGAACCTCGAACCTTGTAATCCATAATTGAAAACCTTAACCATTAAGATAACATATTGTCATATGAAAGGATAAAAGCTACTTTTTGTATTAGAATTGTTATTGTAAAAACTCTAGATCATTCTAGAATGTTCTAGAATGTCCTAGAATATTCTAGGTCTAGAACATTCTAGAACATTCTAGAACATTATAGAAATCTCTAAGCTATTCTATAAGAACCTACAAATAAGGGCATACATGTATTCTCAAATCAATTCGGATCAACACCAGTCTTTAGCTCTCATTACATATCTTGTATCCATTCTCTTTCTTTCTCTATCGTAATACACCCATTCTTCTCTTAGCATTTCGTTCCTTTCTTCTTGTGTTCCCTTATATCCTTCTTCCATCACTTTATCTTTTATTCTTGGTTCTGACAGTTCGATCCGGAATGATTCCTGGATCCCGGTTGGTGAGCACACGGGCCTGAAGAAGTGTATTGTTCTAGTTAGAATGTCGGACAATAGTAATGAGCTCACAGGCCCACGAACTTGGAAACGTACACAATAGAGACAGAACGGGAACGAGAACACGATCCAGGGGCACAATGAACCACATCAAGTAGGAACTACGCAGGAATAGCCAACACAAGAAGAGCCACAACAAAACATTAATCATTAACAGAGAATGAATGAATACAACCGGACTTGGCCTACAATGGTGCTCTAAACTACAACCACCACGAACCACCACGGAACGATGAACCTCTCGTCGGGAGCTCATGGGCTTCCTGTGTGAGCAGAGGCTTCACCTTCTTCCCCGGATAAGCACAGAACACACACAAGAAAAACAGAGAGCGAGGGAGAGAGGGGGAGAGAGAGCTTGGCACTCAAACCGAGAGCACTTCGTCCTCCCCCTCCTCGTCGATGCCCAAATAGGCTCAAGCCTCCCCTTTTATAGAACAAGGGGAGACGTTACATCGTAATCAGGGGTCGAGCTTCTCCCCAATTTCTTCACATCAAATCCCCCTATCCTTTCTATCCATACAGGTCTTTAAAGTACTTATTAAATCCTACTCCCTAGTACTTACTAGTCTGATGCTATTTACATATGTTTGTACACAAAGAACTAAGTTTGTGTGCATCCGTGCACACACCCATTCACGCGCATCTGCCTTTGTTTCTCTCCATGACCGGAATCCATCATGACATCCACCCCCACCAAACCGCACATCCTCCGGCATGTGCCAAGCAGTGTGGCGGTGGGGATTCCGGCTCAACCTTTACTTGTCCTCTCCCGAACCGTCACCGACCGAGTCTCCTTCTTGCTCCTCGCTCTCACCCTCACCTTCTCCCATCTCCAGATCCGGTTCCGGCTCATACCACTTCTTGAAGGCGTTTATCTGCTTCCCCGTAACCGGCACTGCGATCCTTGTCTCATCAAGCTCGGCAAGATGGTATGTCGCGTTATCGTTGGTGCTTGTCACCACGTACGGCCCGAACCACCTCTTCGCAAACTTTCGGGTCGACCGGTGCTGGTTGTCTAGGTTGTTGTCATAGACTAGCACCCAATCACCCTCCTCGATCGACTTTGGCTGGGGTCGGTGTGTTTGGTCGAACTTGCCCTTGTTCTTCTTCCTCACCTCTTCTACCCTTACCGTCGCTCTCTCGATCTCCTCCAGCCTTTGCTCGAGCTGTCAGATCCGTGCCACGAGCAACTTTTCCTAGCTCATCTCTTCCGATCAGTCGATCGCTAACAACGATGACATTGTCCTCTCCACTGGCATGATCAGCTTTTGTCCGAACATAAGTTATGCCGGCATGTACCCGGTTACTGAACTATGTGTAGTTCGGTCGGCCCATAATGCATAAGGAAGTAGTCTCGGCCAGTTCCCGACTAGTTCGTCGCATGCTCGCACCAATGCTTTCACAATCGGCATGTGCCTGCGCTCAATTTTCCTATTGGATTCCGGATTGTAAGTTGTAATGAGGGAGAACTTTACCCCTACCCGGTCAAATAGCTTCTTAGCTTCCAACACGTTCAACTCCCCTCAATTGGCTACAATCTTCCCTACGCACCAGTACCGGCAGATCATGTCTTCGATTAGGAACCGGCAAACCGTGGCAGTTGTCTTGGTTGTTAAGGCCCGACCCTCCACCTGGTTTGTCAGATCTTTTCTCGCGAGCACCAGGTAACGTATATGTCCTACCCCCATCGGCATCGTCGTTAAATCGACCATCCACTTGAAGTGAATGATTGGAGAGTAGGTCGGGTGCAGCTTGTCTCAGTGCCGGACTCCAGAATGCACTTGGCAGCTCTCGCAAGCCACCAATATTTCTCCTTTCGTTTCTCGAACGTGGCCCATGTGCCCCGGTGTCCGGACTAGGAGCTCTCGTGGAACTCCAACACGATCACCGAATGTTCTTCCTTATTTGCCACAACTCGGAGCGGTGTGTTGGTCCGTCTCTTCGGGTGCTGCCATGTTGTACCGTTCCGTAGGAAGAACTGGTAAGCCCTCTTCCGGATCCGGCACGTTTCCTCTTTCATCCATGTTGCGTCTAGCATCAACGTACTTAGGAACCACTGGATTCGAAGCCACTCCCCGTCGGAGTTAGTCTCGTCAAACTCTCTCAAGGTCGGACTGTCCCGTCTGCTTGCCCTTAGTCGAGCCGACTTGAAGAAGTCCTCGGCAACTTCTTCATCTTTAGACACCATGTCGTCCTCATTGTCGAATTGTGCTCTCCAAAGCATATTGGCCATGGCGTTGTCTTTACAGGAAAAGTGCGGTATCTCTGGATTCAAGGAATTTACGTACGCAATCCACTTGAGCATTCCCAGGTTCAGAGTCGCTCATCTGGAAACCAAGCTGAGAATCGGCAGGCAATCCCTCTTGATGATTACTTCCTCCTGGATCAAATAGTCCTTATCGGCCTTAACCACCGAAACGATACCCCAGAGTTCGCGTTTAAGGTGGACGTATCCTCGCTCCCACTCGCTCAGCACCTTTGCACCGAACCGGATGGGGACCCGTATGTTATCCTCGTCTTCTTGATTAACCACCCATCCAATCCCGGTTGGACTCGTATCCACCATCACGTAAACCAGAGTGTCTGTTTGGTACACTGTGTTTCGGAGAGCCGGTGTTGCCATTAGCTTTTCCTTCAGTCTCCGAACCGCCTCCGTGTGCTCGCTGTTCCATTCAAATTTCTGACCCTTCTTCAGCAACCCATAGAGCAGCTCGGCCAACTGAGCGTATTGTGGGATCCAAATGTAGTAGAAGGCATACACCCCCAAGAAACGTTGGACTTCCATGACCAACCTACACTCTTTCCTTCATTGCTAAGATGGCCTCTACCTTCGCCGGAGACGGTTTCTGACCGTATGGTTCGCATAGGTGTCTGAACACCAAGATCTCCGATTGTCTGAAAGCCGACTTCTCCCTAGCAAAAGGTAAGTTGAGCGCCCTCAAGCCTCTATAGTATCTTCTCGCAGTTGGAGATGTGATCCACGAAAAACTTCCGACACCCGTCCACTCCAATCAACTCGTCGTTAGCGTCCTCTGGACATCCCTTGATCGGGATGTTGTCCAAGAACAACATGGTAATGCCCGGGATGCAATCCCTCAACACTCCTTGCGGTAGGGTACACATCCAAACTAGGTCAAGAGGGGTTCGCATTGTCGTGACGTCCCTACTCTCCACGACTTGTTGGAACTGGTCATACCCGGAGTATAAGTCACTGACCAAGTAGATAGACCTTCCGGCGAAGGCCTCCGTGAACTCCTTGATTGTCGGATCGACCCCTGCATTTCGAATGGTCACCTTGTTGACCGGTTGCAGGTCCTGAATAAAGCGCAGCGTGCTGTTCTTCGAATAAGGAGCACTCGACGGCTCGGGGATGCCCATATCCACTTTTTTCTTGAGCATCTCCATCAGCTTCAGGATGTGAGCCCTCGGTACCGGAATCGGTTTGAGACTCCACAACACATGTTGTCATAGACATGACAACAATCATGTCAAGATTTGAACTCCTGACCTCTTGACATATATAGTCAAGTATTGTGTTCTAACCAACACATCCAAGCATATGGTCATATATGTATATCTTAGTAGATTATTAGTAGATTATCTATTTCATGTTCTAGGAGTTTTTAGAAAGTTCTATTATTAGAAGGTTCTGGAGGGTTCTAGAATATTCTCCAAAATACACTGTCGCTCACACTCACGTTGGTGTTCCGGTCTCCGGTGAGGACCATGCATGATTGATCATGCTCACATTGGTGTTACAGTCTCCGGTGAGGACTGTACATGGTCGCTCACGCCCATTGGTGTTCCAGTTTCTTGTGAGGACCACACATGGTCGCTTGTGTTCACCCATACTCCTATTTCTAGTGAGGACTACTTGTGGTCACTCACACCTCAATGTACTTTGGTTTTCTCATTCTACTCACCCCTACACCACACTTTCGAAAAGGCGGCCATAAGGGCGAGGATAATGTCACAGACATGACAATAATCATGTCAAGATTTGAACTCTTGACCTCTATACATATGTAATCAAGTATTGTGTTTTAACCAACACATCCAAACATATGGTCATATATGTAAATCTTAGTAGATTATTAGTAGATGATCTATTTCCTGATCTAGGAGTTTTTAGAAAGTTCTATTACTAGAAGGTTCTAGAATATTCTCTCGAATATTCTCCAAAATATTCTAATGTATGTACTTCGACTCATAGTATAAATACTTGTAACCTCCTTGGTCCCTTTCGAGGGATTCAACACCAGTCACTGACACATCAATCTAGTATTCTTGTTTAGCCCCATCTCCTCTCCTTGATTTACATCTCTTTCTTTATGCTCTTGTATTGTTCCTAACGTTTTAAGTTCCTCATCTCGTCGCTCCCAACTTCCCGAGATTCTAGCCTCATCACATTGAGTTCGACGTTTGTAACCTTATCAGTTGTAGCCTCGTCATTCGTGCTCCGTTGTAGTCTAGGGTTGGTGTGTCCGTGACACATGCGGTACCGTGAAGATCACCATTGGTTCTATGTTAGTCGAGTCTATGCACCCAATTTGCCCCGGTGAGAATGCAAAGGCTTTCTCGTGCCTTTCGAGCATCCTCCAAAACAGGTCCTACTCCGTGGGCAGTAGGAAGCTACCCCCACTAATCTTGAGCTTTCGCAATGTCCTATTCCGGCCGGATCTCGTAAACTAGAGTTCATCGAGACCCCTCTCATCCGTCCCCAGTTGTCCTTCGGCAAGGGAGTCGCGACTTGCCTCACCTTCCGGTCCACATTCTTGTACTTGATGTCTACTCGGGCAGTCTGATCCGACCCGATCATCTTCCCGAAGTTCGTGATGACTTCGTAAATCTCGACGAAATTTACTGGAATGACCCGGTCTTCACTAAGATCCTCTTCGACTATCTTCTCGATCTCCCCGAGGGTGTCTCGTTGTGGGAGCCAAAGGCATTGCATGCCTTCAAGCGTCCTTCCACTTGTTTCTTCCATTAACAGAGGGTCAAAATTTCCTTCCTATGGTACATGTGTGGGGTTTCTTCCGGTTCTCCGGTGTCGTGAAGATTCCGGGCCATGGTGAGAAACCGGGGAATATCAGAAGTATCGGCGGGGTGGAGCATGTGCACTCACCCTTGTACAAATGGTGTAGGTGATAGGGGTGCCTTTATGGCGCCGAGTAGGAGTTAAGTCGGGATAGGGAATCCCATGTAAATTGGGAATTATCCCACATTGTAACGCATCCCTCTCCTTGTTCTATAAAAGGAAGGGAGGGTCCCTTGTAGAGGGGTTGCCCATTTTGAGTTAAGAGGGTATACCGTTAGATTTAGGGTTAGACAGTTTCTCTTATTCTTGCTTAGTTCTAGGGTTTCATCTTGGTAGTTTCCGTTCTTCTTCTTCTTCTTCTTCTTCTTCTTCGTCGTCGCCGTCGTCGTGTGGGTTGAGAGTTCGTGTCTGTTTAGGGTTTGCTTCCGCTCGGTATCTTGTGCAAGACCCTGCTCGACGCGACGAGCCCGAGAGCTCCCCGATCGGCGGCTTGGCAGCAAACTGCTGTGGTAACCTAACCTACCTTGGTCCGGCTCGAAGCCGGGGTTGTATCTTTTCCCTTTGTAATATATATACTCATATTTGTTTGTGCATATTGGTGTATTTGGTGGTGTTGGGAGCATAGCCCCTTGTTTCCTGTGCATAAGAGTCAGTGTCACGCGCATGCTCTCTCTCTCTCTCTCTCTCTCTCTCTCTCTCTCTCTCTCTCGTGTTCGGTTGCCTCTGGGACGTGTCTGGAGTCGTTTTCTTGGCATCCCTTCCTCCCTCGTCCGAGATCCCCGTGGTCCCACCCCTTCTACATGCATGAAGGGCAGCAAGGGAGAATGGAGTTGGAAGAAGACGACTTGACGCAACTTTTTGTCGAAGCGGTGAGGGAGTTTGGACGAGCGACAACAAGAAAGGAGACGACGCAACAAGCTGTTGAGCGAGTGGTCAAAAGAGTTAGCCGTTTCAACGGGGACTGTCAGGAACTACACGCTCCGATGAACAACCCTCGGCCACAACCGAGCTTAGAATTTTAAAAAAAAAAACACAAAAAACGGGGAATGAATGCACGACCCAATGGAGAGAAGAGTACACAGGATGTTTACGTGGAAAACCCAAACACGGGAAAAACCACGGTAGTCCACTGACTACTAACTATCACTATGTAACAATATACAATAGATGAACACAAAGGCAACGACCTCTTGTTCACTGTCTTCGCCACAGGCGGCGGTTACAATAGAGATACGAACTCTTCGTCTCTTTCTCTCTCTCTATCTCTCTGTACACTGTTGCGCTCTAATCTTGCGCCAACAAGAATGACAACACCCACAATATACTAAGTTTTCCCTAAGTCATATTTATACTAATATGACTTTTCAGCTATTTACAAATATAGCCCCGATGGCCTCTTAGGAAACATATTTACGAATATGTCCCTTCATCCGGTGAGCACTTTCCACCGGGTCTTCACCATCCAGCTCTTGCCGGGTACTCCTCATCTGGTTCTCACTGGGTCTTCCGTAGCCGGGTACTCCTCATCCGGTTCTCATCGAGTCTTCCGTAGCTAGGTACTCCTCATCCGGTTTGCTCATCAGTACTGTTCTTCTCACTTCCCATCCGGAGGGACCTGTTTCCTAACAGGGACAAGGTCCCATTCTACTTGGAAGCCTACAACGCGGAAATGGAGGAGCGAGACATAGATGAGGTGTTGAGGCTAGGGTTCTTCTATCGAGCCATCGTCGTCCGCATGCACGTGGCAGTGAAGGAGCTCCGAGAACCTCATAGTTCGTGGGAGGCCTTCGAAGAGGCACTCCTGTAGGCATATGGAGGACGACGGAAGAGCCGGGGACGACGCGGCTTCGACCAGTGGGTGGCATCGGCGAAGACCCACCAGGGCTAAATGAAGGCGTTCCGAGAGTTCGAGCGACAGCTTGCCCGGCTCCCGGAGCAGGAGCAAGGTTTGGTGGGGGCAGACAAAGTCTTGTAGTTCGTTAGGTCGATCGACCAAGCAGAACGGGAGGCCATCGGGATTGAACTCGAAGACAAGGACGGAGCGAATGGCCTTACGGAGGACTGGTCAAAGGTCGGAAGGGTATGTTGACGGCTAGATGATGAGTGAGTCGAGAAGGCTACGAGGAAGGTGCGCAACGGCCCGCCATCATAGCGGGAAGAGGTTGAATGGCAAAGAGAGTCAACAAGGCTTGGCTTTGGGGCCAAGATTGCGAAGGCGTGCGCTGCTCTCGAGGCAATGCTCGAGGAAGAGGAAAGATCGAGGCCACAAGCCGACGTTGAGGAGACGGACTTGCCCGACAAGATGGCAGAAGATCGGTACCACGATACCACGGGAGAGGGTGCGGAACAAAATGCCCTCTCGGATTGCGGAGATAGAACGGCCAAGGACAAGGCCGAGATACCGATCGCAGAATCGGAACGTTGGGACTGGCGGTTTCGGGCACGTCAGCCCGAAACTCTAGACATGGGAGAAGCAAGCCCAGGCAAGGCTTGCACGATCGCTAAGAAGACGACCACGGACCATGAGGAGCTAGTGGCTACGGACGAGGGCGTAAATAGGATGGTCGATTCTATGTGTCTTCACACACTTGCTCCCAAGACAATGGCAGTCGGACCCGAGTGCCCACGTGAGTCCCAAGAGGAGGAAGGCGGCAGCGTGAGACTGAGAATCGCCGGCGAGACGATACGAGGATGGAGCAAACAAGAGCCCTCGGAACCGATTCCGGAGAACTCGGCATTCAGGCCCTTACGCCCACGGGAGACCGAGGAGATGGATGATGGTATCAAGGAGTCCTGGCACGATGCCAGCGAAGAAGGATGGGGAATGGCCCGTGAAAACGTCTATGAAAGGACTGAACCGCGCGACGCTTTGATTCGGTTGGAGCGCAATCTGGTCGTGGATTGTTCGACTGGCGCCAAAATCGGCATGAAGGTGCCGATACGGGAGAGGGTGCGGAATGAGCCACCCTCTTTTACATGGAGAGAAAGACCGACCGGGCGAAGGTCGGGAATAAGGAAGAAGATGATCAAGGGTTTAGAGCGAGTCTGGCAAGATCGGCATCGGAGCCAAAACTCAGGACATTGGAGAATCAAGCCCAGGCGGGGCTTGGTTGATCATAGAGCGGATGCTATCCACCGACACCACTAAAAGGGTTGGTGGCATGGGATGAGTCGCCAAAAGACGTTACGAAATTGGCTACCCCACATCTTGTCTGGAGACTTCGGCAGTTCGGTCGGTGTGGCAATGTGAGACCGAAAGAGATGGAAGATGGAGGCGCGAACATAGCAAGGACAGCGACGACGAGTCCGGGAGAAGTACAAGGGATGAAGCAGAGAGCGAAGACCGGTCCTATGGGTCACCTCACACCGGATCTAGAGACTTGATCGGTCGGCATCGGGTCCGACATAAGACCAAGATACTGACGGTGGCGGCAGGAGAATGGGACCCGACAATCCAGAGAATGACGGACAGACCCAGACGAGAACCGAGCGGAGTGCACTTCCGGATAACCGATCCGGAAGAGGGGAGCGAATAGGCCTATGAAGAGGCCGGGAACACGGTACGTCGGTACCATGGGAGAGGGTGTGGAGCGAGCCATCCTCTCGACTTGCGAACAAAGATGACCCGGGATAAGGGTCAGGGATACGACAAGCCCAAGGAGGATCCTTCACACCGATTCTAGAGATCCAGCGGTCGGCCCGAGAGCCGACGTGAGACCTAGAGTAATGGACAGTGGCGGTGAGGGGACGAAGGCAAGGGGTTGCGGATGGGCGGTCTACGGAGATCCTCACACGGATCCGGCGGTCGGCCCGAGGGCCGGCGTGAGTCCTATAGGAGAGGTCAGTGGTGGCAAGTGAACATGACTGTCAGAGGAGGTCAGACAACGGCGAGAGGAAAACGGCAAGCGGTGTTGCCGTGACCTTACACACACCGATTCTAGACACTCTGGCAACCGGCAACGAGAGCCGGCATGAGACCTAGAGTAAGGAATGGTGGCGGCGGCAAGGCGGGCAAATTAGACAGTAGAAGGGTGGGTCCCACGAAGATCCTCACACCGATCCGATAGAGATCCTCACCAGCGTGGTCAAAGGCCCGCCCGGAGGAGCGGCTCTGGAGGAGCTGACGCAGATGGTGCGAGACCTCCAAATTGCCCAGACAAGGAGGGACGACAGCAAACAGCCTCGTGACTGAAGGCCTCAGGGTGGGCATCAGTGCTTGTGGTGTGACGCGATCGGCCACGTCTGGAAGGACTGCGTGGATTTCGCAGAAGCATTAAGGGCTAACGTGGTGTACCTGTGGAACGGGAGGGTGCATGCTAGCGACACTCTGAGAGGCTTAGAGCTGAATATTGGAGGAGGAGGAATGAAGAGGCTGATGGAAGAAGTGGCGGCGTGCCACATGGAGACCATCCACTACTCAGCGTCAACAAGAATCCGGGTCGGGAGTGACGAAGGCCGGAAGGCAAAGGACTCTAGGTTCTGGCCGGTGGTACTAGAAGGCCTTGTCAGTATGCGGCTGAGGAAGGAGGAAGCGGACCGCGCGGAAAGGCGGGTCCGGGAGGTCACCGGGTGGAGCAATCCGGTAGAGGAAAAAACTAGCTTCGTGGAAGCCGCGTGTCAGAACTACAAGGTTCTGGTAGAAGACAAGCGTGCAGGGGAGGCCGGAGGAGCCGAACCCTCGCAGTGGTACAAGACCCGGTTCGGGCGGAAGCAAAATGACGCAGATACTTCCGACACACCAGATAAAACAAAGAATGGCAGTTATTGGTTGAGCACCGAGATAGAAAGAACGACAGACCTGCGGAAGGTCCTTGAGGAATGAATCCTCGACACCAAGGTGGAGTTGTCGTTGAGGGAAGTGCTTGGGATTGCCAAGAAGGAATTCCATGACTCCATCGTGAACTTGGTGAAGCGGAAAAGGCTTTCGATAGAGCCAAAGCCAAAGCCGAGGAAGCCGGTGGAGGTGCGAACGACGCACCTAGAAGATATGGCCCTGGAAGACGAGTTGGCGGAAAGCTACTATTCGAAGCTGCATTGGGCAAGAGCCACTACGGAGACTCCGGTTTGGATCAGAGACGTCCAGGAGCCGGTGGTGACGCTGGTAGACCACGGTTTGGAGATCAACCTGATGTCTATGGACTTCTACAAGAAGGGCAAGTGGCCGATCAACACCAAGCACGGATGGAAAATACGAGTCGCGAGGCGCGCCATGGAGGAGCTACACGGGGCCTGCCCAAATGTGCGGGTGAAAATTGGTGATGTCGAGATTGACCAACACTTCTTCGTGCAGGAGACATCGTCGCATTCGGTGATACACGGAGAACCGTACATTACGGCAGCGCGCATGGAAACGAAGGTGTTGGACAACGGTTCGGTGTACGCGCACGTGAAGAGCCAAGATTGGTGACACTCCATCCAATTTCTGACGGTGCGACCGAACCACGAGCGCAACCGCGAGACCCTCGGCAGCGAAAGCCGAGGAGAATTTTAGAGAGGGCTATCAAGGCGTGGGGCCGCAATAGTCCGGACACCCCAGAAACACCCCACACATGTACCATAGGGAGGAAACCTTGTACTATGGGTAGGAAATTTTGGTTCTCTGACAATGGACGTTGTACAACCTTTGGCATTATCGGCCGGGAGAAGAAACGGGCGGAGGGACGTCTCAGAGAGTGCAGAGTCCTGGGCCCCGACGATGAGATTGGTGGAGCTATGGAGGCGGTCTCTTTCGACGACACCTTGGGGGAATTAAAGAAGGTGTTCTATGATGGCCTCAGCGAAGACTGGACAATTCCGGTTAGTTCGGAAATGATGTACGAAGTCATCGCCGACTTCGGGAAATGGGTCGAGTTGGACCGGACGGCCCGCGTGGATACAAGGTACAAGACTGTGGACCAGAAGGTGAGGCCAGTCGCGGCACCCTTGGCGGAGGGCAACAAGTTACGGATGAAGGGGGTCGCGTCGGACCCAAGTCTACAGGATCCGGCCGGCATAGGACACCAGTTCACAAACATAACGCTACAAGAGCTCAAGGTTGGTGGGGGTGGCTTTCTACTGCCGGTGGAGGAGGAACGGTTTTAGAGAATGCTCGGGAGGCACGGGAAGGCCTTCGCATTCTCGCCGGAAGAGATCGGGTGTGTAGACCCGACGGTAGTTGAGCCGATGGTCACTTCACGGTGCCGCATATGCCGTGGAATCTCAAACCGATTCCAGTACCCAAAGCTCACATCCTGAAGTTGATGGATCTACTGAAGCAGAAGGTGGAGATGGGCATCCTTGAACCGTCGAGTGCCCCATACTTCAATCGTTGGTTTATCGTGCCAAAGAAGAAAGGCACGTTGCGCTTTATTCAGGACCTGCAGCTAGTCAACAAGGTGACCATTCAAAACGTAGGAATCAGACCGACCATTGACGAGTTCGCGGGAGCCTTCACCAGAAGGTCGATTTACTCAGTCGGGGATCTGTACTCGGGGTACAACCAATTCCAACTAGGCGTAGAGAGCAAGGATATTACGACAATGCGGACTCCTCTCGGCCTAGTGCGGATGTGTACCCTCCCGTAAGGGGGGACAAACTTGGTAGCGGACATGGTGAATGCGATGAATAAGGTGCTAAGGGATTGCATCCTGGACATCACCATGTCGTTTTTGGATGATATTCCAATCAAGGGATGTCCGATGGAGGGTAAGGACTTAACGGTCGGACCATATGGGTGTTGGAAATTCGTCTCGAACCACATCAAAGACTGCGAGAAGGTACTACAAAGATTGGAAGGCACGCGGCTCACCTTCTCCGGGGAAAAGTCGGTTTTCGGATAGTCAGAAATCATGTTCATCGGTCATTTGCGCGGGCCTTATGGCCGGAAACCGTCTCTGGCAAAGGTCGAAGCCATTTCCGCAATGAAGGAGGAATGCAAATCGGTAACGGAGGTGCGGAGGTTCCTAGGGGCGTGTGCGTTCTACCACATCTGGGTTCAGCATTACGCACACATCGTAGAACAGCTCTACGGGCTGCTAAAGAAAGGGCGCAAATTCGACTGGGGCAAGGAACATACGGAGTCGGTTCGGAGATTGAAAGAAGCACTTAACACGGCACCGGCAGTCTGTAAAGTGGTTTACGGCAAGGACATTCCGATCTATGTAACCGTAGATACGAGCCCGACCGGAATAGGATGGGTGTGACATGATCGTGTGTAGACACGAGCGCGGACAGAGATGCTAAGAACAACTTGCATTTGGCAGATAAGTTTCTATTAATCAATATATGCACGTAGCGCTGTGGGTGATTCAACCGGATTAGTGCTGATGGTCGAGCGTAGGCTCTACAGTAGTCAGATACAAAGTGGAGTATGCACACAGAAGGTCAATCCCTGGTCGGGAGCACTCGGGCGTCTGACGCGAGCCGAGGAAGTGCCTTTTGGTGATCTCTCGTAGGACTCCTTGTCTGGTCTTCTCTCTATTCCCTTTTTTCCTCTCTCTTACTTCCCCAAAAATGACATCCCCGCAAACAGTCAAATGTCGCCCCCTTTATAGCACAAGGAGCAACCGTTACAAGGCATTCATGACTTGTCACTTTCCCTTCCTAGATTCTCCCCCCTGATTCGCTCTCCTCGTAACTCTCCCTACTTACGCGACGTCTGAATCCCTATTAATGCCTTAACTACCTAGTACACCTCCCTCTACCTATGCCTAGTACTTACACTATTTAATTCACTAGGGGTGTGCACTCGTGCACACCAGTGCTCCCGCGCGTTTCACCTTGTTTCTACCTATGGCCTGGAATCTTCAAGACATCCAACCCCACTAAACCGCACATACTCCGTTATCTGCTGGGCAGCGATTTTAGTGAGAGATTCCGGGCCATATGCTACTCGTCCTCCCCTTCTAAACCGACCCTTTCGGCTCCTGGGTCTGGTTCCGCCTTGCTCCGCCTCTTGAAGGCCTTTATCCGTTTCCCGACCACCGGAGTCGTCATTCGGGTCCCGTCGAGCTCCGCGAGATGATACGTCGCGTTATCATTGACGCTAATTACCACGTATGGCCCGAACCATCACTTCGCGAACTTACGCGTAGACCTATGCTGGTTGTCGAGGCTGCTATCGTAGACCAACACCCAATCGCCATCCTCGATCTTCCTTGGCCGGAGCTGGTGTGTTCGGTCGAACCGGGCCTTGTTTCGGATTCTCGCTTCTCTCACCCTAGCCGTGGCCCGCTCCACGTCTTCTGGCCTTCGCTCGAGCTGCCGGATTCGGGCCGCTAGCAATTCTTCTCGGCTCATTTCAGCATATGACATCTTCAATCAAAAACTTACATACTACCGCGGTGGTCTTGTTCATTAGTGCTCGGCCCTCTACCTGATTCATTAGGTCTTCTCTAGCCAGCACCAGATATCGCTTTTGACCCTCTCCTATCGACATCGTTACCAAGTCGACCATCCATTTGAAGTGCACGGTCGGGGGGTATGTTGGGTGCAGTTCGTCGCAGTGTCGAACCACCGAGTGCATCTAGCAGCTTTCGCACATGGACACGAAGTCGTGTACGCTCTTATACATACTCGGCCACTAGTATTTCTCCTTTAACTTCTCGAATATGGCCCATGTACCCCGGTGTCCAGACCAAGGGCTTACGTGGAACTCTGATATTAACTTCTCTTGATCACCCGCTCGCGCCATTACTCGGAGCGGAGCGTCGTGTCGCCTTTTTGGGACCCTCCAAATTTTTCCGTTCCGTAGGAAGTATCAATATGCCCTTTTGTAGAAAGTAACGTGCGGAAGCAAGTATGAAGACCGAACAGAAGGAAGGAAACTCAGGTTTAATGGAGAGCTTGAGCTTACACGGTATACGCGGGAGAGATAGAGAGAGTGAGAGAGAAGACACAAAAAACTATATTCAACAATAATACTCAGTCTGTACATAAGACGTGCTCAGTGAACACTTTTATACAAGCCCTAGAAGGACTGACCGAAGTACGGACAATACTTCAATGCTCATCAAGAGCTCCTACACTAACTCCCAAATATATTCCTCACAGAATATCTTTCCTAACGACCTCCCGGTTTACGCACTCGGCCTAACCGATCGGTCCCAACCGATCCGGTCCTCGGCTTCTTCAGCCGAACCGGCCGATGTTGAGCTTGTCTCTCAACACTCCCCCTCAAGCTCAACTTGAGGCTCTTCGGGATCCTCGGGCACATAGCTCCGATTCCTCCTGGCTTCACGCCTCGCTCGCGCTCCTCGACCTATTCGACTCCGCGCGCTTCAACCCTTCCAGTCGGCTTGTCTGCTCATGCGGCCCTTAGCTCTTCTGTTGTTGCGGTGTTGACGCTTCTCCTGCTGCCTTTTCTTCCGCTTGGGCCTCGATTGATTCAGCGTGTCTGAATCAAACATCCAAATCGACTCGGCTACTTCCGATCAGTTTTCGCTCTCGTCCGAGTTGGTTGTCTCCAACTTGTCTTCGGTCTTCTCGTCCTCGATTGCATCATCTCCCCCATGCGTGGTTGGCATCGGCTCTCTCCTTCGGCTACTCCTCTTCTGTCCGCTTTCGGACTTTTCCGTGGGTCCGCCCTCGGCTTCTTCAGCCGATCCGAACTCGAACTCGACAATCGAGTCTACCGACTCGGACTCGGTGTCACGGTCTCCGCTCCTTTCCTGCTGCCTTCCTTGGTCGTTCAGGACTGTTCTCCCCCTCAAGTTCGGCACATCGAGGTGACACAACCCGAGCGCACCTGAGAATTGTCGCAACTTGTCCAGACCAAGCGGCTTTGTGAAGATGTCGGTAGTTTGCCGATCCGTCGGCACGTACTAAAGTTCGACTTCACCGGAAAGGACACGCTCAGAGACGAAATGGTAGTGCACCTCAATGTGCTTGGTCCGTGCATGGAAAACGGGGTTCCTCGCGAGCTGGATGCTGCTGAGGTTGTCGCAGTAGATCGTCGTCGGATCTGACACCTCCACTTGCAGATCCTTAAGTAGCCGCTTCAACCATATGGCTTCGCATGTCACGACAGCCGCTCCTCGGTACTCAGCTTCGGTGCTCGACAGTGCAACTGTCGGCTGCTTCTTACTGCACCACGCGATCGCGGCACTCCCGAGGGAGAACACATATCCGGACGTGGATCGGCGATCGGCGGCGTTGCCAGCCCAATCAGCATCAGTGTAGCCGACTAACTGCGCGGCTGCACCGGTCCGATATAGCAGTCCCCGGTCCTTAGTGTCATTGACATACTGAAGTATGCGTTGCGCACACTGAAGGTGCTCCTCGGTAGGTCGCACCATGAACTGACTGATCACCCCGACCGGATAACTGAGGTTAGGTCGGGTGATGGTCAAGTATATGAGGCTTCCGACAATTTGTCGGAACCTCGTCGGGTCGCATACCTTTCCCGTATCGGGACGAAGCTTGATGGTTCTGTCTAGAGGAGTCGAGACGGACTTACAGTCGGCCATCCCGAGTTTGAAGAGCATACCCAGCACGTAATGACGTTGGCTGATCAATATGCCTTCGAGGGTACGGATCACTTCGATCCCGAGGAAGTAATGAAGGTCCCCCAGATCCTTCATGTCGAATGATGCCGCAAGCTGGAGCTTCACGCGGTCGATTTCACCTAGGTCAGCACCGGTGATGACCAAGTCATCAACATATAGTAAAATACTAACCGGTCCGAGTCGACCTTTCCGGATGAACAGGGAAGAATCCGAATTTGACGAGACGAAGCCCATCTGATGTAAGTGCCACCCCTTGGCCGCGGCTACTACGAGCAAAACACGGACGGTCATCATTTTCGCGACCGGCACAAACTTCTCATCGTAGTCGATGCCATGTTTCTGCGCGTAGCCCTTTGCCACTAGCCGAGCCTTGTACCGGTTGACCGAGCCATCGGTGTTGTACTTGACCTTGTACACCCACCTACACCCGATCGGTTTTACCCCCTTCGGTGCCTCAACCAAGTCCCAGGTCTCGTTCTCCGCCAATGCGTGCATCTCTTCCTCCATCGCGGCACGCCAATTCGCATCTTTAGCCGCTTCTGCGTAGCTCTCCGGCTCACGCACTTCCGCTACACGGGTCATGTACGCATAATGATGCGCCATGTACTTGTTGTATCCGAACCGCAAAACAGGATTCTTCTGGCGGGTAGATCGGCGTAATCTCACATTAGCCGATGTCGAGGCCTTCTCGGTCAACGCGGACTTCACCTTTAAAGTCCTGTCACCGGTTCCCTCGGAGTCGGACTCGTTCTTATCCGTGCCGGAATCCGACACCTTCTTCTTCCCTTTCTCTTTGCGCGTAAGCCATCTCCTTAGCTTCCTGCGCGGGGAATGCACGGCCGAGTCTCCACTACTCGCCGGCTCTTCATCGGACTGATCGTACCGACTCAGTCGTCCAATCGGTCCACTTAAGCAGAGTGAAATCGGACTCTCTTCGCGGGTCTCGATTTCGGGCTCATCCGGAGGCATCTCGGCCTCACTGACCTCATCGTTAGAACACGGATTGGACTCGGGGTTCGGAGTCGGGGGCTTGTACCAGGACGCGGACTCGTCAACCACAACGTCGCGGCTAACACGCGCTTGTTTGGTGCGAGGGTTATAGCACTTATAACCCTTCTGCTCGTCCGAGTAACCGACCAAGATGCATTTCTCGGCCTTTGCGTCCAGCTTCCTTCTTTTCTCCTTCGGTACATGCACATACGCAATGCTACCGAACACCCTCAAGTGTCGTAAGTTCGGCTTCGTTCCGAAATATAGCTCGTGCGCTGACACTTTGTCTCCGATCCGGTTCTGGATGTATACCGCGGTCCTTACCGCCTCGGCCCAGTAGAACTTGGGTAAGCTCTTCTCCTCCAGCATTGCCCGTGCCGCTTCCACAACTAACCGATTCTTCCTCTCAGCCACGCCGTTCTGCTCCGGCGTGTATCTACAACTGAATTCGCGGCGAATTCCCATTTGTTGTAGATAACCGTTGAATTGACCAGAAAAGTACTCTTTTCCGCCATCCGACCGCAAGCACTTGATCTTTCGTCCTGTTTCCGTTTCCACGAACCCTTTGAGGTCACGGAAACAGTCAAAGACTTCGCTCTTTCTCTCAAGGAGGTAGATCCACGTGTGCCGCGTGTGGTCGTCGATGAAGGAGACGAAATATCGGCTCCCGCCAAGACTAACGTTTTGTGTCGAGCTTATTCCGGCTCCGGTTTCGCTCGTTGGGGAAAGGAAGTTGGTGTTGCTTCCCGAGCTGGCAGGCTTCACAAATTTGTGCCTTTCGACCACTAAATTTGGGCAATCCGAACACTACCTGTTTCAATTCCAGATCTTGAAACCACTGGTAGTTGACGTGGCCTATCCGCTTATGCCACAAGTCGATGTCCGACTCGGTTTTTCTTCCCTTCGCGAACATTGCGGTGCTGCCGTCAGTGGAGTCGAGGATGAACATCCTCCCGTCTCTGCGCCCTTGCGCAATCACACGGCCTTCTTCCTCAATGAAGCACCCGAGGTGTGTAAACCGAACCTCCATCCCTTGGTCGACGATCTGTCTGACCGAGACCAGGTTTTTCGTGATTGTCGGAACGTGCAGCACGTTCATGAGTTTCCCTTTCTGTCCGACATGGCTAAGGGGAACTTCTCCGACATTCGCGATCGGATGCGGAGTGTCGTCTCCTGTTGCGACTACTCCATTTTGTATCGGTTTTTCAAGGTACGAGAACCACTCCTTATGGCTCGTCATGTGGTTTGACGCGCCGGAGTCTACGTACCACACCTCGTTTGATCTCGGGGTGCTTTATTTCATTGAGTTTGCTTTGTGTCTCGTCACGAAGGCAGACCCTTCTCCGACTCTCCCGGAGTCTTCGGCGTAGTGCGATTGCTGCCAATTTCCCTTGTCGGTATGTCTGGAGCCGTTTCTCTCCGAATCGGCGCGCTTCTTCCAGCACTCACTTTCCCTGTGGCCTTTCTTGCCACAGTACCAGCACTCCGCGATGGCCTTCCCTTGCCGGTTCTCATCGCTTCGACTCCCCCTATTTCCGGAGGGTCCGGAGTTGCTGTCGGCATCACTTCGGTGCCTTCTTCCTTGATCTTGTTGGCCGCCTCCATTGCGTGCCGACTCGCCTCGTCCTCCACGTCCACGGGGCCTATCTCCCTCCGTGTACAACATTCTGTTGTCGGTGTGCGTGCTTGTAGACGCACCCGCGTGGTTCTCCTCTACCAGGAGCATCGACTGTAAGTCAAAAAAGGACGGCGTATTCTCCCGGGTACACACAGCCGTTCGGAACGCTCCGAACTTCGACGCCAAACCTCCAAGACAGATCTGAACCATCTCGCTCTCCTCGATGTTCACCTCTATGGAGGCGAGGGAGTCGCAGATATCCTCGATCTTCGAGGTATAATCCGCCACCAACAAGTCACGTTGTCGTAGCTGGAGTTTCCTGGTTGTGGTGCTCGCGGCGAACATCTTCTTCAGATTTTCCCACGCACCCTTCGGCGTCTTTGCATCCCGAACATAGCTCAATAGTTGTTCGCCCACACAAGACGCGAAGCAGTACAATACCCTGCTCGCCGATTGCTCCCACGACGGGAAGTCTTTGTGTGTCGATTCGGGTGCCGCGTCATTAGCTCCTTCGACATAACTCCAGTAGCCATGCCCAAGCAGGTACTGGTGCATCTTGTAGGACCAAGACGCGTAGTTGGTTCTGTCGAGCTTCTCTGTTGGAAGCGAGCTCGCCATGCCTCTATCCATCATTCTTCTCGTTCTTCTTCGTCAAGTTGTGTCGGCTGCAGAGAGGTTCTCAACCCTCGCGCTCTGATACCATGTAGAAAGTAACGTGCGGAAGCAAGTATGAAAACCGAACAAAAGGAAGGAAACTCAGGTTTAATGGAGAGCTTGAGCTTACACGGTATACGCGGGAGAGACAGAGAGAGTGAGAGAGAAGACACAAAAAACTATATTCAACAATAATACTCAGTTTGTACATAAGACGTGTTCAGTGAACACTTTTATACAAGCCCTAGAAGGATTGACCGAAGTACTGACAGTACTTCAATGCTCATCAAGAGCTCCTACACTAACTCCCAAATATATTCCTCACAGAATATCTTTCCTAACGACCACCCGGTTTACGCACTCGGCCTAACCGATCAGTCCCAACCGATCCGGTCCTCGGCTTCTTCAGCCGAACCGACCGATGTTGAGCTTGTCTCTCAACACCTTTTTCAGATCTGTCCCGCTTCCTCCCTAGTCATCGAGGCGTCTGCCATCATTGTTTTTAGAAATCTTCCGATTAGAAGCTACTCCCCATCGTAGTCTTCTTCGTCGAATTCGTTCAGGGGCGGAGCGCTTCGCCCTTTTATCCTCATCCTTGTTGATTCGAAGAAGTCCGCGCCGACTTCTTCGTTTTCTGATACCATACCGTCCTCATCCTCGAACCGCTCTAGAAAGCATATCATCCATGGCGTTGTCTTTACCCAAGATGTGTCATATCTCTGGGTTCAGGGACTTGATGTACGCAATCCACCTGAGCATGGCCAGGTCGGGAGTTGCACATTCGGGGACCATACTGAGAATCGGCAGGCAGTCCGTTTCTATAATCACTTCTATCCCGATTAGGTAATCTTTGTCGACCTTAACCGCCGAAACGATACCCCATAGCTCGCGCTTGACTTGGGCGTATCCTCATTGTCGCTCGCTTAGTACCTTCGCACCGAACCGGATAGGGAAGCGCGTGCCATCTTCGTCCTCTTGATTTACGACCCATCCGATCCCGGTCGGGTTGGTGTCCACCGTGATTTAGACCGGAGTTCCTGGTGCACATTCTACTCTGCGAGATCTCTGATTGTCCAAAGGCTAATTTTTCTCCCGAGAAGGTAAGCCGCGCATCTTCGAGCCTCTGTAGTATCTTCTTGCAGTCGGAGATATGGTCTGTGACAAACCTTCGGCACCCATCCGCGCCGATCGATTCATCCTTGGTGTCCTCCGGACACCCCTTGATAGGGATATCGTCCAGGAAAGGCATGGTGATGCTCGGAATGCAGTCCCGCAAGATTCTGTTCATTGCATTCACCATGTGTGCCACTGAGTTGGTCCCTCCCTGTGGTAGGGTACACATTCGAACTAGCCTGAGAGGGGTTCGCATTGTTGTGATGTCCCTGCTTTCCACAGCCAGCTGGAACTGGTCGTACCCCGAGTAAAGGTCTCCGACTGAGTATATGGACCTTCCGGCGAAGGCTTCCATGAACTCATCGATCGATGGCCCAACTCTTGTATTGCGGATGGTCACCTTGTTGATCGGTTGTAAGTCCTGGACGAAGCGCAACGTACCGTTCTTCTTTGGTACCGTAAACCACCGGTTAGAGTAAGGGGCACTCGATGGTTCGAGGATGCCCAACTCCACCTTCTGCTTAAGGAACTCCATCAACATTGGCATGTGAGCTCTTGGTACTTGAATTGGTTTGAGACTCCATGGCACGTGCGGCACGGTAAAGATCACCATTGGTTCAACAATGGTTGGGTCAACACACCTGATCTCTCCCGGCGAGAATGCAAAGGCTTTCCCGTGCCTCTCGAGCATCCTTCTGGACCGGTCCTCTTCCGCCGCTAGTAGGAAGCCACCCCCACCAATCTTCAGCTCTCGTAACGTTTTGTCGGTGAAACGGTGTCCTATGCCGGCCGGATCTCGCAAGCTCGGGTCGGTAGCAACCCCCTTTATTCGTTCCCAGCTATCCTCCCGTAAGGGGTCCGCGACGGGCTTCACCTTCCGGTCCACAGTCTTGTACTTGGTGTCTACTCAGGCAATCCAATGTGCCCTGGTTTTTCTTTCGAAGTCCGCAATGACTTCATACATGTCAACCGAGTTGACCGGTATGACTCGGTCTTCGCTTAGGCCTCCCTCGACTACCTTCCTGATTTCTCCAAGGGTATCATCGAACGAGACCGCCTCCACAACTTCCCCAATCCCTTCGTCGTGACTCAAGGCTCCACACACCTTTAAGCGTATCTCGGCCCGCTTTCTTTCTTGGCCATTGATGCTGGCTATTGTACATCCGCCGTTGTCGGAGAACAAAACTTTCCTTCCTAGTTTACAGATGTGGGGAATTTTCCGGCTATCCGGACTATCGTGGCCCCACGCCCTGATAGCCCTTTCTAAAAATCCGCCTTCTCGTTATTTCCGAGGGTGTCCCTGTTCCGCTCGTGATTCTTCCGAACGATCAAAAATTGGACAGAATGACAGCCATCCTGACTCTTTACCCTTGCATAGGCTGAACCATTATCCAATACTTTCGTTTCCATTCTAGCCGATGTGATGTATGGTTCGCCTAGGATGACTGGGTGGGAGGACGTCTCTTGCACGAAAAAGAGTTGGTTTATATCGACGTCTCTGATGCTCACCCTAACGTTCGGGCAAGCCCCATGTAGTTCTTTTGTGGCTCTTGTAGCTGTGCATATCTTCCACCCATGTTTGGTGTTGATCGGCCAATTCCCCCTTTTGTAGAAGTCCATCAACATCAGGTTAATTTCCAACCCGTGGTCGATTAATGCCACCACTGGTTCCTTCATGTCCCCGATACGAACCGGGGTTTCTATAGTCACTCTTGCCTAGTGCGGCCTGGTGTAGTAGCTCTCCGCAAGCTCAACTTCCACGGCCATCTCGTCGAGGACTGCCGCCCTTACCTCAATTGGCTTCTCGGGCTCCGGCTCCATCGCGTGACGCTTTCTCTCCACGAGGTCCACTTCCCTTAGTGTGAGTTCTACACGACTGTCGAGAACTCGCTCCTCTAGAACCTTTTATAGGTTCGTTGTTTTCTCAATCTCCGAGCTTAAACGGAAGCTCGGAACCTTGCCCTTCTCCTTCTCCTGTGGCCCGGTCGGAGTGGCATCATGCCTTTTCGGCGTGCTTCAGGTGTCATACCTCCCCGAAGGACCTGCTCCCCCGGTTTTCCCCGCTCGCCTTTCGTCGATCAGGGCCTCGTAGTTCCTACACGCAGCCTCCACAAAGCCAGTGCTCTCCTCAACGGGGTCGCTCAAGCTGGTAACTTCGCACACACACTCCTCCGCCCGCTCCGCTTCTCCCTTCTACAGCCTTCCTTTGGACAAGGTCTCAAGAATAACCGGCCATAACCCAGGGTTTGAATCGGGTTTGGTCGCCCTTTCGCCTACGTGGATGCCGGCCGAAGCCGAGTAGTGGACGGCATCGACGTGTCGTGCCGTGCCGCAGCCTCTTCCATTAGCCTCTTCATTCCACCTCGCCTGAAATTCGCGTCAAGCAATCTTCGTGTGTCGCTCGCATGTATCCTGCCATTCAAAAGATAAACTACATTACTTCTGAGCGCTTCACCGAGGTCAATGTAGTCTCTCCGAGAATGTCCGGTGGCGTCGCACCATATGCACCGCTAATTGGCCGGCAGTCGTCGGTCGCACTGTCGCGAAGTTTCGCGTTCGCGTGTAGGAAGAGGCGGGACCACGGGGGTCTTGGACCAAGGAGAGAGAGAGAGAGAGAGAGAGAGAGAGAGAGAGAGTTGCAGATACACAGAAAGAAAATAAGAGCAAGAAACAGGAATCTGATTACTATGATCAGTAGCTTACAACTCGAACAGTTCCAACCAGCAACCCGGTAATGGACCTGACACGGGGTCCTACTCACGCACATAGACGATAGCCACACAACTCGAAGAAACAAAAAAAAGGGGGGGGGGGGGGGGGGGGGGGGGGGTGGAGAAGAGAGAGAGAGAGCCTCTGTTGGAAGCACACGGGCTGTCCATGAAGCAGAGGCAGCGAACGACGATCGGAAGAGAGAGAGCTCGGCCCTCGGTTCTGCAGCAGCACTTCGTCCTTGCCAACGCGCGATCCCTTTTCTTCCTTAAATAGTCCTTAAATAGTTCCCTTAAATAGTCCTTAAATAGTCCTTAAATAGTTTGACTAGAGACCCTTCTTCCCTAGTCAAATCGCTTTATTCCATGTCCCTTTCGATAGAGATACGCGCAAATCCCCTAATAAATGTGTACTACCTAGTATTTACATCAGCCGACCTAATTATGAATTATGTCCAAAATATCAATTCTCGCGTCCGCCTATGTAAGAGCCGGTTCATGCTCCTTTTTCTTCGATTCCACCTATTGCCGGTTTTCTTCACGACATCCACCCCCACCAAACCGCGCATCCACCGGCATGCACCAGAGACGGGTAGATACCGAAGAAAACCGGCTTTAGTCGTCGGTCTTCGATTCTTCGCCAGGCCCAGAAATTGTGTTGTGGCAAGAAACAAGGAGAAGTTAAGGATAGACACGATTTCCCGACATCCTTCCTTGCACATCTTGAGAGAGCCAAAAAAGAAAAGAATTGTCGCTTAGTCAAGGCGTACGAAATTGAGGAAGATGGCTCCTTCAAAAAATTTAGCCACAAAAAGGATATTACGAGAGATCTTTACTACAACGTGGTTTGCGGCGATGTCGTTGACATGATCCAAAAAGTGCCAAAGAAGGAATATACGCTAATGATTGTTGATATTCCATATGGATTTCGAATGGAAGGGTCATCATACAACGATGAACCATTTAGGTTTAAACAGTTAGAGAAGATGGTCAAGGATTTTGTTGAGCTAACGACCACATCCTTGTGGAGGATAGTTGTCTTTCATAGTATGGACCAAGGGTACTCGGTAGCTCAAGCTTTGAGATCTCGTTGCCATGGCATCGAGAACCTTGCATGGTAAGGATTATTTATATGTCTCATTCACTATATTGCCTTTCTTAAGATTGTTCAATCGATTCTTAACTCGATGTAATATTTGTTATAGGATAAAAACCAATGTCAATAGAGGGCCAACCTTTCGGTTCGTAAATGGCATCGAGAACCTTGCATGGTAAGGATTATTTATATGTCTCATTCACTATATTGCCTTTCTTAAGATTGTTCAATCGATTCTTAACTCAATGTAATATTTGTTATAGGATAAAAACCAATGTCAATAGAGGGCCAACCTTTCGGTTCGTAAATGCCATTGAATACATTACGGTTGGCTACTTCGATGAAATAAAGAAACAAAGAATCAAAAGTCGAAGGGAGGATGAAGTGACGTGAGAACAATACACCATCATTCCAGCGTCGTAGCTAATGGTGGCAATCGCAATCCCGACGACTCACCTTCATTGGAAACTCCATAGTCTCCTTTTCTTTCATTTCGTATTCGTTTGTGCTCTATTCGTATGACCATTTTGTAAAAACCATCAAAATTGTGGTACTCTATCTCGAATCGTTGTAAACATAATTTGTAATGATATTGCTTATGTTAAGAATTAGGTAAGTAATTAAGAGTTAATTAGTACCTAATTATGTGATAAAGTTGATAAGCAAAAGATTATGTGATATGTGTGTGTGTGTGTGTGTGTGTGAGAGAGAGAGAGAGAGAGACTTATGAATAACGCAAGATGGGGGATGAGTAAACTAGAGTGTATATTATAAAACATCATCAAATACAAAAATACCTACAATGAGGTATATATAGATCTCATGTGCAAGGGTGCACATGTGTGAGGATAATATAGGTACAAAAGTGTAAGTCCTATATTAAATGTACTTGGGAGTCGAGGATCTAGAATATCCCACGTAAGTACAAGGTCCTATTTAAGGTGTTATAGTCAACACTTCTAACTAGATTCTATCTAGGTAACTACGAATTTACATGGTTGACTAACTAACTAAACTAAGTTGAGCTTGATCCCTCAACAGCTTATATATATTTTGCTCACATTTTTGTCTTAATCTAGTGTACATTTCCTTAATCGCATATCATGATCTTACCCTTGTGTGTTAATCATCATTCAAGTCGTTGTTTCCTTCGAGTCTGAAGAGACTTTGAGTCTAGCTCCCTTCAACTTTGGGGACCTTTTGACTTTGGGCTATCTTCGACTCCAATATCCAACATCCAACACATTGACACCACCATCATATACATGGCTATATGTGCCATGTAAACGATGCCTTCATGATTAAACAAGTTTTGTCGTCCAACATTGGTGTGCATGAGGAGCATCGATCTTTTGTTATTTGAATGACTTGAACATTTCCATGGTTCATCGACCACCAACACTAGAACTCCTCGTCCACCCACACTTGGAACTATTCACGTCTCTCTGTACATGAATAAGCATATTCTTATGATTAACCAAGCTTTGTCGTCCAACATTGGTGTGCATGAGTAGCAACGATCTTTTGTAACTTATTCGAATGACCAACATTTCCATGGGTCATTGACCACCAACACTCGAAGTCCTCGCCCATCCACACCAACTATTCGCATCTCTCTGTACATGAATAAGCATCCGACGGAAAGTGAAGAAGGTATAACTTTCCTGCACTACCGAAGAGGCAAATGATCGCGACACGTAACGTGATTGTTGAGGCGGTCGAAGTCCAGGCCATGTAAGGTTCTCAGGATCGGTCGGTACAGTCGGCGTCCCGCTCGGCACATAGGCCTTCGGGGTTATGGATGCATGGAAGGAGTCGATGGGCAATAGATAGAGTGAGCCGAGCCCATGGGACAAATGTTGTCCAGGCGGCCCGGGCTTGGGAGTGTCTGCCCGGACAATTGCAGTCCTGACCATCGACCACCCATATGTCCGCCCACGCCCACGCCCACCCCCACCCCCCACGAACCAATCTCTCTTGGAGGCCTATATGGTTGCTTGGCAGCCACCATAGATCCCACATATGTATGTATGTATGTATGTTCTGATGAAGCATCCATCCATAGCCATGGGAGCCATGGTCTCACCTCTCCAACGCGCCGTCCATCCATGATTCCATCCATCCATCCATCCACTCACAGGTATCTATCCATCCATCTCTCTCTGATCTTTAATCTGATTTTCCCTCCCTCAAATCTATCCACCATTTTGGTGCATAGGGCGTGCTAATCTTTTCGTCGGATTCACGTTCATGTAAACACTTCATATCTCTCCACATAAATCACTGTTACTTCTTACTTGGATCTTTCCAAAATCACACGCATCTAGTAATCCTTACATATATGTATCTTGTGTCAACGTCTCTTTTGATATTTGCACACACATGCATGTCGTAATCCTCACTTATACCACGTGTTAATCCGTCATTTGATCTTGCCACTCACATTTATATCTCATAATCCTCACATATATGATGTGTTAATCTCCCTTCAATCATTGTATCTTTTCGCCTTTTTTTGGTTTGATCTGACAGGTTTCATCACATATCTCTTAATCCTCACATATATGATATGTTTATCCAATCTTTGATCTTTTTATTTCTCCATCTTTTTTTCCTGTTTGATCTAGGTAAGTTCCATGGCATACCTCTTAAACTTCACATATACAAGTTGCGTTAATCCTTCCTTTACTCTGTGTATTTGTTTTCCATGTTTTCTTGATTTGATCTGTGCAGCTTTCACTACATATTCTTTTTATTCATGTCTTGAGAACATGAGTTAAAGAAGATTGTCGTTGTTAATCCTTTCCTTAACCCTTGTATCTTTCTTTCCGCCTTCTTTTCTTAGGTAATCTATTCAGATTTCCTCGCAGATTCCTTCCGTGCACGTTATAAGAGACGTATAAGAAATAGTTTGTCTTTATTCTTCTCATATTGTCTTGGAAACTAAGAGAAGAAGACGAAGAATATTGCCTTGTTATTGTCAATCATTTCTTTAGTATTCATCTATATTTTTTAATCCGTGCAGGTTCCATTGCATATTCTCTTTGCTCATATCTTGAAAAAGCATGAGTAACAGTACTAGAAGAAGCTCATCTTTCAAAGTTCTGCCTAGAAACAGTCCTGGCGATGGCGAGCTTCTTCATCACTACGAAGACAATGGAACCATGGCTGCAACAACGAGAGGAGATGGTCCTCACAGGAGAAGGAACAGGCAAAAGAGCAAGAAACTCGGTCTTTCTCAAACATCTATTCCTCTAAAGTTAGGCTTAGATCTCAGTTTAAGCCCAGATTTACTTGGAGATGGATGGTATGATGGAAATTTGCACACATCTTTGCGTCAAGGTAGATGTTATGATGGAAGTATGTCTGTCGTTTCTACTCCTGAACAAGGACTAGAGAGCTCTGAAGGATTTCTTCCTGTCAAGGCTAAAGAGGAAGTTAAGCCAAAACAGAACCTCCTTGTGAAGGCGGAAGATGAAGTTATGCCAAAACAGGAGCTTCTGGTGAAAGCGAAAGAGGAGCTTGTTAAGGTCACTGGTGATCATGTAAAGGCCAAATATGAACTTGTTGAGTTGAAAGATGAAGTTGTTAAAGCTAGAGATGATTTTTTAAAGCCAAAGAACTTCATTAAGCCAGAAGATGATTTTCTAAAGATGAAAAATGATCTTTTAAAGCTTTTTGGCCATGAGTCTGAATCTGGTTCTACCAATATACAGCTTAAAAGTAATGATCCTATTGATCTGTCTTCTTGCTTGACGGTAGACTCAAACAGTATATGCACACCAAACTCCACAATTAATGGAATATTGGTATGTATGATAACTTCAGATGCTTATGCTGATGGAGATACATTTTAAGAGTAATTCATACTGACCTGTATGCATGGTGCAGTTCAGTATCCTTTACTGAAGGATATGCATATTAAGAGTAATCCTCACCTAAATTTATTTTAATCGCATGCTAAGAGCATTGGTAATGCATGGTGCAGTTCTTCATCCATTACTGAGGGAAATACATGTTAAGAGTAATTCTCACTGAAATTCTCATGCTAAGAATATTAGTGTCTATAATGAAATTCAGTTTCCTTAAGGGAAATGCATGTTAAGCATAATGCTAACCGATCTTGTTTTAAATACATTTTCAAAAGTGTACTTATAACGTCGCAAATCTTGAACCTTTATTTAATTGCATCTTAAGAATAACCCTGAATATTTGCAATCTGGAAACTTAATCTAATTGCATTGGTTCAGGATTTGAAAAATAAAGACAGTGCTATCATAAAGAATCAAGATTTGAGTGTGGAAGCATCGTTTGTTGATGCTGTTGCTCGACAGTCTTCATTTGGTGATAGCGATGGATATAACTTCGATATTACTTATAAAGCTCATGTATCACCAGGTATTCTTCTATTTTGAGGTTGCTCAATGTATTTCATTTATTTTGAAGTTTTTTGTAGTATCAATTTATCCCTTCCAGCAACCAACAAACAGTTTTGTCATGAAGTCTGTTTGCATGACACTACTGCATTCATGAAATAGTACCATTTATTCTACAACATTGTTGATTACATGAAAAAGCAAGAAATTATTAGCTGCATATACACAATGAATTATCCAAGATCATCTGCATCCGATATACATGATGAAGAGTTGCATTGATCATCATTGGAACATGAGTGGCAATTTCTGAAGTTGGATGAGCAGGTCTATTTTGAACTATATTGCTTTTTATTTCAACAGCTATGCTTACTTTACAGCATCAAATCCACTCTCGGTCTAGTTTTAAGTGAAAGGTTCTGAAATACCCCTTGATTTTTTATTATTTTCCAAACTTTGGTTAACCTCTGAAAGAGAGAAAAAAGGGATGAATTAACTGTGCAATTGCTTAAACAGCACATGTAATTGAGAAAGGAAGGATACTTTGACATACTTGCTCAAATAGCACATATAATTTCTTTTTGCAGTTGACCAAGGGCATTCAGGAAAATAAAGGAACTGGGTATTTCAGAGTTTTTCTATATTTGTAGTGGCATAATTATGCATAACAGATTGTTTCAGACCTCTTTGTTAGGTACTGCTAATACACTGCCAATCTCATTAACCAACCATATACTAATCATAGTGTTAGGACCAAGAGAATAGTAGCAAAATGCTAAGTTGGGCCAATCTTTGTAATCTTTATTTGGAATACAAATGTAAAACCATTAGAGAATACAACATGGAACCAACAAGTAGAGAATACAATGTAAGACTGAGAAGAATAGTGGCAAATGCTAAACCTGTAGATCTACATGGTAGTTGCCTTCACTACGTGGAAGTTTCATGATGCTAGATTGGATCTTTGATACATAGTAAACATTGATTAGCAGATATACGTGGTTATCACTGGGCACTTGAAAGTATGTTCAAGTTGAGTGACCTTCTGTAATGTTTTTTGTTTCTCTCTTGGAGGAGGGGGAAATTGGAGGGTGAAAGCTAGCTGTCTGCTATACTGATTTTTATAAAAGGACCTTTTTTTTCTATAATTGTAAGTTTTGTTCTCTAAAATTATTTCCAATGTGTCTTATTGTACTTCTTTAACTGCATGAAACATGTTATAATTCTTATCTGCATAGTCCATGAATGTCTTATTGTGCTATGATATTTATTGTACTGAGGTTTCAAGTCATTTTAAAAGCAGGTCCTGCACCAGTGATTGTATCACCATTTGATTATTTTGTTGGTGAAGTTCTACGGTCATCTTGTACCTCACAAGTACAATCTATTGAGAATGACAAAAAACGGGAACATGTCTACAACACAATGTTCCATGTGCCCTGGAGATGTGAGTTGGTGGGTTCTTTTGAGCTACAATCATTCGAATTTGGATAAATGGGGGATTTGGGCACATTGGTTAATCCTTTCTCTGTGTCCACTTATTGCAGCTAATAATTGTAGGGTTCTTTGTTTGCTTGGATTCATTTTTGACATTGTTGACCATCATGCCTGTGAGGGTCTGCATATTTCTATGGAGGCTGCTTCGCAGTAGAAGGTAAGATTTCTTTACTGTCACAAGATGACTTCACAGGGCGAAGTTAGAACCTGATATTATACGATAACAGAAAAATGAAAACATCCAGAAAACCCGAGTTTTTCTTTATTTCCTGAATGCCCTTGTGAATCCCATCTCAAACATTTATATGGGATTTGAGTGATTCTGTGGTCAGTTCTTCTCCTTTCTCCCTCTTTTATGTATTGGATGTTGGGCACAGGAATTTGGGGAAATAAAACTAGGGATATTTGTCAAAATGAAAAGCTCAGAATCCTTTCATGGCTCTTTTCCTGATAATTTTGTAGTCAATTCTATCATTAATGATTGCAGCTATATACTTTCCTACTAAAGTTTCCATAAGAACTCCAAACTATCCATAACTTACTTTATAGATTATAATTATTCTATTCTATCACAGGAAGTTTCGGAGACTGCGTGCAGATGAGCTTGGAGATTTGGGATCTCTCCTTGTATTGGTGGCCGGGGTGACTTTACTGCAGCAAACTGGTAATATTTGGTGAAATCCGGTTCTTTGGGTACTGGATTATCTCCTGTTGATGCTTACATGCATCCCAAATTTTCATTTAAGATATCAGCTATATTTATCATATGATAAGGAGTCAGGCAACCATTAAGCTGTACGTTGTATACAATGTATTGGAGGTAAGGTAAAATTGATAATACTCAAATTCCTTTGTTATAAAGAAGTTCATTCCAAGATGCTAATTTTTTTAATGCAGATACTTGACAAGCTATGCCAGTCTTTTGGCAGTGATGTGCTCCAAGTACTTCTGAACTCTGCAGAAAATGTGGCAACTTGTTCACATCATGTTCTCCTATCAGAGGCACTTAGGCTTACATTAGACCAGGGCATAGCTGTCTTCTCCTCTGATATCCTCACCATTAATTTAATGTTACCTTCTGTGCTTTTTTGTTTCAATTATCAAGAGGGATTTCATTCTTTATTTCTTTAACTGTTATCACTTCTCCATTCATTCATCATCTTGGCCCAATCAATTACAGTGTCAGCAGCTATACGGTCTCACAATAATGCTTTGTTGACACTTTTGGTATCCAACAATTTTGCTGAGATCAAGAGTAACGTTTTCAAAAGACTAACCAAAGACAATCTTCACAAGCTCGCATACTTGGGTATGCTATATACAGCCTAGATAAGGAAGGGAAAATCTCTGAAATGCCTCCAAGTTTCTCTTTATTTCCCTAAATATCCGTGGCCAACCCCGTCAAGGAAGAAAAAGTTGATGGGTTTGACCATAGAATTGCTCAAATAGCTCATACGCTTGTGAAAAAGTGCATGAATTGACCTATGGTTGGTCAAATAGTGATATAATCTTGCTCTTTTGGGGGCTTGATTAAGGGGATTTGTGGAAATAAGGAAAACCTAGAGGCATTCGGATAAATAAGAAAGCAAAGGGTATTTGGAGCTTTTTCCTGTCAGGACTGTAATTTATTGTAATGTAACTATTATTTTGATTGCAGACACGGTGGAACGGTTCCATATCGTAGCACATCTTTTTTTTGTCTTAGCACAAAACCTTTTAGCAGCAAATGAACCTTGGCTTTTAGCATTTGTTTGGGTGAGTATGAGTGCTTTAGGGGAGAGACTTTTGTGAAGTTTTATTTGGACATTTTTTTTCTATTGGAGTACAAACCGAGTTTCTATCTAATCATGAATAATATTTATATTATGCAGAATGCAGGTATTGTGTTCTCCTGTGAGGTTCTAGTGGATGTAATCAAACATGCTTTTCTTGCCAAATTTAACGAAATAAAGCCATCAGCTTATTCTGAATTTCTTCTGTCCCTCTGTGAAGAGGTATTTTTCTTATTCTGATATGCTTTTATCATAGTGCAGCATGCTAGGTTTATATAATATTCTGAACCTGGTAATGGTATTATTTTCTGCCTTAAAAGAGTGCAACTCAGTTTTTCTTCAGATTGCAAGTTTAACAAATTGGTCTGTGAAATTCTGTTTATACTGTTACTCCACATATAATCCAACTACAATTGAATAAGGTAGGGGTCAAACATCAATTGAAGATTATTGTAAAGGGAACTATGAAATATATGCATCTAATTACCGAGGAAAGTATTCGGAGTCCTTATTTTAGACCATTTCTAGAGTCTTGCATAGCAGTCTGAGACCTTTTTATCAATCACATTAATTACCCTCTCTTCTCACACATGAAACATACACCTAACCTAGACCATACTCTCTTATGTGAATGAAGATGGTGAGCATTTTCTAATCTTCTAATTCATTCTTTTCTGGATTCTGAGAATTTTAGCCTGTATATTATATTTTTTTGCAGTATATCTCATATTACTAGTGGCAAACCTCTGTGAGATGAAAATAAATGAAATCTCATTGCTGAACTAGTGTTCAAACGAAAATAAAATGAACTAAGACTAAGCTAAATGTGTTCATTATGAGAACTTGCATGAATTATTTCGTTGAATGCTCCAAATGAGGCAGTACTGATTCCATGTTGTCAAATGTAGGAATGAAATGTTTAATCCCTGTTGTGAAATGTAGTGACCATTTCATAGTGAGGTATGACACAGATAAAAGGAGTATGCTGATGAACTAATGTGATGGTTGAAAACTAATATAATAGCACCCATTTGGGGCCTGTTGACTTTCTTGCTTGTGAGTTATTCATCTTGTTGGTTGAAACTGTTATTGCCTGTGCAGACATTGTCCACACAATCAAGGGAAGTTCATAAGACAATGTCATTTGTGCCCTTCGCACCTGCATGTGTGGTAAGTCCTCTTTGTGGACAAGTACATGACTAAAGGAGTCAAGACATTCCATATTCTCTCATGTCTATTATGATAATTTATAGCCTGAAGAAAGTATCATTGTAAATGTCATGCTGAAGATTCAATCAAGGGGAAATTTATATCCTGATTTTGGAGAATAGAGTACGATGTTGGATATCAGAGAGTAACAGATCTACTCCAGAATATATAGGCGTTTTTTAACCTGTATTTCTGCCATAATTTGGGGAATCCAGCTCAAGGAAGTCTGCACCTATTACGCATTTTTATGATAGTTTCTAAGTTCCAATTTTTAATATGGGTTAAGTAAGATTATTTTTGACAGATTGATTATCAATATTAAACTTCGTGAAATCGTAAAAGCAATGCATATCATTACACAGATTCAATAAAGCTATGTATCGTGATAAGCTACACAGTATTTAATGAACCTCAAAAAAAAAATTCAGATTCATCATAAAATGTCTTTTTGACAGGTTATTCGAGTTCTCATCCCATTGTATGCAGCTTATCTTCCGGGTGTACCATTTTGGCGGTTTTGCTGCATGTTTATCTATGGTATAACTACATATTGTTTCCTTGTTGCATTGAAAATCTTGATTTCTCTCGTATTGGTAAAACATGCAAGCTGGTATGTAGCAAGATATAAGAAGAAAAACAAACTTTATCACCTTGATTAATATAAATAGTACAATTTCTTGTGGAACCTTTCGATTTGAGCATGGAAAAAATTATATGGTTGTGTTGGTTGGAAAATAGACATATCTTCAAAGAATTTTCTAAAGCTTCTTTGAACCTTCGAGGAAATTAAGATTTTTTTTTATCACATTCATATCATTTGTTTACTATTATGCCAAAGCCTGCAAAGCGTTTGGGTTGCAAATCCTGTATATTGTTATGAGGCATTACGTTAAAACAACTTGAGACTAACAGAATGCCAAATATCCATAGCCATATTTGAGCTTATATGTCAAAAGACATTATGATGGTTACTGAACTGTGATGGCTACACATAAAATTGTAAATGTATTTGCATGATCATATTTATTTCGCCACAGGTACCATGGGTGTGATTGTATTTACACTGCTTCAGATTTTGGATTTCAGACATGTAATTGTCACCTATGTATGTATATGAATCTAATCATAAAATAGTCATGCCATACATGTTTTGAAAATTTGCCTGACGATACAAACGCACTTGTGATATGCGAGAATTTGAGCTATGCTGAGTTTATTAATTAATTAATAAGCAATTTTATTTGGTTATATTAGGTTCTATAAATTTAGGCGGGGATAGCCAAAATGGGGTGGCAAATAGCGCTTTCCTATATTTATTAAGTCCACCTTGATAAGTTATGACATACAAAAGATCGAGAACCAATTGATAATGCATCAAAATACTAAATGAAAAAAGCATCTGTAGCCCATTTTAAGACATCACAAGAATTGTATATGAACCCATCCCCCATGGAAATATTGACACACAGCCTCACATCTAAAACAAACCCCAAGATCAATACTCTTTTTAGAAATAATGAGACATTAAAACATCTATAAACTATTACCAATAACTCAACACCACAAAAGAACTCAGCATTTAAATTGTACCAAGTAAACATGTGGCTGTGTTATAACACACCAAAACACCAATGACGTTACATTGCATTCAGATTACAAGAAGTGTCCTTCAGCAATGCACCCTACTCCTTGGAGAATACATTCTCTCTTCTGCGCAAAACTCATTTTAAAATTTCTTTTAATACCTCCCATTTACATGGTAGAAAGGCAGCTATAGAAGAGATTAATAGCATTTACATGACAAAATGGGTAACCATGTAAGTCATGAATCTCGATGTTACCATATCATAAAGGAATCATCATGACAAAGATTCAGGAGATCCACTAGCATTCCTTGTAATGTTTCTAAGATCAGTGGTCTAGGAATCTCTTGCCATTTTGATCATGTTCTGCTTGTGGACCCACCTGAAGTTACCAATCAATAAAATATGCAATAATGTCAAGCATCATCACAGCGAAGACTTAATAGGTCTACAAGTATTCCTCGTAATGTTTCTAAGTTGAGTGGTCCTAAGAGCCTCTTCCCATTGTTTGAAGTTAAATCTTCCGTTCGGTCATCCTCTGCCTTTAGACCTGCCTGAAGCCACCAATTGATGCAATATGCTTGAACATCAAGTGCAGCAAAAAGAACAAAGTCCTCCTTGTCCTTGATATCGAAGGAAATGCTCAACATATTCCTTCTTACCTTCAGACCCATGACCATTGCCTCCTCATATAACCACCTTGCCAGCTGTATTGCAAGCTGAACATCCAATAAACGCATTGGTATGATGTAAAATTTGTCAAGATTTATACTTGTAACAAGATTCAATGTTCTAAATTATTATGTGAAGACAATGTAGATAAAATGGTGAATGGATGGTATTACTTCTACTAAGTTGGGTAGATGTTCTTATCAAGTAAAAAGGGTGGAACAAATAAAATGTTTAAAGATCAAGTAAATAAATGTCGAATATTGTGGTTCTGATGGAGATCAAGATGTTCACATATAAAATAAAACACTCGCTTTCTATATTCATCAAACATACAATCTAGTTTTATATATCTATCACCTATGAGAAAATCTGTATAAATAAAGTGTCCTTCGAGTAAAGTTAATGACAGACTTTTTATACCCACCATTTATACTTTGATGCAGTTGATACGTGAAACTTTACAGAATTGACACCTCATCACTCTCATGTTGGTTGTGAATAACTAATTGGTGCTTTATCGTGAAGAAGTATAAAAGATCTCTCATATTCCATGCACAATCTATGTCAGTCCAGTTCTATTGATGTTTCTATAATTAATTTTACATGTATCACTAAGACTCATTAAATTTTCACTTGGGTCAATCATTGAGTAATAAGTATAAAAACATACAACATTTCGCTTGGTGAAATCAATGTAAATTAAACAAGACATTACATTATTTCAATATTTCCTATGGATTATGTATATGCTTTAAGGCTAGAGGGAATAGAAAGTAAAACTTATACCTGATATAGAAGGAAGCCTGGCAGCTCAGCCAAATCACATCTATGTTTGGATCGTTGGAATACACTTGGAAGTGAACCTTCTGGTATGTCCATTGATTCTACACCTTCTACGAAAATAGAAGTGTCATATACAAGAACTTTGAGTTGGAACTTTGTTCTACCTTTCTTCTGTGCTTCGGCCCACCCAACCATGCTCATCTTCCATCCTTGTACTAGTGGTTGAGGTATCTCCAATTTAATCATCCAAATTGTGAGCCTTGCATTCCAAGTAGGATGAAATAAGAGAAATAGGTAAGGAACTCTGCATACCTGCATTATGCACACAAACTAGGCAAAATGATGTCTGGAAAGAAACGGAAAAGAAATCAATGACTTTCTTTGAGGATGATTAGCTACTTCATTGTTTATTATTTTCAGCCATGGGATAACTAGTTTAGACTCATTTGATTGAATGCAATCATGATCAAATGGATCTACACTCAGAAGGGACAAACAAATCCTGCTAGTTTGGCAGTTTAAAATCACTGTAAGATATCTCCTGTCTGAACATTGCATTCATTAAGACTCTTGAAGTACTGTTTGGACAGTTGAAAGGGCTAGTTATCCTTCTTGTTTTATATTTTGCTTATGATCTCTATTTCGAGCTTATACACATTTTGCATAAGATGGTATATACTATCATACCTATTTTGTAGTTTGAAAATAATGATAAATGAAGCAGTGAGTTCTAATGTGGCTAATGAACTATTACGTAAAAGTCTCAACTCTAAACAGTAAAAGAGCAAGCATTATTATCATTTAGATAAAAAAGTATTTGTGAAGGATTAGAAAATAAAGGAATTTACCAATTTTTCTAATTCTGAGAGTACTTTAAAGCTGAAGATTCGATGACGCATGGTCAACGCAAAGTATTTCAGTGGCGTGATACCTTCAACAACCACCAAATCTTGTGAAGCACTGATTAAGGAATCTCTCAATTTTGTCAACATCAAAGCTCCATCTGTAGTTCTACTCTGGTTTGCTTTGGATGTTGGATATGGTGATGACTCCGGTACTCTAGGGCATACAAAAGCACTTTTATAGAAAGCCTGGTGTAAACATACCATTGCACTCATGTCAGCCAAGAAGTTTGTGCATTTCTCCTTTGATTGCTCACCATGTCCTTGTGCTTTGAGATTAGGTTCTTCAGATTTGATCTCCTCATAATTCAGCTCATTTTTTATCATTTTGGATTCTTCAGTCGATTTATCATTTTTGTTTATCTTTGAAAGCTTTAAAACAAGGGCACATGAATGTCCCAAGCTGAGTCGGACACTGTTCTCGTTAACACCAGTGACGACCAACCCAGATGAAGATAACAAACCTTCTCTAACTGTCCATTCAAAAATCTGCATTAAGTGCAGACAGGTGTAAACAAATTAGATTCACAGCAAAAAGCTATCAGAGAAATATTATGCATTCCTTCAAGGGAAAATTTGGATAATACCTTAAGAAACACCTTATATCGACAATACACCTTATCTATTGTATTAGATATAATATCTCCTAGTATATTGTATTAGAGGAAATACAGATACTACAGAGAATATTGACAATACACCTTATATGTTGCATTAGGTATAATACCTCCTAGTATTTTTCTAATTATGAATACCTACCCCTCGCTAAAAAGTAACAACATTAATCTTCCCATTCTATTAACAAAATACATTTAAGCCAAACATACTGATCTATTAATTTCCATGGCATGACCTTTGAAAAAATAAAAAATGCAAAACGTTAGCCTTTGTGAAATGAAAAGATTTATCTGTTTCTTGGTGGTAATGCACACATTCTCAACGTTACTTTCTGACCAGTGGTATTATTTAGTTTCCCCTAATATATATATATATATATATATATATATATATATATATATATAGTTTACCTGCTCTTCAACTAGAGCCATTTGGATGCGTCGAAGCACTGAGTGAGCTGCAATTGCCCCTTTACTGACAGCATCTCCAACATCTTTTTCACTGGAAACACTAGGTTTCCTCTCAGTTCCTATGGCATCGCCATCACGTACAGCTGTATCAGATGATATTGTAGCCAAGTTATCCTTCGAAATGTGGTTGTGAGGGATATGGGGCCCAACAAAGTGAATGTCAATGGTATTAATGCTATGGCTTGGGATATCAGCAATGAGTAATCCAGTCGAATCTTGTTCAACGTTAACAGAATACAAGCCAGCTGATCTTGCTGACAACCCAGCCAGCATTTCTATTGGCATTTGTGGATAAGTCAAGTCAATGGTGAAACCCGCATTCCCACCTGGACCTGCTGAAATGCCTCGGAGTCTTTTTACTTTCCAATGCTGCTGAAGCCTAACTAGCATTTAAAGAATTCAGTATAGAATTGAATTGTGCAAGAAATGTACTGCGAAGACGAAATGAATATTGTTAACTTTATTGGGTAAGGGATGAAATTCCTTCCAACCCTGCAGTAATATACCTCATAAGGGCTCCATAAAATATGGCTTCTCTATCAACTTGTTGCTCCAATGCTTTTGCAGTTTGTTTCAAATATTTTCCAATTTTCTGGAGACAAAGAGAAGCAATGAGCAGTGAATCTAATAAAAAATGCATATTAACAAATATCATATAGTTATGTAGAGTATGAAGCTATATAGTTGTATAGTTATATAGAATACATTGAGCATTATATAGTGTATGTAGTTATATATAGTTCTATAGAGTATGTAGGTACATGTGTACAGATTATGTAACTACATAGTTGTATAGGTTATGCTGTTACCGTGATCATCAGAACAGACCTGAAGACAGGAAAGAAGTTTTGACGAGAATTGATAAACATTATTGTTGAAATGAATTGATAAACATTTTTCAATACAATTCCAGTCATAGTGATACGAGATTTTTCCCCATGTTCATAAAATAGCAAAATATTTTCACCCGAATGAAAGGGAAGGAGATGCTGGCCCAAAACTATGAAACTAAATCCACTGCAACGGCTCACCACTAGAAAATGCCTTTGGTTTTGTAATAGTAGCAATCTTCCATGGGAGGATAATGAAACGGGGAATATTCATCCTTCACTACTGTTAATTTCGAATTTTGTTCTGTTTTTACAGACAGTATGGGACTGATCGAGAAACACAAATGGACATAATACAAAAGATATTGCTGAACATTCTTTCCCCCATTAACAAGCTATCTCTTTCTTTGTCACATAGTTCACACAAAGAGCAGGCAAGTTATGAAAGAAACAAATCAAGATTCTAAAATATATAATTGTAAAAGGCAGATTCAGAAAAAATCCATTGTAGTGCAACTCACAAGGAGAGTAAATAATAACCAAAATACTGCATGTGTATATGTAATGTCTATATATCTATATTCATAAATACAGTGTACAGTGCATTCCAGTACCTTAAAACTATGTAGTTTTGAAGCTGCCCGCAATGCTAGCTCTGAGCAAGCCTCATGTAATAACTGTTTTGGTTTCTGCATACTTGCCACAGTGATAGCATCATTTGCTTCAACCTGTCAATATATTCATCGAAATTTTAAGGCATCCGTGATCACAGTAGAATCCAAAGAAAGAAAAATAAATTAACATCTTCTTAGAGACCGAAACAAGAGATTACATCTGGAAATGATGTCTTATCTTGGAAAACAACAAATATAAACACAAATAAATTAGTAAAGCATCGTGAAAGAATGATTCTCACATGAGTAATGAAGTCCAAAATATAAGAAAGTTCTTGTTGGGCCATTTGCAGATTCTCAACGAGTCCCTGCCACGGCCATTTTGAAGATGCCTGTGCAGCAGCCTCTTTGGTAGTTTTAGCTTTCTTTGCATCCTTCTCCTCTGCACATCCAAAATCAATGCGTTGTAGAAGAAAACGCAATTTCTCCTCTGGTGTATGTTCACTGCCGATTAATGAATGAAATGAAAAAGTGTCTATATATTAGATATGCTCATCATACATGGGAAGACTTCTTCTATAAAATAAACTAAAGATTGATATATAAAAACCCTTCACCGTATCTGAGTTGAGAACAACCATCTCCTTTTTCTCTCCTTTCAAGAATTAATGAGAAAAAGGAAATTCATGTGTCTGCCTACAATCAATAGGCACATAGACACATATACCAATTATGTGAACTGTGCACATCAACAGGAAAACATTTGAAACCAAAGTAGTCTAGCTTCTTATGTTAACAAATCATGTGTGTGAGAATCTAGAAGAAAGAAAGAAAGAAATCTTAATGTCTTTTAAAAGACTAAAATAGCCTGTAAGACCAAACAAGAGCTTACATCTTAAAATACTGCTCGACTTTGAGCGCAACAAACCAAAATAAATGTAATTAAGTAAAAAAGTAAATAGAAATAGAAGAAGATGTGACTAAAGAATCTCATCATCTATACAAGTAAAATGCTCTCAAGTCAGATATATTGTAATTTTTGTCTTTGAAAGGTCTCTAGCATAGGTCGATCTAGAATGGAGAGATCTCCGAAGCAAGGGAAGCACCTGGATGGCAGGACATAATGGCCTTTATTTGTTGATGACAAGGGTGGTGAGATTATGGTCGACGAGGCCAGGGCCTACATGCACGACAAACTGCTATTGCCTGATATATTGTAATCCCTTTGCAATGTCCTGGTTGGGAGTCCATTTGTATAGCCCTTGATTGTCTTGTAGCATGTGTAGGAGTGATGGACCTAAAAAAAGTTGGCATTGTTCTTTGTTGATGAACTTGTGCGGTTGTATTGTTGTCTTCAACAACATCTACTTTTTTATTAGAATGTGATTTTATAACATTTGCCAAGTGACCCAAATATGTCCTAGAAGCTCTCAAGAGAGCTATTGCATGAAAGGGAGCTTTATACCAACAAAGATATTTGATTCTAAAATCCACAAGGAGACATTCAATTCTGATATTGGACTCTACATGTCGAGCTTTCATTTCAAGAATTTCATTTTGAACTACATTAGAAGTTCTAAGTCTTTTGCTTTAAATTCCAGAAGGAGGTCTTTAACTTCTAAGTTTTAGAACTAAAAAATAGGGCAGAGATATTGCATTGGGGTACTGAGTTTGGCTACTCCAAATCCTTTAATTGGGGATACCTTGCATGGTTCTCAGTCTCATCATGAGTGAGTTGATCCATTAGTTACTTCTTGGAGTCAGATCAATTGCAAATTACGTATAAGGTCTGTAAATGTCCATGGCAGAAGCCTTTATGTTTATTTTGAAGCCCGATAGGGCATCTTGGACTTCAAGAAAGACATATGTCACTTCAAGTGTTAAACTTTTACTCTCTGCATGGTTGGTATCTGCCATTTGGCTTAATCTTGTGCATGTGTTGATTGTTAAAAGCCTTTTGCAGCTGAATAAATTGCCAAGTTCAAGAAATTTCCTTGTTTATTAGACTTCTGAAAGTCATCTGACATTTCCATTCCTATACTTCAGGTTCTTAGATTGGCCACCCATTGCATGGTTGTCACACTTCAGTACCTGGCTCAGTCTTGCCATGTGAGAGCATCTTTTTGGAGCTGAATCAACAGCCAATTACATGTAATTTCCTTGTTTTATTCTGAACGCCAGTAAGTACATCTTTCACTTCTATTGCAAAACTCCCAATGTGTACGATGTTTAGTCAGGTTTTCGTTTTGGGGCTGAATGAGTTGCAAATTGCATGTAATGCCCATATATTATTTCAAACTCTGGAAGGACATCTCTCTTACTTATACTGTTAAAATCCTGCCTCTTCAAACTTGCACGGTTGCCACATGACAGTATCTCGCTCGTATGTCAGTTGATCGATTTTTTGGAGCTAACTCAGATGCTATTTGCTTGTAATGAATGCCCTTATATAATTCTGGGCTGCACAAGAACATCTTTTACTCCTAGGTTCGACTTTGCTTCATTTTGAAGTACAAAAGGACATCTTTCGTTCCTACGTCTTTTATTTTGGACTCCATCCAGAGAATTTTTCACTTCTAGTCTTTTAGGTTTCAGCTCTAAAACGAGATCACATTTTAGCAGTTTGGATCTTCTGTGTTACACAACAAATAGGTGCTCTCATACTGTAAGATTAGAGACTAATCAAGACTCCAAAGAATTCCATAACAAAGTAAAATCACAGACTTTACGAACATAAGAGAGAGACAGAGGGAAGGGGGAAATTAGAAATAAAAAAAGTACGAACAAAACGCATGCTGCATACACAGGGAAGGAGATGCAGAAAAACTAGATATTAAAAATGCACAGATTACAGAGAGAGAAAAAGAAAAAGAAATTAATCGAAATTAAGAGGAAGAAAAAAAAAAATTTAAAAATTAGAGGGAGGTGAGAAGCGCCTACGGTGGGAGGTGCTCTGTTCCATTTTCATCGATGGCGAAGGGGCGCTTCAATGGCAGAAGGTCCAGATTCACGGTACCCACCATGCCTCCTCTCTTCTGTCTTCTGTCTTCTCTCTTCTGTCTTCTGTCTTCTGTCTTCTGTCTCCTGTCTCCTATCTCCTGTCTCCTGTCTCTAATCTGAACCCACTCAGGAATCAACTCCTGATTCCTGCGCTCTAATCAAATGAGACCCAAAATCCTTCTGTCTCTCTAATCTAAACACACTCAGGAATCATCAACTCCTGTTTCCTACACGCAAATCAAATGAGAGAGACCCAAAATCTTCTGTCTCTCTAATCTAAACACACTCTATCAGGAATCAAACCCCCTGATTCCTACATACACTCTAAACCAGAGGGCCAAAATCTAATCAAAATTTTTCATTATGTAATAATAATCGGGAGAAAAAAGAGAGGATTTTAATTGAACTAAGGGCTCCCCTTGTCGCCTTCCATGATTGGATCGCATCCTTTTGTCGGCATCTATTCGGCACTCTTTATGGCGTCTCTTTGGTTCTGTATATGGGCCATATTCTCAAAGTAATACCCACATGGATTCGGCACTCTTCATGCGTCTCTTTGGTTCTGTATCTGGGCCATATTCTCGGAGTAATGCCCACATGGCCCAAGATCTGCTTTTACAGATGTCGGACCAATCACGGGTTCAAATCTCGCTCGTTGCACCGCCCTTTCTACACCAGATCATATCGTATATCGTATCTACTGTTTGAATGCTCGAGCAAGAATCCTCTCGCCTAACTACCTAGATGGGTACTTGACATTATGAAATGGCTTAAGAGATGGCGAGCAAACGATCTATTAGAGCTCTTAGGTGATGTTATGCAGTAACTGATCACCGAGGATAGATTATTAGAGAGAGGCACCAAGGATGAAGTAGCAAGATGCTACCATGTACCATGTCAAAGTTAAGAGTATTTATTACATTGTGAATATTAACCCCCGATGTTGGCCCCAATACAAGGTCCAAAATGACAAAGCACATCCGATCACATCTCCCCCCAATGAGCCTTGGCTCTCGAAGAGCCTTAACACTTCTTCGAACTGGCTCACATGAGTTAGGTGTTGTGGTTGCATCATGGCATCATCACCCAAAATGAAGATATGCAAAGCATGCAATTGAAAACCTGGTGTAGGATGAAAATCACTTACTCATAGCATGCTCAACGTATAAGGTGAGAAATGTGATGACTTGTTATACAAGCATGATAATGTAAGTGTCATACTCAAATGAGGTGACTGTGGAGATTCGTTCTTTGAGATCTGTGAGAAAGACCGACTACGAAATACACAATAACACGGAAACAAGAAATACACAAGATGCATAGTGTTTTATGTGGAAACCCTAAACGGGGAAAAAAACCACTGGAGAACAGTTCTTCCACTATTCAATGGAGAATACAAGGGAGATAATATACAACACTCTTTGTACAGAGTTTATCAGCCACACAAGACTCTTGGCGTCTGAGCTCACTCAGCTATGGCGCCACTCACTCCTCACTCTCTCCCTCTCTTTGTCTACATTGTGTCAACACTCTCTGTTCTACACTATGTTTGCCCTAAGTGTATTTATACTTATGCACTGAATGGGCTATTTACAAATGTAGCCTCTACTATTATCTTCCTATTACTATACTTATAACAGTAACAATTAATCAACCAACTCCAGTTTCAACTGTCTAGTCGGCCTTGTCATCGACCATCCGGCTGGCTCAACTAGTCGGTTGTGTCTTTGACTTGGATCACTTTTGCAACACCGCAGACTCACATTGTCGACTCTTTCTCAGTCAACACTCCATGTCTTCAATTGTCGACTCTTACTCAGCCGAACAGTCGACTCCTCCCACAGGAGGGACATATTCCTAACAGTGGCCACATAACTTCCTGCATTATTTTCATATAGAGATTTTTTACTATGAAGTGGTAACTCCCCTTCTTAGGAAGAAATCGCATATAAGATTATATGTTGATTCAGACCCCCATAGGTCATGGATGATTAAACAACTATTCTACTCTATTTTGTAAATAGTAATGTATCAATTAAGAAAGTCAATATAGTTGGCTCACCACAAGATCAATGAGGCTTCCCATGGCATCCCTCATCTTTGAGTACATTGATCATTATGGACCTGCACAATCCCATGTCTTGTACATGCCAGTGCAAATGGCAAACATGATGCCCATCCAACCTACAAATACCTAATTCCTCTTGTATCAACCTCCATCAAGTCTCTAACAAGGAGAATCAACATAGTAGTAAGTGTTATGAAAATGAAACTTGTTCTAGCTATCCAAAAAGTTAGTATTTTTCTTTGGGTTCCCAATATGGCATCGTGTACATTAACCAAGCCCAAGCATGCCATATGAAGGGAGTGTTTATCCTCCAACCCGAAAATATGAAATGTTGCAAAGACCTCCAATTGCAAAGAATTTGCATTTTATCTTTCTGCTAATGGATGCCAAGCCTTTGTAATGTTTTCTTGGCACACTTGCAAAGCCTATGTAATGTTTTCTTGAAAGGCTCCCAAAAAACATAAAACGGTCATTGTTTGCAAATGCACGATTAATGCAATGAGAAGGAAATTCTTACCAACTCTTTATCTCTAGCAATATTATAAAAGATCACTCAAATCAGATGTGTCACAATAGTAAAGAGCAACAAACTTAATGGGCCTCCTTGTCTAACTAATTCACCATTGAAATGATTCAAGTACTTCCTCCATTATGTACAACATGAGAAGTAGAACCATCCCCAATATACATATCAATCTTGACATACGTTCATAGAATCCCATATGAGGCATTAACTCCATCATAAATTACAATTTCACATTATCATAAGCCTTTTCTAGATCCAATTATACCATGATCAACTCCTTATAGTTTTCTTAACAAAGTCCACAATCAGCTAAACATTTAGAATATAATGTATAATATCCATTCTTGACATAATCCCACATTGTGCGTTGTGAATAATTATGGACAACTATTCTTATGGCAATGACATTGGCAAATTACTTCTATACTCACTCCATTGAAGGAATAAGTCACTATTGCTTAAAAGACAATGGAGATGGAACCTTAGGCAACAACTTTATCAAACCAATCTTCCATGATTGTTTCAAACTTTGTGTTATTCATGTAAGGCATAAAAAATTTTGGCGACAGATAATTATCATTCTCCAACTCATACTTCATCATATACATCTAATTTCGTACACTACACTCTTTAACTCTACACAAACTCATCCTTATCTCCACCAACATATGCTAATTGCAATGGTTTCTTCTCTTTGCTACCTTTTGAAAACAAATCCTCATTCTCTTCTTCAATTTATGCTTCTTCTTTATTTGGATCCAAAAAACTTCCAAAAACCATGAAACACTTTCAACAATGGTGATGCTCTAACCTACCACCAAATGAAAGAAAAAGAAAAAAGGGAAGAAAGAGAGAAGGAGAAGAAGGACATGGCTTTGAATAGAATTCTTCTTTAAATGAAAATCACCATTTCCTCTCCATCTCTTTGAATCACATTATCCCATTCAATATGTTGAAGCACCTCTTGAAGCATATTAATTGTCAGACTTCAACAAAATAAATAAAAAATTTGAGATCAAGCATCAACTACATCTCCCACCTCTTTAATCCCGAAAGGAACAAGCAATTAAATTGAGAGCGCAAACTTTCCTTTCTGTGCCAACATAAGATTGTGAAGACACAAGTCACTCCTTTTGCAAGGAATTAGAATGCTCTCTACTAGATGATGGTGCCCATAAAAATAAAGGGCATGTTCCATACCATGAGACAACTAAGTGTTTCATACCATCATCTAGTGAAAAATGTGTCATTTTTTGTCCTATAAGTTATATTTGACCCTTGAGGTTGATAATCAAACTTATTTATCTATTTATTTGTGCGTCTCAATTGGTTTGATAGATTTGAAGAACACTCTCTTCACAACCCCAAGAGCAAGGTTTTCACTCATACTACATGAAAAATGTTTCACTTTTGGTTCGATAGGTTATATTTGGCATTTGAGGTCAATAAAACCTATGTATGTATGTATTTGTGTGTCTGTGAGGGTTTTATAGATTTCAAAAAGGCTCGCTTCACAATCCCAAGGACAGTTTCACTCATACTACGTGAAGAATGTCTCATGCTTGGTCCCATAGGTTATGTTTGACCTCTAAGATCTATAATGCCACCTACATCTATGAATTTATTCATGCATTTGTGTAGGTTTTAAAGATTTCGTGAAGGTTCTCTTCACATCCCAAAGGACAAAACTTCAAAAAATAATGAAAAACATGGAATATCCACATGCATGAAAGCAATGGATGAGGCACTTGTCATCGCAAGTAAGATGTACATTGAAGACATACAAAGGCTTTCCTAAGGTACATGGTCTAATAGCTTATGCAAGGCAATGGAGACCAATCATGTTGCTCAACGCAATCTATAGGATTTTTGCCAATATTCTAGCCAAGAGGGTCAAACCCCACTTGCATGCACTAATTAATGTTGGACAAATAGGATCCATGGAAAACAAATGCATAACTTGTTGACCTTTTGGGAGGCAATTGCCTTGGCAAAGAAAACAAATCAACATATTGCATGTCTCATGCTTGACTTTGAGAAGACATATGACACAGTACAATGGCCCTTTTTAGATAAAGTTATGGAGAGGTTAGGACTACCCTCCAAATGGAGATTGGATGCGCTAGCCCTTTACAAAGCAAGTTTGAGTAGGGTGTTGGTGTTAGGGCATCGGGGCCCACCAATTCCATTATGCGGGTCTGTCAGGCAGGGGTGCCCATTGACCCCCTACCTTTATTTATTTATTTCATAGGCATTCTCGTTCTTGTTAAACAAACTGGATGCAGGAATAAGGGGATTAGTTGTCCCACATGCAAGCACGGAGTTGTTGGACTCGGCGTATGCAGATGACACTATGCTCTATATGTAAGGCAATGATGCTAATTTACAGCAAGCCGAAGAGAAGGATTGAGTTGTTTTGTAAAGCGTTAGGAGGGAACATTAATTGGAACAAAAGCAAAGGATTCTGGGTAAGTCCAAACCCATGGCCTCTTTGGTGCCCTAATGCTAATTTTCAATGGGTCCCCAATGGAACGACAGTTAAATATTTGGGTTTTTTGGTGGGAGTTGTAAAGAATCAAGAGATGGATTCTATGCAACGGAATAGATATGAACTCTGTGTGTGTATGAGAGTGTGTGTGTGTGAGAGAGAGAGAGAGAAAGACAAGGAGTAAGACAGAGAGAATACGCAAGGTAAAGTATATTAACAAATGAGAAAGACTCAACAACAATACAAGGTGGGAGGAGGGTGCTTTATATAGTCACCCTCTCTATTCATTAACTACAAGACTCATGGAGCATGGGGAATGTGAAAGCTCATAAGTCATGTGTCATATAATATGATTCTATGACTCATACTAAATGCTAGAATACAAAGTGGTGACATAATGGTGACTCTTGACCGTTGGAGTGTCTATTCACTCTCAAGGTGAGTTCACACACTAGACCAAGTTGAGCTTGATTCTCAACAGGAGTTCAAACACCTAAACATCAACAGCTTGAGCAAGTGAAAGAAAAAATCAGAAAAAGCTTTGGTGATGGGCATCAATAAAGCTTTCTCTTGTAGGTAGGGTGGTCGTGGTAAACCACATTTTGTTGGTCATCATGTGGCACTCGGTGGCATGCTAGATGTTAGACAAAGCTTGCATCAAAAACATTAAGGCAATGGTGAGAGGGTTCCTTTGGTCGGGTAGAGACGACATCAGCTAAAGTGGCATGGAGTTATTTGATCAAGGCGAAAAACCAGGGTGGACTTGGGTTGGTAGATCCAGTTCACCAAAGTAAGGCTTTACTCGGTAAGCTACTAGTGCGAAGTCTACAACCTGAACCTGAATTGTGGAAGATGCTTCTTAGGGACAGAGCTGACCTCTGGTGTCGGAGGAATGGTGGCCCTTAGAAGGCAAAGATGTGGTGGTTGTCCAGTCCAGGTCTAAAGTCGAACGAATCGGCTAGGATGGATGATAGGGTGGCCATAATGAGGGCATGGTCAAGTGTAAGAGAAGGGTTGGTCTTAATGCAACAGAAAACGTTAGAGGAACAACTTCGACAATCACTGATTTGGAACCCCATGATTAGCAACGAGGACGAAAAAATATTTGCCATGGAGGCGCATGTTAGGGTACAATGTTAGTTCAATAAGAGATTGGGAGGTTTCGAAATGAAGAGGAGCGAGGTCAGACTGGTAGCAGTATGTTTATTGGCAGGTTAGAAAAGGTGCCCCAACGAATAGATAAGGTTGTTGATGGTCTAGATACTAGCTTGAATGAAGAAGAGGGGGCTTGGTCTGTGTGGTTTGTAGTTGAGGGTGATGCACAAATTATCTATGGCAGGTGCCCAACTAATGAGTATCGCTTGTGGGAAAACCTAAGTGCTTTGTTCGACAATGGTCAGTGGTTGGCAATGCGGGTGGCAATGTTGGAAGGTAAGAAGTGGCAAGTGAACCCGGACCAAGGGAAGTTGGATAATGATACTTCACTATTTTGGGAATTATGCAAAGGCGATCAACATTTGGGGTAGAAGTCTCAGGATAGTGGCAGCATGCGGTGTGAATGGGAGAGTTGTGTGGGGATCCTTACAAGGTTTGAAGTTAACATGGGAAGGCTGGCGGAACAAATAAACCCACATGGTCATGGATTTATAGTGCAGGACGACAGCCTGTTCCAATGTGCTGGAGTGTAACCTAGCACAAACTCTGCATTTTTTTAGGAGATATGGATGTTGGTGGCATGCTTATCGGTCTGGCACATTTGGACCAGGAACTGTACGTTTGTTGTTTAGCAGCAAAAGCTCCCAAGTGGTGAGGTGTTGCTAAACATTTGGTTTGAGATGGTTCCTTGGTTGCATGGACGATACGACTCAATGCAAGGGGACTCAGATGAAGCAGAAAGGGCTCAATCAAAGTTTCTCCAATGATGGTAAAATCATTGTCAAGGCCTAAATGGAACTACCAAGCACCCAGATGGTTGTTTCCGCCAATGGCTTCCATTAGTTTTTCATTCAATCTTTTGTTTCCTTTTTTGTTCTATCATTTGAAAATCCCCCATCTAATGTACCAAACTGACATCCAATGTACCAAAAACATGATAAAGTGTCACTTACAAGGCCATTACACATGATTATCATGATTTCCTACAAAGTTTTACTAGCTTTCAAGAACTTTCAATGAAGATGGAATCATCATTAAAAGACACCGCAAAACGAAACTCATGGAAGATCAAAGCAATGGAATTTGGCAACTAACTTCGTTTTTCATTCCAACTTTTATTTCCTTTTTTATTCTACCATTTGAAAATCCCCCATCATTGGTCCCATGGATCATGTTGTTCCCTTGTGGGTGTTATTATACCATACATTAACAATGTGAGTGAGTGTGTGTATTAAAGAAAAGAGGTTCAAGTTTTTTTACTTTCTTCCTGAGCATTATGTGAATGCACTTTCCTTGCTCTCCCATGGATCATGTTGTTCCCTTGTGGGTGTTATTATACCATACATTAACAATGTGAGTGAGTGTGTGTATCAAAGAAAAGAGGTTCAAGTTTTTTTACTTTCTTCCTGAGCATTATGTGAATGCACTTTCCTTGCTCTCCCATTGCATGCATAATATGGAGTTTCCAAGACTTATCCATATTCTCTGCTCTCTTCCTCTTGCATAATTGGACCTAGTCCCGTTGTTGGATTAAGAGCATATATGAGGATGGTTTGTCATTTGTGACACAAGGAATGTGAAAACAAAAGTGTGAAATTGTGAGACCCAACACCATTTTTACACTTATTGACCATTCCTTTCCTAATAAATGTAAATAAGTAGAGAATATCGCTCTATGCTATATAATTGACATTTAATGCAAGTGGTGGAGGGGCTTGGTTTAAATAAGACATATGTTACTATGTATGTATAAGTCTATGTAGAACTTAGAATTTAGGATCCATCTAGTAACAAATGGGAGAGTATATGGGACATCTAGAATATCCCCTTCATTAATACAAAGGTCTCTTCTACTCATTAAGTAAATTGTGGACTTTAATACAACATGCCCCAAGGAGTATGTGTGCACTCACAAGGTATGTAATTGAGTTGGCCATCACAACCACCCATTCTTGATAGTCATTGAACCAAGTCGACATTTTCCTATAAATTTGCAATTACATATAATATGTTTATCCATTATGGGGTCATCACAAGGTCTTTCTGTTAAGATTTCTTCTTGATAGGTGAAGCTTCTCCAAGTGTTGTTCCAAGAAGTTCTTCTAACCTACCCCTCATCAAGGGATACACAATTGATTAATTGGTCCTTTTGGAGTACTTTTCATACATAACCATGCTACCACATTCAAATTAATAGTTGCACACGTTAATCAATAATAAGTATGTATTTTGGGGAGTAAGGAATTGTGACAATTAATGTGATTAAGTGTGAAACACTCATTGTTAGTTATTTTGGTAGTTGTGACATGTTTGTTGATTTCTTATCTTAGCAATGTTGCCGATTACGATAACAAAATGTGAATATGTGCATTGGTGTAGAATCATATGTGAATCGTAATTAATATCATTTGAGTTTCTAATTTTCTTACCATCACTCGTCACGTGGATCTAAATTTAGCCACTATATTTGTATGAAGTTGTTCCAGATTTCTTATGGATCAAACACATTGGGTTTGGTAACCTTTCTAATGGCCTATGGGTTTGATTGTTGATCAAGCCTCTAATATCATGACGAATAACATTATTGCAATAATGTGCAACACATCATTGATGCCATCGCATGTATGTTTGATGTCATTGCAATTCGTGACATGACCACATTTCGAAGTTGAGATTTTGCTTAAACATGAGCTGCAACAAATATATGGATCCACATATTAACTCATTATAAAATATCAAAACATATTGTTTGTGTTGTTACTTAATTCTTAATTTTTATTAGCCGGCTACTGCAAAGGTCTCGCACACATATCAAGTTCCTCACACAATTATCACCAAGTTTTGGGAGAAAATCTGGAAACAACAACACGTGAGGCGAATTACCACGTTCCAATGGCTATTAATACATAAGTCACTACCGGTGGGAGCATGGCAATGTGGGAACCTTAGCTCTCCTAATTGTGTAGAGTGTCCAAATGCAGTAGAATCAATACGACACGCTCTATGGGACTGCCCAGCGTCCCATCGAATATGGCGGGGGGTTGGCCGCGTGTTGCAATTATGCCAGGTGCAAGGCTCAATCAAGTGGGGAAATATATGTTGGCTATCATGGCACACCCCAGTTGGCAGATATGAGCATCAGGAGGAGGGGATGACTTTGGTGATAAAAGCACAAGAGGTTTTTTTCTCCACCATCAGCAATGTCCACTCAACTCCTCTTAATGACAAATCTCAAGTTGTGTTGGGATTGTCAGCCCAATAACTCTTTGGATTCTATGGAAACAACGGTGTAGACGGGGGTCTTCTCCAACCAAATGGCACATCCCACAATGTTACTGCAAGAGATATGGAGTGAAATTGTAGCCACTCTAAAGAGCCAATATGATGACCTCCAGGGCACCTCCGATGGAGTTGAAAGACAACGAATAGCCTTCATCCAACAATGGTCGTCCTCTCCCTTTCTTGAGTCAGTGGGCATCCACATAAGATGGAACTATCGCATCCCTACATGGATTTGTACATAATTATCTCATTTGTAAAATTTTATAACTAATGGAAGGAGTTTTTCTTTTGGATAAAATAAAATAAAAAAATCTTAATTTTTATTCGAGAGAATTCCCCTAACATAGTGTCATTCAATCCCTACTATCTCCCATGAGATCATTTTTGTTTTCGTAATGAATAAGCATAGCATAATATGCACAATTTTTGAAGAAGAATATGAAACTACATGGTGAATGCAAATAGAACATAATCTTATATTGATCTAGATCCTCTAGACTAACTTGACTAATTAAACACCATCTATACGGAAGTTTTACTTTAACAAAACCATTTCTCTCTTACTTAAAAGCAAATGTTCAAAAGCGTGATGAAAGTCACTATTTAATGGATTATTTGCATATTGAACTCAAATGAAATATCAAGCCCACACACATGTAAATAACAGTTCATAATTGTGACATAGCATGACGTAAGACAAAGTGGATGGTTATAAATTTGGATATATATTAAGTTGAGCTCACTAATTCATGTAGTTTATGTTTATGCTTCTTTTTTTAACATTCACATCATGCATGCGGTGCAAAGGCATGTACATGCACAAAATAGTCAAAGACCTTAATATTAACATAGATATCTATGGTCATACAGCTATGAAAATGAACATTTTACATTGATGAATTAAGCATGATTAATGTTTCTAATGATGCTTAAAATAATTAGTGGACACAAGAAAAACTTTATATGTAGCTAGATTTTAGAAAAAGGTGGCTTGATATCTACGTTGAGATTGAAAAATGGAATTTCTACATAAGCCGGAAGGTTATTTACCACAAGGTAGTGATGCCTTGAATTAAATATACATAATGTAGGACATTTATACCTCATGGGATGCTTATAATTCGTCATGAGGCATCTTTTATCTCTCTATTTTTCAAGCAATTATAGCATTTTTATTGACCAAAGGAGTTTCTTTGACTATCTTGCACAATCGGCTTAGTAGGTGTTAAGTGATTTTACGAATGTAAAGCATGTTTTCATTGTGGGCTCCAAAGTGCAAGAGACGCATATTCATGAACACGTCATTCAAAACTTTGTGATTTTCTTCATGGCATGCACTATTGACATATGGTGAATAAGTGAATTAAATAAGAAACTCCCAAAAGTGGAAATATAGGGCTACCAAAAGGGCATGCATGATAATGAAGTCCAAGCATGAAAAATGGACACGACAGTACATACATGCTAAAGAACCATGTAAAATCATTGTCCCTAGTATCTATTGAAGTAGCATGTGAAACATTTCTCATCACCTCAAGGGGAAAACCATAAAAAGATGTGAAAACGCACAAAGAATGGTTAACTATTGTCGTAAGGTTAGTGGTGAACCACACAATAGAGTGTGTGCAAGTAAAAGGTTACCCCTAGGTTGCCAATGGCTTAGACTTCCTATGTAGATTTAGTAGCCAATTGAAATACCTAGAGGGTAAGCAACTCAAATCATCATTTGATTTGTCTATTTAATATAAGCAACTAGTCAAACTTTCAATGGGTGACTGTTCCAAGGATGAGTGAAAATTTGAAATCTTTAGAAAAGTTGAGAAAAGTGCAACGTCTTTGGATCCATTTTGTTTTCAATCTGTTCATTTTCGTCCATTTTGTTTTATATTTTCACATTAACAACCCATCAAGTCGCAATGTGGGCTTCAAGCTGTCTCAAAAATATGTAGTATCAACATCATACATGTATAAAAAAAGGTTACTTATTTGATGTAGGCATATGCCAAAGGAATTCCAAATAGTCGATTAACTTCTAGTTAAGCTTACCCAAAGGCAATACATAACTCTTTCTCTCTCTCTCTCTCTAGTTGAGTTTGGAATGATTTGGTACAATCCTCTATACTCTGAATTCACACCAATTGCAATTTACTAGCAAACATGGACACCTTTCTTTAGTACTTTAAGGCGAGTTATAACCATTTTGTTTAGTTATAACTTATTATAGCAAAATTTCTTAATTGGTAATGGAACATACGAACAACCTCTAAATGTCTCACACATCATAAGTAGTGGATAGGTGAGTACTAACACATTAGGACAAAGTGCCGATCAATTTAGTGATGGGGAATGTGGAGCATTCAAGATTAACATTGAAGGTTGTTAATCAAGGAACATCATTTGCCTTTTGCAAGATCATATAAGGCTTTAGACCATTGATAAACTCATCTTAGGCCAACACTCATTCTATGTGCCTTTAAAACTAAACATTTATTCACTTGTATGTGTATTTCTATGACATACCACTCTACAATAGATTTGTGTTTTCTTCTCAACCGTTGGTAAACCTTTAGATTTGTGTTAACATGCTATTTTGGAGTTTGAACATGGACAAGGCATTGGAGCAAGGAACTTTGAAATATGGGCACATAGCACTTTAATGATCGACATATTAAGATTAATATCAAAGGTTGCCATTATGGGGGTGCACGCAATCAAATTATACCAATAAATTACATCGACCTCCATATATACGAAATGTTTCTGAAGTCCTAAGATTTCTGAACTCAACTTCAAAAACTCGATCTCAATTGACAACGTGAAATCAAGCATGAGCATGTATTATAAAACCTTGACAACATTTTTAAGCATTCGTTGAACATATTATGTTGTATGATCATAGTTTCTGTTGAATGAATAAATTTATCAATAATGTTAGAGGCAATATTGATGGTAATGAGCAAACCAATATGTTGAATAAAACCAAAACAAAAAAGAATCAATGCAAGTTCCTTTTGGTAGAAGTTTTTTGTATGTCCTTATCTATGCATCAACTTCACTACTTGCTCAACAAATAAGGTGAAATTATCTCTCAAATATTAAATCAACACAATCTTTAAATTAGGAGAAGTTGATGTTAGCTTTTATCTTGGTTAATGTCTTGTTGGAAGCAAACAATCCACATGTAAATGGTCATTTTTCCTTCGAACTTGCAAACATCATAAATTTCTCTTTCGATTGAAAGTCCGTTGAATTGTGTAGGTGACTCATTTGTTTGAATGAAGAGGATGTCCATGTGCTAGGATTTACAATGCTATATTGTTTGCAAAGGGGCAACAACTATATTAAAGAGATGGAAACATGGTCAATTATAAATATGGTAATGGAAGTTAATAACTTCTGAAATGGTACAAGACAAGAGGGCAAAATTCTCCGTGTGTGTGTGTGTGAGACACACACACACACACACACAAGAAAGGGGATGTGCCAATTTATTACAAAGTGAGGTTTCAGCAACATCAAGGCTGATATAGTGGGAAAGTAAAACACCTACTTAACCTACAATTTAGTACAATGGCTAGATTGGGTTTGGTAACTGTGGAGGATGTTATGTGGGTGCCACGGCCCACAAACAAATGGCCTTCCAAACAACAATATCAACATTTCATATTCCAAGCGGTTATAACTTTAATTTTGGATAAGTTCCAAGTATCACTATCATAGCATTACCCAAATCCTAATTTAGATGGTGGGTCTCAAGTAATTGATTGGGAAAATGTTGGAAACATGAGATTGACTATGATATCAACAAATGATGTTTATTACAAGTTGATTGACAAATACAAGTGGATAAAAGAAAGGGTTGAAAAGGTATGGGGTTTTGGTAAGCCCATTACATGGTGTTTCATGTGATCACGTCAAGTTGGAGTTCTTGATTGATGCTACAGGCGAAGGTATTCATTTGGAGCTTTACCATTCGGGGATGCATTAATAAAAAGAAACATTGCTAGTGGAACATGCTTCTTTTGTTTGGTGGAATTGGAAAATGGTAGGCATCGATTTTTGTCCTGCGTGATGGGTAGAATGCTTTGAACATGTATTAATTTATTGTGGATGTCTTTCATTAGAGTAAGAAAATCGTCATTCAAGTGGGGTTTTACACATATGGAGAACAATGGAGTGATGCTTCATTTCCAAAAAAAAATTGAGTTCATGAGGTATTGGGAGCTATGGTTCAATTGGAATATGCAGAACTCCTTCACTTTTGATTTGTAAGTTGGGGAGAGGAAATATGTTGCAAAGATGTTTTCTATATGTACATTTCTCAAGTAATATACTAAGGTGTATCTTTCTTAAATTTTTAAAAAAAGAAAAAAAAGTTGCAAAGATAAAAGGACTTTTTATTTGATAATGTTAGAGAAGTCTCATAATCTCAACCATGAAGAGGGCTAACTGTGCAAGGTAGCATTCCATCATATTCATCATCTGAATTGATGTGTAGGGTAGGATTGAGTTCGACACTTACAGTTCTAAATTTTGTTGTTAGTCATGGTGGTTTTTTCCTTTTCTAATGAAAGAGATTATTTATGTGTGTGTGTGTGTGTGTGTGTGAGAGCATGTTTAAGTCTATTATCGTCTTTGGAGGATAAAAATAACACATGGGACCAAAGTGAAGCTTTTTAGATAGTGTATGTTAGAAACTTAGATTTGATAAACTACTCTAAATTATTGATTTGTTTACTAATGAGAACTTCAATTGGGAGTGCAAGTTGTGAACAAAAGTGGAACATGTGTAGTGATAGGTTATGGTAGGGAACATGGGTAGTTTATGCTAGAGAGAGAGAGAGAGAGAGAGAGAGAGAGAGAGAGAGAGAGAGAGTAGGAGTTCCTTTAGCAATATATGGTAAAATTGGAGTGACGAAGCGAAGATTAGCATGCTTGATGATTCAAAGAAATCCTTTGATGCTAAAATGCTGAAGTCCCACTAAATATTCATCTTTTCACGTAATGACGAGAGATCTCTTGGAGATTTGGTGTTCTCGTTTATGAAGCTCACACTCAACTTTTCACAAACATAATCATCTCATAGGAAGAACCTTAAAGTGCAATATTTGGCATTTGCTATACTTTTTGGTATCCAATAACCAATGGCGGCATTAAGAGCCCCACTAGATTGCTCAAATATGAGTGGAGAAAAGGTTTCCTTAAAAGACAAATCTCGAAGTCAACCATATATGATTGATTGCATCCGTTTCTTATATCTTCCACCATTGAGGACGTCCAAGACACTATAATACAATCTCCTATTGAAAAAGCTCACCTTTTAACAAAGTGGAGAGTCATGCACTCTTGTGTAAGGGTAATGCCAATGAAGATCGGTATATTTTATTCAAAGGATCTCGTTATTGAAACATATTTACTAGCTTTCCAAAAGAAGTAGTTGAAACGCCATTTTGTGTCTAATATTGTGACGGAGTTCCCACCCTCACTTGAATTCCCTCCTTTTAGCATCTAAAGGGTACACTCTTGTCTTCTAAATGTAGAACCATTGGTTTTCATCTTTCTTTCTTTCATGGGAAGTGGCGTGAGAGAGCATACACATAAAAACAAGTTTACAAGGTTTTGATTTTGGACACCTCTTTTATGAATGCAAATATCTTATTTCCTTCAAAAAGTCGACAATGCATAGTAAAAGCTTTTGCCATGGAATCAACCTCCATCACATCACATTTTATAACAACCTTATGATGCTTCTACTACCTCAATTTTGATAAATAAACAAAGATGTTGATCTAATAAAAAAATTATTCTTTGATAGTTGAGGGTTAGAACATATTTGGCAATAACAGGATTCACCATAATCATTGATAAAACAATATGAGAGACATTTGGGGCCACGTTTCTATTGTTGTGGTTTCCTAGTTTCTTTCTCCTTGCACCTCTCTTCAATGATCGTTTTCTGCATTAATGACCACTCCTTACCAAAGCACATTGTCTCTAGCGTATTCTTTGTTTCTAGAGGGTAATCAATTGAGAAACTTTGCCTTTATCTGCTTGAGGAAGTTTGTGAGCTTAATGGTCACAATCAAGTTATTTGCTCAATAGTACACATGGCTTTCTTGATTTCTCAAATCTATCTAACCATACACAACATAATCTCCCCGTCACAATGCAGACTCTCAATTCAATGGCAAACGTGACTAGTGTTCATGAAAAAGGTGTCATCATTCACTAAAACAACGGTAAATTTATTGAACACGTCGATTCTAGATATTTATAAAGGGAACAAACCTAGATATAGACATTTTATGTAAAGTTTTATTGAATTGTGCTACTTTTTAGATTTTCCTATTATTTCATATGCATGAAAAGGGAACTCAATTGATTCGCAAAGAAACACTTTGAGCTATGTGCAACGTATAAGGTCTACACACATCATGTGAAAATCACATTGGTTGGTAACAAGAAACAAGAGAAAACACTTTACCTGATTCTATGTTTTCGAATGCATTACTAGAATTGCTCTCGATTTTAATTAGGGTTAATTACTTGTTAAAAAACCTATATTCTACGTTTAGTGTACATTTTAGAATATTTCACATACTCCATTTATTTAACAAGTAAATTCATATTTCCAAAAAGCTTTAAAATTTTAATTTAAAAAAACTTTAAACTTTAAATAGTATTTAATCTATTTTACACGTATTCTACATATTTTAAATATTCTACTTATTTAACCTATTTAATGTATTTTATTTGTAAAATAAATCTTCTAAGTATTTAAAAAAAAAGTTAGAATACTTACTGTAGGTATTCTACGCATATTGTATGCAAATTATTCTCAACAATGGTTAATCCACACTTACCTAGGCATAATTAGCAATCCAATTAGTTTAATAAACTTAAGCTACAATGGATAGGATTAACAAATTAATCACATTATTAATAACAAAAATGGAAGGTTGGAACCCAAAATGAATCAACAACTTAATTATTGGGTAAGCTTGAATCGAAATTGCGGGGATGGTTGTAATTTCTATGATAGGAATCTTAAGGAATCATAGATATGAGAAAGTGATCAATGCTTTTTGTTCTCTCTTTCTATTTGTGCATTGGTAGAAAATGTGGACGGCATGTTCCTTGGTTTTATCATAATGGGCCTACCATAATGGTAACCTATTTAGGCAATGAGCTCAAGGTCTCGGGTTCAAATCCTTACGTTCCTCTTTCTCAACCCTGCTCCTGCCCTCCCGTTCGCTCAAATTTACAAGCTCGTGAATAGAGTAACCATACAATTACCCATTGTTTTTAACCAATACTATGAAGAAAACCAAAAACTAGACATCAAACTATCCCATATCTATCTATATCCATCCATCCATCTAACAACATATCTCTCTCTAGAGACATAAACCCCTCTCTTAAATACTCCTAGTTAATCAAAATCAAATTCACCCATGAGCAACATTAACAACATTGAGGACTCTAATGTTAACAACAATGATGACAAAGCCAACAACAATAAAACCTTGGGTTCGCCCCATGACCTTGAATTCCCGGTTGCTAGAAGACATCTTCATGCCCATCTACAGTCCAACACTTCATCCTCACCCTCTTTCTGTTCGCCCCCTCCACTCTCTCAAGCGAGACCCTTGATGTCCTCTCAACCCGAGAGGGACACGACAGTGATCCACACACATTCCTCGAACTTCCGTGACATTGTCCAACAACTCACGGGCCCATCTCGAGACAAACATGACCTTCTTCTCCCTGTCACGCTACCATCCCGACTCACAATCAATACGAAAACCACATCACACAACAACAACAACAACAATGTCACCCACAATACCGAGCTTGCACCACAAGACACTAATGGTGACCTTCAAGATGCCCGAACTCCTCCCGGTAGTGGTGAAGGCATGATTCCATCCAATCGAGGTGTGAACGCGGTTATGACAAGCCCAGGTCCGGCCGGCAATTCGGACCAACTGGGGCTCCGCAAGGCCCCCTTGAAGCTCCACGAGAGGAGGAAGTTTATGAGCAACATGAAGAACCTAACCACCACCACAAGTGTCTTGCAACAACTATATGTTGAGCAACAACAACAAAAAGAAGTCTCTACTTCTAGGGATACTACCCCTAAGTATATCATTACCAAGCCTACTCTAAGTAGCCCTTACCATTACTATAACAACCCGAGCCCCGTCACTCCGTTAGCCTCCGATTTCGAGAGGTTTTGTACCGCGGCCAGTACCCCGACCTCGTCTTCGTCCGGCCGAGCCAACTCGGCTCTCAATCCACCCTCCATCAATAGCTTATCAAATACCTTTAATGAGACACATACTCATAGTGATTATAGATGTAGCTTTAGTAATAATACCTTAGATTCTACCTCCCCAATCTCTTTGATGAGTAGCAATAACTATGCTAATAATATGAAGTTTCCACTACCAAAATCTAGTGTGGATTATGGCCATGACAATGACTTACATATGAATGTGACCTTAAGATCAGGGCCACAATCTCCACATGAGAGCTTAGGGTTTTTCCTACAAAGACATATCCCTTCTCCTACTATTACTGATACTGGTATTGGTGCTACAACACATACAACAGATCAGAAGGCAAGCCCCACTTTGCTTAATCTATTTCCAGAGTCCCCTGAATTTAGCCCTAGACATGGATAGAATGCATTTTTCCATCATGCATGCATGCATACATACAATATATGATCACCCATCATGTATATTGGATGGTGTCTACATGCATACCCCCGTCATACATACATACATACATACATACAATATGTGGTCACCCATCCATCATGTATGGATGGGTGCCTACACGTATACCAGTCGTTGTAGTCATTATCATCATACACAAGTACCATATGTGGTCACCCATCATGTATGGATGATTTCTACACGTTCACCTCATCATCATCATACAGAAATACATAGAATATCTGGTCACCAATCATGTATGGATGGTACTTCCATTTACACACCATTATCATAGTATATTATGTTACTATTGAGGTATAGCTGATAAAAAAAAAGGTTGCACGAAGCAGATGTTATTACTCTCACGTCAATGCATGAATGAATTAATGCTGTCTTTATCTAATGCTATGAGATGCATATGCAAAATTTCCTTTGTTAAATACAATACCGCATATTTTAGGTGTATATATATATGTGTGGCAGAATTGAGACTTGAACCTCTGACCATTCCTTCATATTTACTTAGACTTGTGTAAGAACTCTCATATTGGCCTGACCAAAGGGCATTGCAAAGATGATAGCATCAACTTTTACTTCTAAAACTGAAAGTTGTCTCTACCCACTTATGAATAATGATATAGACACATGTTACTGACAACTGTGAATAATGATGTAAGAGGCATAATTATGCCAGGCATGGTCTCATAGTACTAATAAAATCAGGCTGGTTTTCTTTATTAATGAGCATTGCATGCTTTAAGGCCAATCCAAACTCTAATTGTCTTGAAGAATCACTTGATAAAACTAGTGTTGGAACAAATAGGGAACCGTAGTCCAGAAATCTATTAACGCAATAGGAGCAATACTTGATATGTGCTTTGTGAGTAGCTTCTCATGTTCAAAGTGAACCTTGACTGAACATTTGCCTTGTTCTAAAGAGTAAGCTTATGTAGGGCACATATCAGTGGTAATTGATTCCAAATTCACTCAAACAACTGTGAAAAAAGAAGCTTTTCGTTGTTTGAAGGACATTTTCCACTCCCTCTGATATGATAATGACTTGTTTTCAGCAATAGATAAATCAGACACGGAAAAATCACTTGTTAGGTAACTATATCACCAAGGTTAGTAATCTACCTATGTATGAAATCTACCAAATTGCTATTAAAAACAAAAACAATAAGGATTCAAGTGTGGACATCAGCAACTAATTCCATTCACTCACACTGAGACTTCTTTCATTGAATCTCACTCAATAGATATAATAAAATGTCCATAAAAAAACCCATGTTAGTAATCTACCTATGTATGAAAGCTACCAAATTGCTATTAAAAACAAAAACAATAAGGATTCAAGTGTGGACATCAGCAACTAATTCTATTCACTCACACTGAGACTTCTTTCATTGAACTCACTCAATAGATATAATAAAATGTCCATAAAAAAACCCATGTGTACCACGAGAAGACAACAAAAGGCTCCAGCAAGAGGGTCTGTAGCAAAAATTGATTCAAATTAACTTGCCTTTTGACAACTTTAGAAAAAAAACACTATGTAGATAAAGTTACATGCAACTAACAGACTTTGCATTAATCTGATTGGTGGAACATCATCGGTACATTTTGTAATAGTAACATAAAACCCCCATAGCGTGTAACAAATCTCCAGGTGGTAACAGTAAACCTCATCTCAATCAATGGGTTTAGCAAGCAATTAGGGCAATAGTAATTAAGCTAGCCATTGCAATCAATGTATCTAAATCAGAAGTCTTTAAGCCTCGCTCAAGATTTCGAGGAAATTCCTCTTTCAGGTGTTATTATGCACGTAAAAATATCTGTAAGATAAATCATTATACTGTGTCAAAATTGATTGCATGGCAAAGCAAATCTGCTTCTTGAAGAAACAATACATATATATTTGTTGCAATGCACCTACATGCCATATGATATGGCTTATCAGCATCCTTCGTATATATCTCTATAAGGGTAATCTAGGTAATCTGTCTCCTATATATAGTTACTTCATGGCTTAATAGCAAAGAGGGGCTGCACAAACAGAAAAAACATATGAGAAAATAACTTGGAAAAAGCGAAATGTATAAACAAATTTCCCATCTAGCATCATATAGTTAAATCTTTTCCCGTTTATCATCAGATTGCCATCTATCTATCTATCTATCTAAAATTACCATCAAATGATATATATATATATACCGTGTCAATAGATACAGGTTTGCCATCTCCTGCTAAGATTTCGACAATTGTTCCTGTTTGATCAGACTGTAAAATGGGTAAAAATAACTTTAGTCAAACTACAATTTAGCAAATGAAAGAAGAAAGGACAAGCAAATCCATAAAAGCACCTCAATTTCGTTCATTAGCTTCATGGCTTCCACTATACAGATTACTTGTCCTTTGGTAACCCTGTCACCAACCTGTATTAAGTTTTAATAATAAATTGGTAAATTAGAAAACAAATTAAACACACGCAAAACCTAGAAAACTACTATATGTGAAGCTCTAACAAGTCAAAAGAGTTCCGAATAATAGAGGAAAAACAAACAAGCTAGGAATCTAAGACACAAGCATATCCTACAAAAACTCCACATTCTAAGACAACAATCTACTAACCTTTCTTTAGAACACAAAAGCAAAGAGTTTACTAGAAATAAGAGACATGAACAAAGAAAGAACTTTTAAAAAAACATGCAAATTTCTAAGATGATGCCGCATTCAATTAAATGTACAAATAAGACTGAGTCTAATTGTCATAGAAACAGGTGTGATCTCCCGACCACTTTACTCATTTAGGGTTTAGGGTTTACTGAACTTGGACAACCATTAGAAATTTATAAATTCAAAATTACTATCAAATCATTTAAGAACAAATGCACATTCTATATGTGTGCACATACAAAGAGATCTGCCAAATTCTACTAACCTTGACAAATGCAGGTTCACCAGGGCCAGGGCTCTTATAGAATGTACCAGCCATAGGTGACAAGATTCGGGGTAAGTTTGATGCAGTTGTAGAGACGCTCTCAGTTGTCTCGGTGGGTGTCACCTCTGTCACCACAGGAGAATCAACAGGTGCTGGATTAGGTGACGGTGATGGAGCCACACCATATGATGGATACATCATTGGTGCATGGATCATTTGAGGTTGCGCTGTATTTGCTTGTACCGGAGAAGTTTGTTCTAATGCCTCTTTCTTCCTTATAATAAGCTCATAATGTTGATGCTTCAACTCCAGCTCTACGATGTCTCTGGAATCTACAAGCCTTCAAAGCACAAAGTATGTGAAATCAAGAAACATACATTTGAGTTTTCAACTGATCACATATCAACAAAAGCAACAAAAATTACTTATCCATGCCAAAATATGTGCATAGCTTCAACTTATGAGTTAAAAAAATTGGAACGTGAAATGTTTAGCCAGTCAATGATGTCAACAAGGTAACAAATTGGAATTTCAAATATTGAAGAATCCGATACATGAACTAGAACAGCAAATACAGATTAATCACTGTCCAAGATTTCCTGCATGTATACAGCTTCCAGATGCAAAGAGTTGAACCTAACATTAGTTCTAGCCACTGAGTTTTGAATCCCAACAAAAGCAAAAAATACTGACTAGCCCATGAGAAGCATATGCAGAGCTTCAATTTGCACATCTTTGACCCTAAAGTAAGACCCATAGTATACATGTTGTTATATTGTTATATATGCAAAGGAGACTACATACTTAACCAAATTTGCCACATCAGCCATAACAGAAGAGATAGTTTCTTCATTTTGTGTCGTAAGACTCTTCTCGGAAGTGATATCCTCCTCGGATTTTAAATCAAGCTGTTGTGTGGTTACTGCTGCATTTGCAGTACCATCAACAACAATCTGTGAAAGAGACAATTCACATCAATCATCTTACTTGGAAGAATATCAGAATGGCTTATTAACTAGAAACGTCTAAAACCTAAAAGAATAACAAACTAGAGTATGAAAAATAGCTTATCAATCAGCAATTATGCATCCAAAGTACAAGAACAGAAAATGTAAAAAATAAATAGCATATTAATCAATAACACAAAGATAAGGTATAACAATCAGTAATAAATACAAAACTAACTAGGAGTATCAGATTGGCTTTCAGACCTCATTAACTGGAGAAACCCTTGATACTAGTCGACAAATAGCATATCAATCAATACTACAAGGATAAGTTGTAACAAACAGTAACACAAAAAACTAACAAGAAGTATCAAATTATCTTTCACACTTCATTTATTGGAGAAACCCTTGATACAAGTCAACAAATAGCATATCAATCAACAACACAAGGATAAGTTATAACAATCAGTAACATAAAACTAGCAAGAATCAAATTTGCATTCACACCTCACTAACTGGAGAAACCCTTGATACAAGTCGCCGCACACCAGCTTTGTACTGCATATACAGGGAAAACTCGTCAACAAGAATGCAGAATTCTATTCCTCAAGATTTTGAGTGGGTGATGATGGAATTTTCGATTTTTGTAGCATTGATTATTAACTTCTCTATACTTAATGTGTTTTGGTATGCAATGAGGCAAAAAATTATAGCATGCAACGTGTATTGCTTGTTGATTGTTATGTCTTTTGATGTTTTGCATTCTGAGGTTTCTTCTTTGCAAAATTTCTTGCACTTAAAATGATACATAAAATACATATATAATGTGATAGACATGCAAAACAGCAGGAGACACACGGAAATTTTGAAACTTCAATTCTCAGAAAACTCAATGTTCAGTCAATTCTCAATATTATATTTCTCTGTTACTTTCTGCATTCCGCTGATTATATGGCATCAAACGCGTGGAATTATCCAAGATTTACGACATGATAGACTATCATCGCATGCAAAAAGGTAACAGTAAAAATAGAATAAAATAATTGATGTTTTTGTCGTTCTATGCTAGGCTAGCATTGCATGCAGAAACAGAAAAAAAAATAGTTTTCTGGTTTAATGGGGGTCAGGCTTCGTTTGTTTATTTGCGCAGTCAGGAAAACCTTGTTTTCTTGCATGCGATAGATTGTTATGGATATGCAGAATGATTGGATTGAAGCCACGAGTAAAAATTAAACAGCAGAGCAACATAAGAAAAAGGTCCAGAGAAAGGATGAGGATGAGGAATGATCAGCCTTAATTGAAGTGAAGTACCTGGGTAGAGAATCGACGGAGGTGAAAGAAGCGAAGGCGGGGAGGCAGAAGAATACGACAAGGAGGAGCTGGAGGAGAGATGACAGCTGCTGAAATCCGCAGGGGATCAGAGGCAGAGAAGCAGCGAGCCATGGAAATGAAGAAGAAGAAGAAGATGAAGATGAAGATGAAGACGAAGACGAAGATGATGAGAAGGGGAATCGATCAAATGAAGGAATGCGTCGGCTATGGCTGTGAAGATCGATCGATCGATCGATCAGTCGGATATGGCTGTGAAGATCGATCGATCGATCGATCCAAATTCTTCTGCTTTCTTCTTTCAGACACACAGACACACAGAGACAGACAGAAATATATACATAAAAAGAGAGACAAGGGAGGAAGAAGGAAGAGTTGTCCGGACAAAAACATCCACCGTGTGAACACACATACACACACACACAACATGCAAATGCAATGTCCATGTCCTTGTCATATCTTGGCCAATGGCCATGGCCATAGGCATGGCATGTCCCAGCCATAGACATGGCATATCCCTCTCTTGTCTTGGCCATGTATTGTCATGTCTTGGTCGTGGCCATCCGCGTGGCATGTGTCTTATACAATGGGCATGGCATGCCCCTACCTCGTCCTGTCTTGGCCATGGCCATAGCCATAGCATGTTCATACCCTGTCCAGTCTCAGCCAATGCCATAACCATAGCCATAGCCATAGCCATAGCCTTGTCCTATCTTGTCCTGTCCTGACCATATGGTTTCCTCCTACCCCTTGTACTTAGACTAGCGCGAATCCACGTTCGGTTCGATCCTTGCACATGGGCTTGTTGTCGTCCCTCGTCATCTTGCCAAATGCTCTCTACTCCCAATTATATACATACATTATATATATATATATATTATTGTCCTAAGAGCTTGCTCAAGTGTCCCTGTCCCTATCCAACTTCGTCTAGCTAACGATGCTCTTGTTCCAATGAAGTATCTCCCCCACCTATCATCATTGTGAGGGTTTACCCTATTCTTTGTCTCCTTCAACAAACTATCATGTAATGCTAGTTGGCTCGTCTAATCCCTTCAACTTGCTATAACAAGTATCATAATTACGATTAGACCTTGGATTTCATTATTGTCATGGGTGCCAGGTGGGATTCAATCTCATTCTCCCTTCTTGATAGCCTTTCCAACCACGTATGCAATATCCTTCACATTGACCCATGTCAATATCGTGCACAATCATTCATAGGTAAGCTCTCAACAAGGAGCAATCTCCTTACCCACACAATGACCTTCATGCATGTTGGAACTTGGGACCTAATAGGAATATGTTTCCACATTTGAGTCCACAAACTTAGTTCTACAAATCTCACATATCCATTTAAGATGATTATTAAACTTCAAATTCAATCCTTGTTTGGTAATAATTATTCCAATATTAGGGAACTTGAATATGCAATTAAAATCAACAAAAAGAATGTTATTATACCAAGTGTACTTACTAAGGAGAATACAATATCTTGCGAAAAATTGAAAAGTTCCGTGATGCAAAAGGTTGTGTAGCCGTGAACACTACAATTCTATTTTAGTGAGTTGTTTTGATGAAGAATGAAGGAAATATATTTCCATATCTCAAACATAGAACATGATCATCAACAAGTTGTACTATGTGGAGTAATAAACTTGATGTTGCTTGAATGCACAATTGCCATTTGCTTACGGAACAGTTAATATGTGCACTTCTACCTATGAAGCAACTATTTACCGTGTGAACTCACCACATTTGAATAAAACCCTTATTAATATTGCATATTGTCTACATCTCTACGAATTTCATGAGTAATTTGGCGAATGCCTTCTGAATGAGTCTCCTTGTATAATGAAAATGCCAAACCATAGATTATTTAGTGCCGAACATTATTGCGTTGCAAATCCCTTCCAATTTTCAATAATCTCCTAACAAGTGCAAAGAATTGCAAAAAGGAAATTTTGCCAAGAGCCTACTCAAACCAAAACATTTAATTTGCCAAAGGTTCTTGTAAGTACCAAATAAGCTGATTTTAGATACTTCGGGAGTCGACGATTCTAATTTGTAAGTTTGTAACCTCATAGAAACTTCTCAAGGTTTTATACTATCCATTTTTAATACAAAATATAATCATAGTTATTCTAAATATTACTTTACCACTAACAATCTTAATGTGGCCTAAATTTGAAAACTATTTTGGGACAAATAGTAACCATTTAAACTAAACTACGATGGTAGAACATCCATTGTCATCCATTCTACTACCATCAGAACGTTATAATTTTGCCAGCATTATACTGATAATAGTTTGCCACTCTTAAACTAATATGCTATTTTCAGAACGTTCTTATATGTTTCTCCTATGTTATCCTTGTAACATCCTATGTGTGTGCATTTACATTCAAGGATGTAATATGATGAATATTCCCTTTCATTGATTGAGACATTGATGTTTTGAGTCTATAAAACCTATCATGAAATACTTGTGCATCACACAAAAGTTGTGCAACAACTTTTATGGTCAATGAATGCAATTTATGCAAATCAATTGATTCCTAACACATGGCAAGGATCCACATTCAAAAGTTTGCTAGACCTCCTTCATGCAATCAATAATACAATAGTTATTTTGATTTTCTAGATACAAAACACATTAATCGGGACTCTCAAATTTTGGTTTTGAGTTGTACTGATTCATTCTTATCAAGAAAACATTGATCTGGTCAATAAAATGGGGTCTTCCTATGGTTTACAGTTCAGAAACTTACATTGCTAAATAATTCTCTCCACGATTCTATCCCAACATTGAACATACAAGGATTATTCTCATAGAAAGTCATAGTATTCAATATATCTTGAAAAAGCAAGCATAGGTATGTTCAGATCTCCTCACACAATTTTCAATGTTACCTTTGTGTTCACCAAAACTCCAGCAATGTTACATTTATAGACAGAAAATGTACATTGTCATATTATATTACAAATGCATAAGACAAATGCTACCATAACAACAATAATCAATAATAAGTTCATCAGTTAATGAAAGGTATCGCACAAGTCGTAGCAAAAGCTGTATTCTTACACATCATTGCTAATTTGAGGCTCATTCATGTGTAATCTCTTCACATACGCAAGATTCAATCTTGCTGCATCTATTAGACTTTGGTTACCCAAAGTGCATGAGAGTTTAAAAAACATCTCAAAGTAGCCGAGTGCTTTTTCATAAAGAGATTGATTTTTGTACATCATTCCCAACTTGCAACAAGCAATAGCCTGTGAGATCAATCGAAATTCTCTCTCTATGAATTTCATGCTTGCAAACCATCTCAAAAATCATTCCACCACACACATTAAGTTAATGATAATGGAGCTTTAGGAAACCTTGTGCTTTCATCTTTGTTGTAGTATGGATGACATGAGTTCACCCATACATTTTTGGAAAGAAAAAAAAGAATTCACCCATACATGTGATCACAATTCATTTCATAGGCCAATTTTGGCCTCTGGTAGAAGTGAACATATCTTTCTTCTTTCCCTCATTTCATATTAGGGCTGTACTCGCCCATGCACCTGGGTTGACATTTCAGTATATGCATGACTCTATCAGATGCCATTGCAGAATGTTGGGGGAAGTAGAATGCATGACCTTCAGGAGACAAGAGCCCACTTTCAGCAATACATAACTTAGGAAGTTTCAAGCATCATCAGTCTAAAAAAAGATTTCTGAGAGCTATGGAGAAGTTTCTGAGAGACCATTTCTTTGTCTATGGCTATTACATTGCGCCGGATACATGAGGTCAGATAGTCTCTATCCTATACCAGTTCAAATACACATAGAACTCCCATCTGAGACATGCCTTTCTATTTGTTTCTGAACTGCCGAGATTATGAGACACACCACTGTTATGGAACATGCCTTCACATACATATGCAAGGGTAGCCCATGAGTCCTTGCGATAATTTGCAGATCAGGGCAACAAGTTCATGTAACGGTTACTCTCAGAACAATTCCAGGTTTTATTTGTAAGCTACCTGCTTATGGATATACCCGACATATATGTACACCCACCAGTCATACGACCTCCATTGTGCTATTTATTAGTCAGCTAAATGCTTCCTCATCCTAGCCTCAGATAGAGATAGGTTAATATAGAGATGTTCCTATAGAGAAGAAGATACTCCGGCTTTGTCATAGGGAATCTGAGACCTATGAGCGCTACATTCCTAAGTGTACAAATTATTGCTCCATGGCAGCTACCATTGTCTATTTAGAGAAGGTTTGGTTCCCAATCTGGAATCATGAAGTCACTGTATCAGTGATGCCTAGGGTTCTTTCTATTACAGATGCACAGGCATAGAGGCTTGAAGCACCACCACAATTGTGAATTTACTAAAATCAGGAGACCCTGCCTTGACCACTAACTATCACACCATCCCAATTGCTCACTCATTAGCCAAGTTGTATGCATCCATACTTGAGCATGAGTTGAACAGATGGGCATAGATGGGGGCTGAACTAGCAGGATTCTGACAGAGATTCTCTACTTTAGATTATATATTACAAGGGACTCCCAGAACTAAGTCGAAGAAGGCATCAGCATTGTCAATTTCAAAAACAAGGACATTTTATACGTTGGAACACAGACCTCATTGTGCATTTTAAAACCAATAAATAATTAGGTCCATAAATTGACACTACAACTACCGTATTATCACAAGATCAATGTAAAGTAAGCACATTAAATCATTTAAACTATGAATTCCGGAATTCAAAAGCTGTCCTACCTCTGTCTCCTTGTTGACATATTTTGAAACATCTAAGAGTGACTCCAGATGTTGGATTGCTAATTCTATGTTGCCCATATGCTCATGTGTTTTAGCAAGGGCTCCATAAGCTTTACTTTGTCCCACCTGTAGGCTCCATAAATAAGAGAGATACTAAAATAGGTCATGAGAAATAACCTTAATATTTAACTGGCAAAAATCAACATACAAATACAAATATTTTGCTCCCAAGCATAGACAATGTATGCAACATAAACTGGCAAATAGAGTTTCCAGTGGGAGGATATTCAGATATTTAGTGGACATGTAGGATAATCCTTGTGGTAATACAAATATCTATCCTTTTCATACAGTGATTCATCACAATGACAACAACACTATGAACATAGAAAATGATAGCTAGCAACATGAAAAATCAATATGATCCTTCCACTTCCAAGAGAATGGTGGTTCTTGTGGGTAAATGCAATTAACAGAATCACAATATTTGCAATCAGCATTTATTATATACAGATGAATTGCATGATAAATATTTCTTAGAATTTCTCATAACATCATATACAAAATCATCATTTCAATGAGCTTTAGCAATTTTCGTTTCAATCTATAGGAAACGCATCCACCAGTGCAGTTAATAAAAGACTCACCTCATCCTTCTCAAGTATGCAGAACTGTAGATAGTCTGTGTGAAATGGCAATGCAAGGTCAAATCTTGATAGTTTTTGTTGTAAAAGACCTATCTCATGCTTCGCCTCAGCTTTTGCTCTGATGTTATTGCATATCTCTGCCATTTGGATGCTCTGAAATGAGAAGTTTCAGGATCTTTAACACGCACTTCTATAAACAGTGCTTGCACATAACTGGCATTGAATTCCAAACTTCTATATATCATAACAATCACCCGTCTAATACATAATCTCACAACTTTGATATAGAATGCTAGAAATTCTAAAAACATAAAAGGTCTTACAACTTTACTTTCAAATACTAGTTGAGTTCTTATGTTTCAGCATCACAGATTTAGCCCCCCCAAGCTGTTGCTTGTATCATCACAATTTTCAGCCTTGTGTTTTTGCCTATTTTGTCCATCAAATTGTAATGTACATTATGGTGCTAATGAAGATCATCAAGAAACAAGATAGATGCTGATATATGCAGACCTCTTGCATACAATACACAGCTGTTCTTGTGCCTTTATGTCACCTTCCAATAATTAAATCATCTGAAATGAAAATGTAGTGGGATTAATGACCCTGAGGGTAAATTCAGAGTCACACATTCCATACCCCATATATCTTCCCATAAGAGGAAATCAAGATTGAACTTGCCAAACCATGAAAGATGAGAACAAATAAGGCTCACTTGATTAGAAATTTTTCCTCTTAAACATATTCATGCACTATTACTAATATACGCCTATAGCAAGACTCTTCTTTCTTTAAGTGTTTGAGTGGTTGCAAATCGGTATGCAATTGAACTTGTATGAGCATCTGCAAGATATTGGCATTGTAACCTGGATTGATTTTCCTATCCAAGAGAAGGGCACTCAACAGTGATAAAATATAACTAGATGAAGATTTCATGCCAAATCCAGTAGCACACAAAAAGTGAGAAATGCAATTGATAGGTTACAATTTGGAAAGGCCCAAGATCATGATGGATTGGTAGGTGGGGAGAATATACCATTACATTGTTCTTCAAGAGCAGAGATCCCATAATACCTTGCAATTATAGGACTACACTGATTAACATCTTTAACAGAGCTACACAAGAAAGCTTCCCTAGTAACTGGACAGAACATACTGTGAAGTCAGTTTTGTTCTAAAGAAAAGATTGTTGCAAATAGGTTGGATGATAAGATGTCCAAGAATAAAGCGTGATATGAAAGGTACAAGTATTATAACAATCAAAGAAGGAAGGAACTTGAAAAGTAGAAAAAAGCAAGCTGTGGATACGAAGATTTAGATAGATAAAAAAGCTCATAACTTCTTCATCCGATATCCAAATTTCGAAAGAAAAGATGCATAAAAAAGCTGACAATGAGAGGTTTCCATAAATATCTTGTATAACAAATTTGGGATTACGCCTCCCATAGACTCGAGTATACATATTTGGTTTTTGGTTTTTTAAAAACCAAAAACCTATAAATAGGAGGGTATTCTTAGAAATAGGGAGAAGGAAAAAAGAAGGATAGAAGGTCTACAAGAAGTGAGAAGGGGCTTGGAAGGAAGAGGGAAGGAAGAAGGAAAGTCTATTGTTGTTTAGGGTCATAGAAAGAAAAGGAGTTCTATAGACTTATGTTTGGATTTGGAGTCTAAGAAGTTTGTATTGTTCCCCTAATAGTATAATATAACATTCTGTTATCTTCCTCGTCTCTTCTCTATCTTTTCTCTAGCTCTCTTCATCACATACCATTGCACCGGTCTTCACGAGCAGAGATCCCATGGTACCTAACACTTATATGACAATAATGATTGACCATTACTTGGCTATATGGGCAGCGAGAAACTACTGCCATTCAGCCAGACAAGCAGATTCCTGAAATGGGTTGACTATTTTGGATCATTTATTGACCCTTCAAGCCCTTATTGACAAGAAAAAGCCTAAAAACGGTCAATCTATTGTTGCTTTGTGGATTTCGGGAAAGCCCTCAACACTACCACATGCTCGGCTCACACAGCAACTAGAAGCCCTTGGAGTCCCAATATGCGGTGAGGCATCTATGCACTATTTGAATGAGTCAAGAAAGGTTTGCACCCACCCCTATTGGATCATCAAAGGCTGTGGCTAGGATTGGTATAAAACAAGGATGCACACTATCATGTACTCTCCTTGGTCTTTATATAGGCGATATATCTAATTACATAGAAAGGTTGGGTGGTTCAAGAGAATTCTTAACAGGAGTAGTATACCAATATTATTATATGCCAAGGACATTGTGTTTATCTCCAAGTATTCATAGGAACAACAAAGACATCTAAATTCTTTAAAGATACTTTGTAAAGTTAAAGAATTGTTGATCAACCTTGATAAAACTGAAGTAATGGTGTTTAAAACACAAGCATGGGTAACAATATCTGCACCGAAATTCTTCTTGGAAGAGAAAAAGATGGCATACAGATAATCCTACACATACCAGGCCTCAGTTCTCCCTACATGAGGCTGCATGTATTTGACTTTCTTGTGGAAATGCAGCCCTTGGTGCCTTGAAAGACAATGTGCACACATACAATTCGAAGAACCTTGAAATTCTGGTTGTTTGATACATCAGCTCTTCTACACGAAGTAGAAATTTGGAGACTGAGCCTTTATAGGACACATAACTGGACAGATTAGACAGTCAATCGGTCTTGATAATTGCACACATGATAGGAGAAAAGCATCGGTGCCCTGTGATATAATCCGGGCGGAGATGGGAGCAGCCCGAATAGTGTCCAAGGTATTATTCTGACCAGTGATTGGTTATCCAACAGATTTGGAAGTTCCCTAAGTAAACGTACTCAAGGATGGCATTTATGTCATCAAAAAAGCTTACTGGACATGGTATGCTAAAATACAAGAATGGGTCTGGCTACATGGAGTAAGTACGGATACACTACCCCATTCCAATATAGCTTGGATTGGGGACGTTTGAAAGTTCAAGTTGCATGGCATAAGTACAAACACACTACCCACTCCAATATAGCTTGGATTGTCCACACTTGAACATGAATAATGTGGAACAGAACATGATTTGTCAAGCACACAACAGCCAATCAACAGACAAACATCATAAATTTATTTGGCTTCAAGTCAATGGAGAACTACATGACTGGGATCTCAATCAGGACACTTGAAAGGGGTTACAATATATTGAGCAATAGCAGTGTCCCATGCACATAGGCCATGGTTTTCTGGACTAACAGCCTCGTCACCCTTGATGTCAACAAATTAAGGCCATTGTCACCCAGCACTGACGGTGCTTCCCTCACATTGGAGAACTCTCCATCTTGGAGTGACCCATGTTGGAGATTTTTCGAAGTTCAGAATCTTAAGAGCCTAGATAACTAGACTCATAACAGTTATGTGTCCTATATTAATATCTGTTAAGAGACCAAAATGGCCTATAAGACCAAACAAAGGATTACAACTGAAAATGTCGTCTCATCTTTGAGAACAGCAAACCAAAATAAGTATAACTGAGTGTAGGGTACTTATTTTGGTTTGCTGTTCTCAAAGATGAGACGACATTTTAAGTTGTAATCCTTTGTTTGGTCTTATAGGTCATTTTGGTCTCTTAACAGATATTAATATTTCTTTCTTTCTTTCTTTACATCACTTGCAAATCATGTGCAGTTCCTCATGGTGCACTTACTGTATGAAATTGGGGAAGAATCCATCGTATCAATGGATTCAACATCCTTGCATATTCATCAATTACCACCTTTATAATTGTATTGCATCGATTCTCTACTACATTTTTCATATCACTTGATTAGTTTCTTTTGTGGACATTTTACCCCAATTCTCTATATATAGAAGAGGATTTCAATGCCTTTTCATGAATTCTCAATACCTTTTGACTAATAAGTTAGTTAATTCTATTCCATGCTCACTGAGGATTTGCATGAACAAGTATTATACATTACAATCATACACTATTCTGACATAAAGAAAGGGGTATTAAGATTGAAATCAGTTCCCTTGTGTATATTGCATTTCTCTGGAAATAATCATGAACATATTCAATAGCATTACAATGTGAAAACATTTTATCCACCTTAGCAAGCACGCAAAGAAGAAGAAAAAATCAATGATTGAAAAGCTTCCTTAACTCAAAATAAGTCCCTATGTTTTAGAATACAAGAGAACATGTGGTGTAATCAGATAGTTCTCTGGATGCTACAACAGAATGGGAATTAAGATGGCACTTATAAAAACAATACAAATGCATTATTACCTTATGCACTAACTCTATACTTTTTTCTAGATCACCACTGCATCTTGCTTTTTTTGCAGACATTTGATACACCTATATATGAAACATTTGCATAAGATCCTTACATAGGAAAAACTTCATTTTAAGTAAGGAAAGATACACAGTCTAAGGTTGTGGGATGCAATTGTCCAGCTATATGCAGTTGAAAAACCAATATAAGGCTTGTAAGGTAAGATTATACTCGAGAAATTGCTATAGATTACTAAGTGTTAATGCTTCCAAGGCCCACTCATATTAAGTTTCTTACATAATGTTGTTTTCTCAGCCAGACTTTTCAAGACGGAAACATGGCTATGCATAATTATGAGGATATCAAGTCCTATACATGTACCAAAAAGTTTAAGCGTCAATTTCCTACAGAAATAAATGAAACTCGAAATGCACGTCATGCAATGTCCCCTGCATGTTTTCCCACCAAAAACGAGATTGTTTTTTCAATTGTTACATTTATAACAGCAAGAAATGTCAATAGCATGAAAGATTGGATCAAACCTCAAGAAGATGTTTGGATCCTAGCATAAGGATATTATTGTCCTTTCTTTCTCTTGCAAAATCAAGGCATTCCTCAAACAGTGACATTGCAATCGGATACTGCCCCAGCTTGACATACACTTTTCCAAGGCTGAATTTACCCTGAAAAATACATGACATCTAGTTTTTAAAATTAAGAGACTTCAAAACCTCAATGCTCAGGTGGTAACTCTCAGAAAAAGTATAATATCCCATAATTAGAGTTTATATGTTTAAGGATAACCATTCTCCCATAACTAAGTATAGTTTATATGTTAATAAAGCCAAGTAATGAAGTTAAAATTAGTCAGAAAAACGAAAATATGCATTTGCTTTATGGTGGGAAAGAAAACTGTGAATTTCAGTCTTGACCTTGGCTTCATGAGCAAAGTTTCCAGCTTGCTTGGCGGTACTCACACTTCTTGAAAAATAATATACTGCCTTATGATAATCCTGTGACTCTTCAAAAATATTTGCAATTACATAGTTGATCTCACAAAGCTTCCCAACATCACCTATTAGGATTATCAGTAAATGGTTTCTTATTAAAGTTTTCATAAATCGGTTTAAATAACAGAAGTAACTTTAGTCCTGTATTCACTCCATAATACAGGACTCAGAAGAAGCTCCATTAACTTTCTTTTCATCAGAGAGGCTTGCATTGGCCATCAGTGAAGCGTAATGAAAATAATATGACTAGCCCATAGAGTCCACACAATGTAATCACCTTATTTCTCAAAGTTTACGTGACTATGCATTAACATCACAGTCACAAGGGGCACATTCAAGGATGAGACCAAAATAGCTATTCACTGTTGTGATTAAAGAGAACTTAATCCTTAAATAATGGGGGACCATACAAAAGGATCATGACAACGGATCTACGTGAAAGTATTATCAATTTAGAATAAAAAGTTGAACCAAGCCCTAATCTCATTATGCTTCCAAATAGAGAGTGCACAAATGTTATAGCCTCTGTTTTGTGGAGATCATGAGCAGGCCATCTAGATAGCATATCCCAATAAGTGAATCTCATCTAAAAATAACTCACTTTTCATCCCATCAACTACCAATTTGTGCTTCCTAACTTCTTGAAGCAGAATATTGTTAGGTATTTTGTCCCTCCTATTAGGAGAAGTCGTCGATATAAGAGATACAGCGTAGTAGTGAAGAGAAAGGTGTGAGTGTGAGTGACGGCACAGTTGTGGAACTTGCCAAAACCCTAGAAAGGGATTCTCTGAGATCTGAGTTTGGTATATAGAAAGCTTGAGAGCTTTGTAACCTTTCTCCCTTCGTTTGTACTCTTGAATCATAGGGAAACTTTGCTCTCTGTCTATTGATTCTTGCTTATTTCTGGGTGTAAATCCCATCAAATATCAAGATATTGACAAAGATCCTCAGACAACAAAAGTAGAACTACAACATTGTAAAGAGATTTAAATTGATTTCGTAACAGCAACATACCATCTACGAAAGCCAGATCCACCAGGACCATGGCCGTACCACTCCTGTCATTGATATATCAGGGCCATTATCACCAACACTGAAGGTTTCTTTTCTTGTTTAATAGGTCAAAAACCTCTCCATCATGGACTGATCCCTCTTTAGGTGGAAAATATTTTGGTCCATGGCGCTCACATTCATATATTCACGACTAATGGGAAATATCTACATTTGATTGTCAAGAGCATAGAATGTCTATGTGCGTAAAGTGTTAGCCGAATGCTTGATGCTCGATAGGCAGGGTACTTTAGCCAGTTTTACTAACTCACATACAATTTTGATTTCTGTTCCCCAAGAAAGACAACATTTTCAGATAATTCTCAAAAGAAGTAGACATCAGTTTATTTTCCTTCAAGATTTCTGTAAAGAAGCATAATTAACCTTACAAAAGAGTGCAAGTAACTAATATTGAAAAACCTTAGGTTCTGAATTTAACCTTTCCGTGTAGCCAATTCTGACTCTACAAGGCTTTTACTCAAGTCAGACAGATGTGTCGATGATAAGACCTGCATAGAATTCAGCAATTAGTTATGAGATAAATACCTGTTATAAAAAATAACTAATATGTTTCTGTGAAGATGAAAAGAAAAAAATCTCTATGCACTTGAATCTCTGTTATAAAAAACTGATATAGTTCAATGAAAATGGAACGATTAAATCTTGTGTATGTGTATGTAAGAAGGAAGCAAATTATTCAAGATACAAGATAGAACTACAGCAATTACGATTCCAAAGGAGGGTTTACAATGTTTCAAGAAATCTATGCTCACAGAGAAGGTATGTAAAAATAAGGAAGAAGTTTGTCTCTTTACATCCATACAACATAACAATCTTTTTGAATAAGAAGCTACACAAAATTGCTCTCATCTGAGGCTTTCTATACAGTACACACACCTTCAAGTCATTGCTTCAAACGTTTGGCATACTAAATTGAACAACAATTGTTTGAAGAGGATTATTGAATAATTGGATGTGTCTGAAATGTTAAGGTTTCAAATTACTTGAGTATCTTCGGGCACTCTTGTAGCAGACAACACACATAGTGGGCTTATACACGTTCCATATCCAGTCAGCTATTTCATTTTATACTATCCCTCAGAAGTAGGCCAGACAGAAAAATCTGATGGATTATTGTTCAGTAAATTTACAATGTGTTTCATAATTATTAACAATAATAATTATACTTCAAGTGTGATCAGATATTTTTTATTTGGAGCTCAACATTACATGTGATAATGATTCTCCATCCTGATCTTTTGGGCTATTACTTGCACGTTCTAACTGAGTTAGGTTAAAAAACTCTGCAATTAAAAAATAAAATCCTATTAAAAAAGAGATTAATAAGATGCGTTCATTTCAGCAAAACAAGTAGGGGTATTCTAGTCATTTTCCAAGCCTTAAAGGTATTCCTGTAAATATTTACAAATTTGCAAGTGTTTTGTCCCTATTAACTCTCTAGATCCGCTTAATTACCTACAACACCAAAATTACCATTGTTGTATCCTCAATGGGAATAAAATATCCAATAATCCTGTTTGACACAAGTAATTAGACCTACAGGGAATAAATTATAAGAATGAACCGCTACCATTATGAACTATTCTGTTTCAATTCCAAGAAATATATAGTTGTGAAAAAGATGACATTTAATATATGATTCTGACAATATAAATCACTGGATGGTCTGCAACAATCAGCTACTAAAGAGAAGAAGTGTTGGACAATGGAAGATATAATGGCTCTAATTTCATGATGATATTGATGTCATGGTTGTGACCCTGGTGCACAAACGTCCATGTGTGACATCCATGACAAAGAAATGGCACAAGATTGTCACATTACGTTGTGTGGTGGCAAGAATATGGCATCTATAATGCAATCCCACTGCACATCAAAGAAAACACCAAATGGAGAGAACTTACTAAATACTGAAATTTCATCCATGATAAGAGAAATTTCACTAAATAAAGTGAAAGCACATGCACACAAGCGGACTGGAACTGTTTTGGCACAGTGATGAGAAGTAGCTTGGATAAGGAAATGAAATAGCGAAAAGCTAAAGAAACTGGAACACATAAAGGAAGCTGAAAAATCGTTCATCTGTATGACCTCAGTTTTTTATGGGTAGGGATTTACACAACTACATAACCCTTCAAATAGGGGGTTTAAACCTACACACTTGTCCACCTTCCACACACTTTATATACAGTGGCTATGGAGATCTCATATGTGATGATAGCACTAACAATGTGGTGACTGCCGTTGCTGCACCTAGCGGTTTCTTAAAAGGACCAAAACTTACAACATTCTTTAGCAGACCTGTATAGAAACTGTATTCTGAAAAGCTTGAAATGTCTCCTTTGTAAACTATCGCCCATCCTTCAATAATGTGTTGCTAAGGATGGTTACAGGGCATGATGCATGTGGAATCTGTAGCATGTTTCACCAACTTGCTGATTTCAAATAGGGTGAGTATCCCTAAACTCTAATTGCCTAAATGAGACCCCCGCACTCTAATCCCTAAATTCAAATAAAATGCGTTTAAGACTGCCCCCTGAATTCTAGTCTCCTAAATCAGACCCCCCCAAACTCTAATCCCAAACTTAAGACCACTCACTATGATTAATTTGTCTCTATGCAATGTTTTTTAATTGCCTCTGTGACTAATGCTTCAAATATGGTTAAGATTATTTAGTCATAACATGTCTCTGGAAGTACTCGTGGTCAAATTTCCTCATTTTCCAATCCATATGTTAGTGGTTAAGTATTTTCGGAGTAGATATAACACAGACATCTAAATTCTGATAAAACAAGAATTTAAAATGTTTTATGATAGATATGGTTTTTACCATGTAAACTGTTCCATTTCTGAAAACACTATAAAATGTATACAGAAAGTAAAAATAGATTGCGATTGTGATTTTTGCTAGAATAATTTTTATATGATTTTATGCATTAATTGCAATTTAACAAAACAAATTCAAATCTCAACATCAAACTATGCCACCACTCAATAGAATTCTCTATGGAACAGAGCACCCAATGGAATATTCTCTATATAAAATGGAACAGCCAATAATTAAAAAACATGATAGCATTCTCTACGAACCTTACCAATGAATGCTTTTGGCTTTCCAAATGATAACATGTTCATGCATAAATGCTGTTGAACAGGAATAGATGTGCATGTAAGGCCATTCGCCATCTTCATAGCCTCATGTTTAAGCTGTTAAAGTATTCATTATAAGCATCAACAAATGTATAGCAAATTTCCCAAAAATGAAGAAAAATATGCTCCATTCTTTTTAGTTGCATTCAGATTGCTAACAAGTAACTCTATATAATGAAAAATGAGCAAAGTACATGCCTGGTACTGCAGACAATGGATGGCTTTTTTATAAGAAATTCCTCTAAAATACAGTGTCTATGGAAGATTTCTTGAAATCCGTTTGAATGCTCTTATAACTTGCGATGTTCTCAAATCTCTATGTCTATCTTCTTAATTTTTCTGAATCCTATGGACAATTTATTTTTTCCCTCTTCCATGAGTTCACAAACCTCTATCATTAGTATGATGTCCCATTGAGATCATTTGACCATTAGGGTTTCTTATGTCTACTTGAGTAGTTGGATTTCATAATTTGAAAATTCTCTAAGCATTGGATATTGCTCGAGCGATGTCTACTTTCCTGTATTTGGGGTGACACATCTTTGGTATGGCTGCAAGCCACCATGAAAACTTGCCCTCATTGAGCATATCTTAATATTCTTACCAATTCCGTTTTCATTTTCAGATATCCTTCACCCAACTGAACAAACAAACTTACTTTTGTGGCTCCTGTGCGCTATGCTGCATTCACATATTTCTAAGTAGTTCTCTTAGGGAAGGAAGTTTCAAAAGCGGAAGACAGAGACTTCAGGTATATACATGCATGGGATCAGGAAGGGCCGTAGAATTTTTGAAGTAAATCAATGTTTTGGTGGTTCCCCTTTTTCCTTTCTGTTTCTATTGTTTTGGCAGCATGGTCCTAAGGCTTTAGTCTGGACTCTGAATCAAGTTTGTTGGATGCCGGCAGAGCGCATATCATTGGTCGCAAAAATTGTCGGGCAGATGATGACTTGTTGAGTCGAGTCATGTGGTATAGAGTCATTGGTCACAAGCTCTTTACGTGATGGTATTGCAGTGATGGGACTTTGACAGGTGAGATGGAATAGAGAAATGAATGCACGCAACTAGACAAGGACCACCTTTACTTGAAAAATAAGATGCTAGTTTACTTCTAAAAATATTATGGATAAGGCAGAAAGCCTCGCTCTTCATGGCAATACTTATGTATCTGGTACCTTGTGTAATTCAATCAACAAGTAGTTTCCTTCACATGCCTTTACCTCTTATCCTGATTTCCTCTCATGCCTTATGAGTTGGAAGTTTTTGGGGCAACTTCATATGAAGTTATGGAAACATGTATGATACTTCCCTACGGTGAGAATGTTGTTGCTTATATAGATAGGTTCATTGAGAAACTCTTGGAATGCTAGTAAAGATGAGGTATCTAATAAGAGCTTATTCATTCCTATTTTTGTCAATTCTAACATTTGTGATGAATCTATTGATTACAATCATATATTTTTCAAGCAACCGATGGTAGTAAAAATCTTATTTACGGTCTAATCCTTTTTGCCTAAAAATGGAAAATTGATGGAAAACCGCGCACATCTCTATAACATTTAAAGATGGAGATTGGGAATATCAGGGGCCAAAAGCCTACCATATCTCGCACATCATCTTTCAGTTTTCGCTTGAGTTCGGCGTGTTTGCTGAGGCGACATTGCATCTGTGACTTGATCGGCTTCTCGAGCCTCTAAACCAAAAAAAAAAACGAGAAAGAACAAACGCATAAGTTCAAGATTCTCTACTAAGGGAGGGAAGGTCGACGAAAGGAGAGGCACAGGCACAGGCACGGAGAGAGAGAGAGAGAGAGAGAGAGACCTGAGAGGCAGCGAGCAAATTTGCGGTGATGGCGGCTTGTTGTGATGCAATATCGAGCGTGTTGGATTGGAGCGATGGCCTGGGCTCCATCTGCTGCTGCTGCTTCTCCTCCACCGTCGTCTCCATGAAGAAGAAGAAGAAGAAGAATTTGTTCGGATTCCTGAACAACCGTTCCGTTGGAACCCAAAAACCTTCAGTTTTCCATGGATTTGGATGGGTACAACTCCACATACATACATACATACATATATGATTTTAATAACAATCGGCAACGGTTCGGTTTGAACTGAACCGAACCGAACCGTGAAACCACGGCTTAACTGTTAAAATAGTTCGGTTCGGTTCGGTTCAGGTTTAGGTTTTTTTTTACGGTTCTGTTCGGTTTCAACTGTTAGAAACCGTAGTTTTAACGGTTTAACGGTTTTTGTTTTTAAACAATCTTTTCATTTTTAGACCTTATTCTCACATTTTTAGGAACATCTTTAAAATTTAAAAATAATGAAATATTGTAATTTTTTACCTAAGTTGAAAACCGAAACTGAACCACGAAACCGCAGTTTTAACGGTTTGAATTTTTTTAACGGTTTCGTGGTTCGGTTCAAGTTTCAAAAAAAATTAATGGTTCGGTTTTGACCCTCTCAAACTGAACCGAACTGTTGCCGATTGTTACATACATACGCTCGTGTCTAACTACTACCAAATATTCAAGAGGGCAAGTGAGGGAATTGCAGGCACGAACGGTGCAGGTCGCTCAACCGAGGGTGCGTTGTCGTGAAGAATTTCGGCCAGAGGCGGAAACCGGGAAACATTGGCTACCTCGGCGGGGTGCAGCGTGTGTACGCACCCATGTACATTTAGTGTGAATATCGAGGGCGCCTTTATGGCGCCGAAGAGTAGTCAAGTCGGGGCAGACGATCCCATGTAAGGCGGGATTTGTCCCACATTGTAACGCATCCCTTTCCTTGTTCTATAAAAGGAAGGGAAAGCCCTTTGTGAAAAGGGTTGCCCATTTTGCATTCGAGGGTATACCGTTAGGTTTAGAGTTAAGTTCTTCTTCTTCTCCCCGTTCGTGTTTTGCTTAGGGTTCGCTTTGGTTCGGCCTCCTGTGAAAGACCCCGCTCGGCGTGACGAGTTGAGAGCTCCCCGACGGCGGCTTGGCAGCAAACAACTACTGTAACCTACCTCAGTCCGGCTCGAAGCCGGGAATGTATTCTTCTTATATATATATACATATACGTTTGCGTCTGTCTGTGTATATTGGCGTCTTTGTTGGTGTCGGGTGCTTCCCCCCCCTTCCTGCGTTTCTTGTACATGAGGGCGTGAGCTGTGCGTGCGTGCGTGCGTGTGTGTGTGTGTGTGTGCGCGCGAGTCGGTGTCAAGCGCGCACTCCCTCTCTTTCTCTCTCTCTCTTCGGTTGCTTCCGGCGTGCTTTTGGGATGCCCCGGAAACGGTGAAGTGCGACTTCCTACGCTCCGTCGCTCCCTAGTCCAAGACCCCCGTGGTCCCGCCTTTCTCCACGCACACGCGTAACAACGCGACATCTTTGGTGAACCCGACGTGAAAGGCGGCAAGGGAGGATGGAGTCGGAAGACGACAACCTTGCGGAGATGGTGGCCGAAGTGGTGTTGGAGTCGACACGAGTGGTGATGAGGCGAGAAGCAGCGCAACAAGCGGTTGAGCGAGTGGTCGAAAGAGTCGGCCGTTTCAACGGGGACAAAGTCCCATCTTACTTGGAAGCCTACAACGCGGAAATGGAGGAGCGTGGTGTAGACGAGGCGTTGAGGCTGGAGTTCTTCTGTCGGGTCGTGGCTGTCCGGATGCATGCGGAAGTAAAGGAGCTCCGTGAGGCTCATAGTTCGTGGGAGGCCTTCGAAGAGGCGCTCCTGAAGGCATACGGAGGACGGCAAAAGAGCCGGGGACGACACGACTTTGACCAGTGGGTAGCATCGGCAAAGACCCACCGGGGCGCGACCAAGGTGTTCCGAGAGTTCGAGCGATGGCTTGCTCGGCTCCCGGAGCGGGAACAAGGTTTGGTGGGGGCGGACAAGGTCCTATTGTTTGTCAGGTCGATCGACCGAATGGAACGGGAGGCCATCGGGATTGAGCTCGAAGACGATGATGGAGCGAATGGGCTTACGGAGGACTGGTCGAAGGTCGGAAGGGTGTGCCAACAGCTAGACAACGAGCGAGCCAAGAAGGCTAAGAGGAAGGTACGCGACGGCGTGCCATCACAGCGGGAAGAGGCCGAACGGCAGAGAGAGTCGGCAAGGGTAGGCGTTGGGGCCAGGATTGCGGAGGCGTACGCAGCTCTCGAGGCGATGCTCGAGGAAGAGGAAAGACGGAGGCCGCAAGCCAAGACTGAGAAGACGTACTTGCCCCGCGCGACGGCGGAAGATCAGTACGACGGTACCACGGGAGAGGGTGCGGAACGAAACGCCCTCTCGACTTGCGGAGATAGAACGGCCAAGGACGAGGCCGAGATACAGATCGCGGAACCGGAACGTTGGGACCAGCGGTTTCGGGCGTGTCGGCCCGAGATCCCGGTCATGGGAGAAGCAAGCCCAGACGGGGCTTGCGCGATCGGTAAGAAGACGACCGCCGACCACGAAGAGTCAGTGGCTACGGACAAGGGCGTAAAACGGACGGGCGATTCTTTGTGTCTTCCCACACTTGCTCCCGGGACGATGGTAGTCGGGCCCAAGTGCCCACGTGAGTCCCAAGCGGAGGAAGGCGGCGGCGAAAGGCCGAGAATCACCGGCGAGACAATACGGGGAAGGAATGGACGAAAGCCCACGGACCCGATTCTGGAGAACTCGGCATTCGGGCCCGTATACCCATGTAAGACCGAGGAGATGGATAGCAGTACTAAGGAGTCCTGGCACGATGCCAGCGAAGTCGGATGGGAAACGGCCCGCGAGGAAGCCGAGGACGGACACGGCACGAGGGGATCGGCATTCCAATACAGGTGGAGCGTGATCCGGTCGTGGATCGTTCGATCGGGGCCAGATTCGGCGTGAAAGTGTCGATACGGAAGGGGGTGCGGGACGAGCCACCCTCTTTTACATGGGGAGAAAGACCGACCGGGCGAAGGTCGAGAGTTGGGAAGAGAATGAAAGCCGGTCCTATGGGATTCCTTACACCGATCCGGCTGCAGGCCCGAGTGCTGGAGTGAGTCCGACAAGAGAGTCAGTGGCAACAGAAGAACGGGACCCGACAATCCGTAGAAGGACGAACGGACCCGGACGAGAACCGGGCGGAGCGGACTCCCTGATGACCATTCCGGGAGGGAGGAAGAGAGCTGGCCTACGAAGAGGCCGAGGACACGGTACGTCGGTACCACGGGAGAGGGTGCGTAGTAAACCGCCCTCTCGGCATGCGGAAAAGGACGACCCGAGACAGGGTCGGGAAGACAAATCGGAGGTCTACGGAGGATCCTTCACACCGGTTCTAGAGACTTCGACAATCGGCAACGCGGTCGACGTAAGACCAAGATACCGACGGTGGCGGCGAGGTGACGAAGACAAAAGGGGCGGTCTACAAAGGATCCTTCACACCGGTTCTAGAGACTTCGGCAGTCGGCAACACGGTCGACGTAAGACCAAGATACTGACGGTGGCGGCGAGGTGACGAAGACAAAAGGGGCGGTCTACAGAGGATCCTTCACACCGGTTCTAGAGACTTCGGCAGTCAGCAACGCGGTCGACGTAAGACCAAGATACTGACGGTGGCGGCGAGGTGACGAAGGCAATGGGCGTAAGGAAGTCCGGTCCTAAGGGATCCCCACACTTAACCGGAGACTCCGGCTGTTCGGCCAACGGGGCAACGTAAGACCGAGGGAGAAGGAAGGTGGCGGCGAGAAACTGGACCCGACTACGCAGAAGACACGAGGAGAGTCCGGGAGGGACTCAAACAAAGACACCCGAATTTCACCAAGCATAGAAACGGAGTCCGGTCCTATGGGACCCTCACACCGATCCGGAGACCCCGGTTGTTCGGCCAACGTGGCAACATAAGACCGAGGGAGAAGGACGGTGGCGGTAGGGAACAAGACCCGACGACACGAGGTTTCGGAAGGAGCCGGTAGGGGCAAACACGGGGAGGTGTGTCAGGCCGGAAAGGCACACCTGGGACAGAACAAGAGTCTCGCAAGTGGCCATCGCGGGTCGGATCGAAGCGTGACTACAGGACGGTGTTCGGCGCGGGTGGGGCCGAACAAAGGAAGCGGAAGACGACACAAGGGAGGTGCCGGGAACGAGGTGACGAGTGCCTAGTGGACCGCACAAGGTCGGAGTCAGGGGATGGCAAGAGAGGCCGGAGGAGGATCCTCCACACTCGCTTCGTAGATCTCGATAGTTCCGTCGAAGTAGCGAAGATTGACACGGCGAGCCCGGGGTGACAAGCTGGTGGGGGCGAGGGGACGACGGCAAGAGGAAGACTCAGGACCTATTGCGGCAGCACGAAGACGGGAAGGGCCAAGCGGGCTACTACGGGGTGTTCCTCGGATGCAAAGGACACCGGTATGCGGGTGAGCGGCGATGCACGATCTGGCCGGGAAAGGGGCCGACGAGGCGTGCAATGAACCGGGGTACGGCACAGGCAGTGCCAAACAACGGTCGAGGGTATGTGGCACACGGAGGTGCCGGAGCGGGAAGGCGAGCGCGGTGAAGGCCGAAAAGGGATCCTCCACACTATTTCGGAGACCATGGCGGTTCGAGCCGACACGGCGACGTAAGACCATGGAGAAGGAAGGTGGCGGCGGGAGGACGTCGGGCATACGGCGGGAAGCGGGGCGTTCATACGGCCGAACAAGGGCCACGGAAGTACGCGTACTACGGAGATCGCGGCAGAGGACCCATCGACGGGTCGAACGAGCCTACGGGGAGGCGAGCGCGAAGGAAGACTCGAAGCCGACGGATCAAACCGGCAGCAAGCCGAGATGCGGATCACGGGAGACCGGTTTCTCACCAGCCGAAATCTCTCACCCTTCAACCAGATTTGGCACCTACCGGTGGACGTGCAGTTAGGTGGGGGCGGATGTCGTGAAGAATTTCGGCCAGAGGTGGAAACCGGGAAACATTGGCTACCTCGGCGGGGTGCAACGTGTGTACACACCCATGTACATTTAGTGTGAATATCGAGGGCGCCTTTATGGCGCCGAAGAGTAGTCAAGTCGGGGCAGACGATCCCATGTAAGGCGGGATTTGTCCCACATTGTAACGCATCCCTTTCCTTGTTCTATAAAAGGAAGGGAACGCCCTTTGTGAAAAGGGTTGCCCATTTTGCATTCGAGGGTATACCGTTAGGTTTAGAGTTAGGTTCTTCTTCTTCTCCCCGTTCGTGTTTTGCTTAGGGTTCGCTTTGGTTCGGCCTCCTGTGCAAGACCCCGCTCGGCGCGACGAGCTGAGAGCTCCCCGACGGCGGCTTGGCAGCAGACGACTACTGTAACCTACCTCAGTCCGGCTCGAAGCCGGGAATGTATTCTTCTTATATATATATACATATACGTTTGCGTCTGTCTGTGTATATTGGCGTCTTTGTTGGTGTCGGGTGCTTCCCCCCCCTTCCTGCGTTTCCTGTACATGAGGGCGTGAGCTGTGTGTGTGTGCGTGCGTGCGTGTGTGTGTGTGTGTGCGCGCGAGTCGGTGTCAAGCGCGCGCTCCCTCTCTTTCTCTCTCTCTCTCTTCGGTTGCTTCCGGCGTGCTTCTGGGATGCCCCGAAAACGGTGAAGTGCGACTTCCTACGCTCCGTCGCTCCCTAGTCCAAGACCCTTGTGGTCCCGCCTTTTTCCACGCACACGCGTAACAACGTGACAGTGTGCGTGTGATCTGCACCGTCCAATGTGGATAAAAAGCTTACAACCGTTGTCACTAGGAGCCCGACTCTCAAAAACTTAAAAGTAATAAAGAATAGGGTAATGGTTAGAGTTGTTTGTAAGATTTGTTAGGTGTATGGTTTGAATCTTTTTCTTTTTTGAATTCTTTCTTTTTGGTTTTCTCCTTCTTCGACTTCTTTCTTTTTTAGGGTTTCGACATTTGGTTTAGGGTATGTAGTCACGTTACACTTCATTTACATTTAAGGGGTCGTAATAGTGGTATTGAATTCAACATCGTAATTACTAAATCCGTTCATGGTGTCGTAATAGTCTAAAAGGTGTAAAATTGTCATCATCAAACACTTAACCATATGTTGTTGACCGTACCTTTGTGCCCTAGTATATAACTAAACACTTGCAAACTTTTATTGATGCAAGTGGACTTATGCTTTAGTTGCCAGATTGAACATTTGTTTTTCTATAACTCTTAAGATGCTTCTTTTCATAATTCATTGATGACATTCCAAATAAGATTGTTCTCCATCTTAAATATCCTCTACTGTGCACTATTCTTGCCTAAGATCAAGTTGAGAACGTGAAAAGATGAAAAGTTGGTGTATTGGAAATTTGTAAAGTGGCCTATGCATGGATTCAAATTGCTACGATAGTGCAATCAAATTTTCTATCATTGATTCCTTAGCCAAGAATGCATGCGAGAATTTTAGGTGGAATGCCCATGAACTATTTTGGCAACATGATACAATCAAATAGGTCTTTTAGAAAGTCAAAAGAGTTATTTATTTAATGCTCGTCTCGTTCAAAATAGCTTGAATACACATATCCATGACTTTGATTGGAAAGTGATTTTCTAGCTCAAACAATATTGGAAGCAAATACTAGCTGATTTGTGGAAATACAAGTCAAAAAATGGTCTCCTCATGACATGTTCCGTTAGCCAAAGAATCAACAATGTTGTCATCATAGGGCCCCCATGCATCCTTGTGATTTGCTCACTTCTTTTTATAGGTGATAATGAGCTCACTTCTTTTTACAGCTTTCAAGAGCTCATTTGCCAAATAAAAATAGATGGCAAGCACCATCGCTTCTCTCTACATGGACACTTAGCTTCCACAATTATTATTATATCATAGTTTCGCATTTACAAGTTACGACAAGATGAATTCTCATCTTTTGCAATTGTAGATCTTTTACCCTATGATCCTTCTAATTCGCATCAAGCCCTTAACACTTTTGTTCAAGTAAAGTTAGCTCCTCATGACATGTTCCGTTAGCCAAAGAATCGACAACCACCACTTCTCCCTAGATGGTCACTTAGCTTCCACAATTATTATATCATGGTTTCGCATTTACAAGTTACAACATGATGAATTCTCGTCTTTTGCAATTGTAGATCTTTTACCCTATGATCCTTCTAATCTGTATCGAGCCCTTAACACTTTTGTTAATTAATGTTTGATTGTCACTTTAATATGCAACTCACTTATGTTCCAAGTAAAGTTACTCTCATAATTTGGGCTTTTTCTTGATTCTTTGACTTTATACGATGGAATACTCTACATGTGGATCATGAGCCAACACAAGAAGAAATGACACATTCACATTTTCAAACTCACTCATCACTCCCTTCAAAACTTACATGTGCTTTTCCAAATATTGAAGTGGAAATGATACTGAAATGTGGGTGCTTCCAAATAGTACCTCCTGAGTCCTAGGACAATACTCAATGTTCATAAGTGACAACTTGGGGTTACTTATTACAATACATATTAAAATACAATAAATAAAAACTAAATTACACTATATTATACTTGTTCTTTAAGTAAGCATTATTGCCTTGCCATACCCATCAATCATGTTCCCACCTTTGTGAAGCATCAATAACGTTGTGAGGCTCAAGTTACCAATAGGATTAACTTCTATATGTGTATTGTTCACACCTTAAACTATTGAGATCATCATCTCTCCACATTGTCCAACTTGCAAATGATTATATGATCCTTGCTTGCAATACTTGGTGTTTTCAATTCCTTGCTAGAAATTTCCCAAAAATTTGCATTTACGAAGGTTCCATTTGAGCCTATATGAAGTGAATAATCAAAGAATGTTGTTGTTGAAAAACCAAGAAGATCATTTTTTACTACAAATTGAATATTGCATCCTTAGAATCATACACCTATTCAAAAGATATACAATGTATGTATGTATATACCTCCACGATTGTGATACATGGAAGAAACACATTTTAACCTAGAAAGCAAGAGAGCAACTTTTCATGGAGAAATGCAGAAATAAAGAGGAGGAATCAGAATGCATGCCAAAGCTGAAAGGAAAAAGAAAGAAAACAAAGGAAAGATTACGAAGAGAGGGTTGCGATTCCCTCACTTGCCCTCTTTAATATTTGGTAGTTAGACATGTCGCATACATACACACATACACACGCACTCACACACATACATACACACACACACACACACACACACGAGACACGTGTGCACATGAGATGTCCCATGGCCATCGCAAGCCTTCTTCAACCCCCCTGACTCTGCCCACACTCCAACCCTTCTAGTCTCGATTTTTTCGACCCGTATGTCGGTTCTCACGTGTCACAGCCATCGCGGCCATCTCAAACACAAGCCCAACGAACAAATAAACAGGGAATTAGGATTGGCCTTGGCCTTGGCTTTGTGGGTAGTCGAAATGGGATGCTTTCCCCGCACCACAACACTCCATGCTTGGTTGATCAAAGAACAAACTTCGCTTCTCAACTAAATACTCCTGACATCTCAACGTCCATTTTCGGGCCGCAAAACAAGAGCAATGAATGTTGACAAGACATGGCACGTAGCCAACACCTCCTAGCAACACAACATGATGCCTCGAAAACCTTTTTGCATCAATGCATGTCTATATGTTGGACTTGAAACCCGTGCATGATCGACACCAATGTAACTTTTTCCTCCAATCATCTCATCTCTTATGAAGTTTAGCTTTACCTCTTCTTCTTATTTTATTCGAAGGTGTATGTCTAAGAACTTGCTTGACACCCATGAACAAATCGTTGGTTGATAGCTCCTAAGCTCAAGGGAGCTTGTAATTGCTCTACGGCTAGGAGGTGAGTCAAATGTACTCGATTACCATGTAGATGTAGCACAAATCACATGCAACACAAGAGGGGTTTATAGCTTACAATCCCACACACAAATCCATGACCACAAGAAAAGTGGGTGATTGGACTAACAAAATCACAACCCATCAAGGAAGGAAATTGTATGCACTAGGATAGTGAACCTTGTTAAGAGCAATGAAGGTTAAGATGGTATGGACGATACATGCTTTTGACAACATGTAATGTTTTGTGACAAAGATTGAGATATATGTGCATCATAATGAGGATGCCATCTGTTGAAACATAAATTGAGTGTTTATTGGTTCAAATACTTTAAATGTGAAAGCCTTGTATATTGTTTAAAAATATGAGATTGATTGTAGTTCCTTAGAGACATTAGGTTGGAAGATTTGTGCGAAGGTTTCACAATGACTTCAACGTGGAGGGACGATATGCTCAAATGCTTGTGCGGACATGCCCATGCTTTTAATTGGACAAATACCATGTTCTAGTGTGAAGGATTGCATTTGAATTGTTGGACCTTGTGACACACTGAGTTTAGGATTTGAAATGTCCATTGTGTTTGTCATGATTAAGAGACATGTGTGAGATGAGCTTTGAATTGATCAAGGTGGTTGACACTCTTGTAAGATTTGAATCATAGGTAGATTTTGGTTTTTGTGAGGCAAAACATCCAATCTCTTGCAATGCTAGAAGATGGCTCAAAATTGAAGCATGGGAATGACAAGGAAACTACGTTTTACATCTAGCACGATGAATATTAAGGGATGACACGACTTGGAAAGGGGGGTAAGAGCAAATAAATACAAGACTAGAGGTATATGTCGAGGTTTTGAAAAGGGGAGAGCAAAGAGTGGAGCAAACTCTCTACTTTAGGACTAACAATTGAATGATATTTACCTTCCATATATCTAGTTACAAAACAAAATAAACTGGTTTCACATTGAATGACTAATTTAGTAAATATATCATGTGCTGAAGCATAACATGAAACCATCACTTCAATATCTCACAAAAGAAACTAGGCTACAATCTCACACATCTCTATCATTCGAATTGACAAATCATATTGTTTATGTCCTAAGATGCCACATTGCTTTTTTATGTGTAATAATTGACTAGAACATCAAGCACCTATTCCTTAGATGGTTAACTCCAAAAGCCACATCTCATAACTTTCACAAACTAATTTATACTCCAAGAATTGAAGTTGATTCAAGTAACTTCATCAACTAATGACGACACAAATTTGCAAGCACATAACTTTCACAAACTAATTTATACTTTGGATCAAGGGACATAGATACCGAAGTACCTAAACAAATAACTGCATAAGTTTTTTGGTTTGTGATTAAACATAATTGAAACATCATTCTAGTATGCTCCACGTCTCTTCAACTAAAGCAGGTACGAACACTAATGAATTGCGCAATAACACAAACGATGAGGTAGGGATAATGTTTCTCAAATAAAATCTTTGGTGAGGGTCACATGCCAATATGTATACTACATCATCCTTGACAGATACAATCTATGGAAACAAATAGGTCCGATTCACACATATGACTGCTGACTATTCAAATAAACCCTTCTTAGTAAAACTTACGAAAGATTGGAAACTAGCCTTCCTTCAATCTAGATACCACGATAAACAATCTTAAAATGAAAATAGATAAATAGGTATGTTACTCTTGACATATATCATTGATTATATAAAATCAGATATGTGAATTCTGAATGCCTAGAAAACTTAGTAATGATTTAAAATTGGTTATGCTAAATGTGAATGCTTAGAAAATGTATAGCCACAAATATAAAGCAAAAAACAGATTTGCTTCAGAAAATATGACTAAGCTAAGCCATAACACCAGGAAATAACAAAATTTGTCATCAGAAGAAAATTATAATCCTCATAAATTGCACATAAATTAAAACCAAAATGACAAAAGAATATGTCTTGTCTATGATAGTATAATATACAACAGTAGAGTCCCTTTGTCCAACAATCCCATAGAATGTAACTATGGACCGAGACTCCCAAGGCTATGTTTTTTTCTTCAGATAAACAGTAAAATCTGAGCACTTACATTATTCGTGTCATTTCAAATTTACTATGTGTGGCATTTCCTAGGCAACCGGTGGCCTCAAAATATGATCATTTGAAATATCTACAATGCTTGATGGAATCCATTGAGTCATAGTTGATGAAAAGGGGGACTCCTGAAATGGAGATTTAGATGGTAGATGAGATTGGGTTGAAGAAGGAATCATTGTTGGAAGAGGGTTTAAAGAGGCATGCGATGTTGGATGTATCGAATGTAAATGTGAAACATAGCTAGGAAGGACATTCATGGTCTTTAAATGGTTTTCTAATCTTTCTTTTTCCAATTTTAGGCTGCCTTTTTCATCTCGAAGCTCATTCTTCTCAGCCTAACAAAATCCAAAAGGAAATCACAAAGCTAATAACAGAAAAAAATACCAATTACCTATCATTCGACACTACATAAATGATAGCCACTTCTACAAATACCACATTTGGCCTAAAAAGGATAAACACCACCACCATACTCTCTGCAGGAAGGATACTTTTAAATCCCCCACAAAGTTCTGCACGTTCATATTTTTAGAATACTTATCTTCAACCTGTCTCGCTACTTATTTGTATATATGGACACATGAGGACAGGGATTTTATCAAATATATCAACGCTATGTCATTGCTAAGGTGAACTGAAGATTATGCAAAACATAGAGAAGTAATCTCAGAGCAAAAAACTCTCTATACCTTATATTTGCAATCCTACCCTTCAGACAGTTCAGGTCATCTATTATTAGGGTCAAATTTTAATTGAGTAAATGAACTAATCAGGTTGACTTCTGCCTCCATGGACACATTCTTCTAGGATGAAAGTTCTGATATTTTTATATACTGTCAACGCACAAGCTAAGCTAAAACATTTCTTTAAATAAAATTGGACAGGACGACAAACTAAACCTTTAACTCCTTAATCGTCTCTTGAAGTCGGTTATTTGCATCTTTTAGCTGTTGCATCTCCACCCGCATCTGGCCTAAGATTCTAGTTGCATCTCGAAGAATTGAACCTTTATCTGTCTTTGGTGTTTTACAAGGCTCCAGAAGTGCACTTAACTCCATAAACCTGAGACATAAGCCAATCAACCTTCATAGTGTCCATAAATTATACAAGCTTGCAAGCATAACTCATGTAAGAACCCTGGAAATAACATGATTATTTTCTTCGTATTTATTGTTATCACACCATTAGCACATTTTAAAAATAATTCGGCAATACCAAACTTTCAGTTAGGTTAAGAACTTTCTCTATATAGCACATTTTCAATTACACTTGGGGATTTGCTTAGTTATACCAAACTTTCGATTAGACATGCATTGAATAATTTAATCAAAGGCACTGATGTTGTGCTTATCTTACATCACGCCAAAAAGCAAACAAGCTTACATCGCTACACCTATGGAAATCACAAGATGGAAAAACTCTTGAATATTAAGTTGGAATTTTTAGGTCATAGCTCTTTGTAAAATCAAACATAGTGGCCAAACTTGTAAGAGCCTTGACAAAGCTAGGGCACATAGAATGCTTACAATTTGCAGGGTACAAACCATGCTTGAAAAAAGAGCAAGATAACCGTAACTCATATATGAAAGGCCAGAAATCTTGCAATGTCACTAATCCCCAGAAACTTGGGAAAAACTTCGTTACAAAGATCTTGACTCAATGATTGTTCTTAATATTCATAGAAAATGAGCTTGATATGATCTGCAGTCCTACTTTATTGTTTGTACATAGGATTTCTAGTGTGAGAGCTCTGTCCAAAATAGATCTACTTTCACTTGGTATAAGATTTGATAGAACTGATGGAAAACACATACATATCCTCATGAATACCTGTCATTTAAACGATCTCTTCGCACTTTTTCGCGACAAGCTTTGTTACCAACTCTATTTGCAGAACCAGCTCGAGATCTACATCATGCAGGTGGAAATTTAGCAAATTAGTATTAGAAAAAATAGAAGAATTTTGCTCTTGCAAACTTGTAACGAACCTTTTTCTTGAATAATCTTTCTCTTGATCACTCTCGCTGGGATATAAAAGAAGGAGAATGAGAATCTATATAACTAATATTATTACACCAGTTTCAAAACAATCTAAGTATATCATCAAACCTTATCCTTGAACAAGACTTTTCTGGACATAATGAATCTCCCTGAGAAGTTTCATGCTCCAAACTACAAAACACAGGGCAAATTAGATATTAATAATTGAATAATAAATAAATGAATGAATTAGAGTACTCTGCGAACCATGTGTACGAATTCATATAGATATAAAGGAATATTAATGTGGAATTGTAGTACCATGTCAAAATTCAAATTTCATTGAATCATTATAAACAAATAACATGATTCAGGGAAAGACTGTTATTGATGAGCATCAATCACCTGACACCTTTGAATCATAAAACCATGGTTGATACAAAGATAAATGAAATAGAAAGACTGGAGTGTTCCCAATGAGTTAACGCTTCTTTGGGTAAGTAATGTGTTTCTGGCTACTGTACGCAGGATAACCCAAGAAAGTCCGTGCAATTTTCAAAGAGTGAAATCCTTCTATTCCATGTGGGTTCTACTTTTCTTTGGCTTGATAAACATTAATGTCTCTAACTTCAACTTTCTAAACTTTGCTGAATTGACCTATCCTATCAGCAACAGTCGTTTCAGACCATTGCAAAGCTGAAGGTTTCTGCTTAAAAACCTAATTTGCATGCTCGATGTGTGCAGACTCCACTATCTTCTCTATTTTGTTCATTTTACCTTGGTTTCTCCGATATCACATTCACTTACTTTGTCTTCAGTATCGATGGAAAAATATAGAAATATGGGTAGGTAATAAAACACTAGACACAAGCCCGTCTACAACGTTTAATCTTTCTTACATTTCTTCTAATCTTTTTTTTCCCCACACCCACCACTGTATTCTTCATATTTTATGACTTCAAAGGTAAAATAAAAGAGGTAAGGTTGAGGAAATTAAACTACAGGCAGAAGCCTAATGATTCTTCTACTGCTCCTCCAAATCCTCGCGCTAAATTCTCTCCCCCATATTTTTCTTCTTCTATAATTTTGAAGGAAAATTAGATGCGATAGCTTTAGGAAACCAAGCTCTAGTACTACGCATGTCTGCAAAGCTTAAGCTTTTCTATTTTCCTCCTCACCTTCCTCTTTAAAATATCCTCCCATCTTCTTTTTCTGTGATTTCAACAGAATAACAGATGAGACATGGTCAAGGAAACCATTCTCTATAGGATCAGCATAGCTTCTCCGAAAAATTAAATGCAATGGAATAGCAGATGATCCATGGTTAATGGATCCACGCTCTACATGCTCTGAAAATCTTATTCTTCCGTCTGCTCTCTTTATTCCTCCTAACCTTTCGGTTCAAATGTCCCCTCCTCCTTCAGGATCTCAAACGAAAAACAGCCGAGATCATTTTAAGGAAGCAAAAGCTTAATCTTTTTACGTTTTGTTTGTCCGTCCTTCCTAATCTTGCCGTTCGATCCTCTTCCACCATATGTTTCATTTGGCTCTCTCCTAATTTGTCCATTTCACCAGCTCAAATCTCTCTTCCATCTGCATCTTCTAGGATCTCAAAGGAGAAACAGATTAAGAATACGATACGCAAGGTGCAGGGAAAGGAAAACGAAGAGATTACCTGAGAGGGGAATGATGCAGACTCTCTTCATTAGATACAGAAGTGGCCCAAAGCAGGTGATGGCTGCTTTCATCAACGAGATCTAAATCAAAGAGCCAAGAATTCGTTGGAAGAGAGCAGGAAGACGCCATTGAAAAGATCTAAACCACGTATTGACAGAAGGAAGAGGAGGAGGGAAAGCGGAGGATAGGATGAAGAGAAGGAAAGAGGAAGAATCGGAAAAATCAACAGTTTCGGGATGAAGGAAGGAACTGCATAAAATTAACAGTTTCAGGATGAAGGAAGGAACTGCATAAAATCCACAGTTTCAGGATGAAGGAAGGAGCTGCATAAAATCCATGGAAACACAAACATGTCGGAAAAATCCACAGTTTCAGGAGGAAGGAAGGAACTGCATAAAATTAAATGTTTCAGGATGAAGGAAGGAGCTGCATAAAATCCATGGAAACACAAATATGTCGGAATGATGGTCAGGAGATGTGCAGATCCATAATAGTAATAATCTTAATCTTCTGAGTCTGCGTCTGAGTCTGAGTCTGAGTCTGAGTCTTCATCGCCATCATCGATAAGAATGGCATCGAAGCTGTGAATATGAAGCTTCAGCGCGAAGATGGAGGTGCGGCGTGAAGAAAGGATCGTGGGGGCAGATTCCATATCTAGGGTTAGGGTTTGACACAGAATATACAGACACAGACAGAGAGAGAAGAGAGAGATGAGAGAGAGATGAAGTCAATTTCCTGCTCTTTGTCGTTTTCTGTAAATTCACTTAACCCTAATTAATTTCTTATTAGTTTATGTATTAATTTTATTTATTTATTTTGAAATTCTTTTTTTATTCCATTTTTTCTGTAAATTCACTTAACTCTAATTAATTTCTTATTAGTTTATGTTTTTATTTTATTTTATTTTTTTGAAATTCTTTTTTTATTCCATTTCTTCTGTGAATTCACTTAACCCTAATTAATTTCTTATTAGTTTATTAAATTTGTTTGTTTTTATTTAAATTTTGAGATTTATTTTTTTACTCCATTTTTTCTGTAAATTTCACTTAACCCTAATTAATTTCTTATTAGTTTATTAATTTTGTTTTTTGTTTTTTTTTGTTTTAATTTTGAGATTCTTTTTTTTATTCCATTTTTTCTGTAAATTTCACTTAACCCTAATTAATTTCTTATTAGTTAATTAAATTTGTTTTTTGTTTTAATTTTGAGATTCTTTTTTTATTCCATTTTGTCTTTCTTTCTTCTTCTTGCTGTCGTAATGTTTTCTTTTTTCTTTTTTCTTGTTTTTCCTTTTTTTAATCTTTTCTTTTTTTTCTGTTCATTTTTTGCTTCTTTTTTGCTTTCCGCTTTTCTGCTTTTTGTTTTTATTTATTAAATTCTTATTAGTTTATTAAATTCTTGTTTCTTTGTTTTCATTTTGAATTCTTTTTTTCTTTCTTCTTCTTGTTTTCTTTTTTAATCTTTTCTTTTTTTCTGTTAACTTTTTTGCTTCTTTTTTAAGTTTTTCGAAATTTACAGGCATTCTTTTTTTGCTTTTTACCTTTTGCTTTCCGCTTTTCTGCTTTTTGCTTTTCGTTTTCTCACTTTTGCTGTTTTCTTTTTTTTCTTTTTTCTTTCTTTTGTTTTTCCGTTCTTGTTTTTAGCGCAAAGAAACTGAACCAAGTCATTTTATATCAAACAAAAACGAAACCAAACTGTTTATGAACTTTCAAACCATTTAAACCAAACCATTTAAGCAAAGATAAACTATACCGAGGGAAAAGTTGAAACTTGAAACCAAACAAACTATTTCAATTTAATAAAAATATTTAACCTCCTACCATTAAAGGTCAAACTAATTAAAAAACTACTAAATAAAAAGACATTAAATTAAATAAGCACTTCAGTTAAATTTATTAATTAATAAAAAACCACTAGTTAAACCATTAAGAGAAAAAAAAAGGTTAATGAAAAACCAATAAACCAATTAACCCAGAGTTATAAAACCAAATCAAACCATTTATTAATAATCCAAAGCAAAGAAAATAATAATAATAATTGGAAATGATAAACTGTTAAACCATAGCGTAATGGCTCGGTTCGGTTCGATTTGAGCCGAAACCAAGCCCATGGCTACTTGTTTTGGGCTTATTCATCTTTTGTTTTTGTTTTCTTTTTTCTTTTTTCGCTTTTTGCTTTTCCTTCTTTTTTTGGCTTTTCCTTTCTTCTTCGTCTTCTTTTTTGCACTCCAACATTTGGTGTGAATGCTTCCTCTTAGCATTAGCATATGCCATGCACATATTCTTATGTAGATCTACCTAATCTAATTGTTTTTGAAAGCCAAACAAAATACTTAAGTTGCCTTGAAAAGTCAGGGGCGGAGAACAACAATTTATCGGGACGTCTTAATTATCAAGCCCGCATGATATTTCAATGCAGATTATTCCCTCCGGCTGATTTCTATAGGTTGATTCCTCGCAAACTCCGCAAATAATAGCCAATGCATTCATTATTACACTACATGGTGCTTTTGCCACGCAATATGTTCTGTTTATGGTTATAATGCTAATATCATTTAAACTTGTTGCGTTTTTCAATGCCTCGCTTAGATTCCTTCTGATCTCAACACTTTTTTTTTGTCTCCATTCTCCATGCACCTTTCGTTTGGTTTCCAATCCGATGGTATCTTTGGCACCTTGCCTTGCCCCACCCCACCCAATGCTTGTCTTATTCGGAGTATTGATCCAAATTGTCATCTAAACTTTTAAGGTTGCGGATCTATCGCACAAAACATTGACCCGAGCGATACCCCATGGTGAGGAGGCTATAGGCTTGTGGATTGCTCACAATCCGTAACCATGTGTCAAATTCCGATCATCTCCACAAGCAGTTGACCCTACTGCTACTCCAATGGGATGGCAATATATTATAAATTGTTCCCGCATGTTCTATTGTAACACAACCACCCTTTAAGAAATATATTAGAAGTTGACTTATAATTACGATACAGAAAAGAGATTCAGTCGTACTTGGAAGCACTTTCTACTCTATAGCTAGAAGTGATTAGTAATTGCAGATGAAAGTCCGTTATTTTTGTTGATCCTTTGCATTTCACCGACGTAAATGTTGAGCAAATCTTTAAGAGAAAAAGTATTCCTTCATTAACTTACTTGAACATTGGACAATTTAAGGGAACAAAATCATGTACTTGTTTTATAATGTATAAATTTGAGATAATTTTGAATAATTTTTTATTATTCTACGCATAGAAAAGGGATTTTGGATGGTTTTTATTAAAATTTTCCCCGATACTTAGCTCAAAACGATTATCAAAATCATTGGGAACAATAAGAATAAGACAACGAGAAATGGAGAATCATCAAGCACAATAAGAAGAAGACAAATACAAATGGATTATGGTAATGTTATTAGGGATATATTGCATTTATGTAAACTATGTGCACATGCAAAGTAGTGGAAGTTTTGCTTATTCTTAAAATGTTAACACATTCATGTGACAACAAGAGCAATACATAAATTTTCTATTGACCAATGGAGATTATACAAAAGTCAAAGTTTAAATAATTCAAAAAAGAGAAAGCGAGGGGCATCTAAAATCATTGTCGACAAAAGGATATTAAACTAAAATACATGACTAACATTGCATTTTGGAGGAGGTCCATTGTAGGCTTCCTAATAATGTGCGGTAGTCTAGGATTTAATAAATATTACGAAGTTTCCATCATGTCATGTATAACCTCAGAATCTTTGATTTCGTGGCATGAAGAGAACCTCCGGATATTGATTAGATCCCCTCACATGGACCCCATAGTGCAATCGTGTATTGCCACCATTAAGGAGTTCTTTTACAACAACACTAGTTAATCATATGGACAACCAAGACACCTAAATCAATCCCTACTTCCATTTACCATCATATACTCCCCAATAATACACTTCCTCAATTGCATTCACAATTAGGTGTACTAAATTGTTTATCTTCATCAAAGCGTATGTGTGCTTGATAAACGTTATCACTCTTTAGCCATGACATTATGTTAGGATACCAATGGGATATTTCCTAAACTTTATACTATTTAGGTATGTCATTGCCATTTCAAGTTCTATGATATTGTTTATCTGGCTCTATTGGAGGAATGAGGCTTCAAAACTCTTGTATATTTGGTGGAGGATCACTAGTCATAACATGTACAAGGAGTGACCCTTTAAATATTCATAAGACAGTGACATGGAATGCGTTTTGATTACGAATATACAAAGTCTAAAGTAATCTAGGCCTTACGACTTGGAATATTTGAAGAAACCATGAATAACATCTAGGGAACTTGGAAGTAAAGTTAAAGGTTAAGGGTGATCCTCTTGTCTCGGCAGATAAGATTCACTAACAATAATGTTTCAAGAACAATTTGTATGAATCGAAATCATGTTTTTTAGTGACATGTTTACTAATCAAAATGTTGATGAGCATAATGTTACATGACAAAGAAAAAATCACTAAAATATTGTTTTATGTATAAGAAATTAAAAAGTATGCTTACTTAATGTTTAATACATAGATAGGCTCCATCCAAGTCGAGCGTCCTAATTATGAGAGTAAATTGACGTGGATGATTATTGGGAATGTTAATTGTGCAGGATGAACAAACCCTAAATGTAATCATTAGACCAAGTGTATCCTTAGCCAAATATGCAAGTGTGGAAATAAAGTAAAGAAAGGATGGAGATGTGTGATGATCAACCGAGGACATACTAAAAAGGCTAAGTCACAATTTGCAAAAACAAGCTCGATGCATCAGATGTAAGGTACTAAAAACAAATAAGAGAAAATCTTGTCATTTGGCTAGGTGCCTAACATTATGAAACAATTTAAAAGACGGGGGTAAAATATCTATTAGAGCTCTCTAATGATGTTATGATGTATATTTGGGGCACCAAAGATAAAGTGACATCATGCAAAAATGTCAAATTTGGAATATTACATTGCAAACATTGACCCTAATATAGGCCCTAATACACAACCCCATGAGCCTTGTGTCTTAGAGCCTTAACTCTTCTTTGAACTCGCTCACACGTGACACAAGTTAGGTAGATGAACGTGACATTAACCCTAATATAAGCTCATTAGATAAACATGAGAATTTAAGTGTCATCCTCAAGTCGTGGATTTTCGTACAAGAGAATTTAGTACATGATTTTTGTGGCCATTGGCGAGATGCCAAGATGGTCAACTCATTAAGATGTTGATGTGGACTAGATGAAGAAGATTTTAGGTTTCTCATTATGATGTGTGTTGATGGTGTGGCGATAGGGATTGAAGCATAGTAATATGATGAGAGGATGAGTGACGACGGTGTGGGAGCCGAAGCAGATCATGAGGGAGGAGGAAATAGTCTAGATTTATTTCGTTTTTAGTTGTACAATATCTTGGCGTAATTGGCGAGATGATTGATGTGGACTGAATGAATAATTTTTTGTTATAAGGATGAGTGAAGAAGGTGTAGGGGTTGAAGCATATTTTCTTGAGGGTCATTGAGAGATGGGTATATTATTCATGAACATGTGGTTTGGGATGAGATTAAAAAAGATGTCATGGTCAGTACTTTACTCATCGATATGTATGGCAAATGTGGTGCTTTGGAAGAAGCTCCATCGACATTTGAAGATATGTGTGAGATGACTGTAGTCTCTTGGAATACTTTAAGCGAAGCATATAGCAGCAACAAACAAGGGGAAGAAGAGGAAGCATTTCATCTTTTTATTGAATTGCAACATGAAGGTATAATGCCAAATGAGGTCACTTTCATATTTTTCAAGAAGGAGAATACAAAACCTCATGTAGTGAACTTTCTGGGTGTTTTAACTGTGTGTGTAAATCTCACTTCATTAGATGGTTGTTTGAGCTTTTTGGATGATTTGGAAACACTAGAGAAGGTTGTTAAGCTTCTTGCATACATCAGTGATAAGGATTTGTTTGCATAATTCTACAAGAAGAAGCTTGATCAGAGGCTTCTATTTGGCAAGAGTGCAAATGATGATCATGAACGGAGTATTCTCACAAAGCCGAAGCAACAGTGTGGAGGTCATTTTACCACCAAAATTGGAGGGTATGGTGACTGATTTGACTTTGATGCAATTGATGCATCTATTGTAAGAATAATGAAGAGTAGAAAAGTGGTGCCACATCAACAACTAATGCTAGAATGTGTGACAACTTGGGCAGATGTTCAAGCCTGATTTCAAGATTATCAAGAAGAGGATTGAAGACTTGATTGCAAGGGAATACTTGGAGAGAGACACGGAGAAACCTAATGTTTTCAGGTACTTGGCGTAATGAAGCGAGAAAATGAAAGAGTTGGGCATTATTTACACGCAAGCAGTGAACCAAAACTATTGGAGAAAGTTCAACATGAGTTGCTTACCCAATATGAGCCACAATTATTGGAAAAGGAGCATTCAAGATGCCATGCATTGTGGAGAGATGACAAGGTGGAGGAGCTGTCAAGGATGTATCAGTTATTTTGTAAAACAACGAAAGGTCTCTAATCCCATTGCAAACATTTTCAAGAAGCATATCACTGATGAAGGAATGACATTAGTAATGCAAGCAAAAGATACATCAAGCAATAAAAAGGTTGAGAAGAAGGATGTTGTAATTGGATTAGACCAAGCATTTGTACGGAATGTGTTTGAATTGCATGATAAATATCTGCAATATGTGAGTAATGCTTTGTACATCATTCCCTCTTTCACAACGCTCTAAAGGAAGCTTTTGAAGTCTTTTGTAACAAAGGTGTTGCTGGAAGCAGCAACGCTGAGCTATTGGTTGTATTTTTTAGCGGATATGTTTTTTAAAACTAATGGAAGGAAAAAAGAAAAAAGAAAAAGTGTCATCCTCAAGTCTTAACCAATTTAGATGAGCACAATTGTCTATGCATTATTTTCACATAGAGAGTATTTTCTACATAGTAGTTACTAATAACCACCCTTTCTTCTAAAGGAATCACATGTTAGACATATGTTTATTTGGTCCCATAGGTCAAATTTGACCTCCTTGTAGAAAATAAAAAACTATTCTATTCAACCAACACAAGACTCTCTCTCTCTCTCTCTCTCTCTGTAAAAGCACACAATTATATTAATTGTATGTAAAATCCACTTAGTTACAACACTTCTTAGTCTCCTCTACCTATCATGTCTCTCTCTCTCTCTCTCTCTCTCTCTCTCTCTCTCTTTTGGTAAAAGCACACAATTATATTAATTGTATGTAAAATCCACTTAGTTACAACACTTCTTAGTCTCCTCTACCTATCATGTCTCTCTCTCTCTCTCTCTCTCTCTCTCTCTCTCTCTCTCTCTCTTTCTCTTTTGGTAAAAGCACACAATTATATTAATTGTATGTAAAATCCACTTAGTTACAACACTTCTTAGTCTCCTCTACCTATCATATGCCTATGTAGGGAGAGGGACGTTATGTAATGCTACTAAAAAACCTGAATATGCATTTGAGGAAATGATCCCCACATGCTTTAACATCCAAAAATTCCACATGAGAATACCTTTAAGCTTCTTTATATAGGTTTTCACCCCATGTCTATTATCAAACATGAAAGCATTACGCATATTCCAATTGTGTTGTAGACCCCAATAACGTAAAATTTGGAATAATATCTCCATCTCATCATTTGATCCATTTTGAACATATTGAGAAAAAACCCATTGTTGAGGTCTCAAACAACAACAGGTTAAAACTTGCCAAATGTCCGATAAGTACTTCCAAATGGTACACACTATAGGACATTTAATGAACCTATGTGTACTATCCTCCAATGGAACGGTGCAAAAGAAACAAGTGCCAGACCCTAGTCCTCGTCTCTTTAAGGCTGAACCTAATGGGAGCCCACCAATCATGACTCTCCATATGAATACCTTTGCATGAAATGGTAGATGGGAATGCCAACCACATTGTAATATTTTCCACCACCTTGCATCTGACTTATATACATTCCACAACTTCGTTGCTTTAGGTGATAGCCAAGATAATGATGCCATTGCATGATGATACAATATATTTGTAGTGACCTGTAATAAGCGTGTACTATTTTGTAACCGCCAATCTACCCAAGGTGCAAAATTGGTTTTCAATGGCAAAGATCCTTGCAACAATGGTATATCATGTAATTTCTCCCAAAGAAATCCATAATTTGGGGGAATACATAACCATCTCTTGGCATCTTCAAAATCCGACAACCTTTGAGATTCATTATCAACCACATCTTCCAAATGTACAATCCCCAATCAAAATAAACGATTGAATTGAGATCTCAACTTCTCTTTCCCATGCCAAAACAACACTCGAGAAGAAACAAGCAATTCGTTTTGTAATGATTACAATATTCTCGATCACTTGATGGTCCCCATTCAAAAAGAGATAATGCATCTTGCCACGATCTTACCAAATGTTGTCCACATACAGAATGTCAAATATTTAGAGGAATACTTCCATTCAGTAGTGACCACCATGATGCTTGAATCTTTGTTTTCCATGCGCCAATCCTTCATGCTCAATAAAATATTGCATCATAGATATCCGTGGTTGATCTTGTTGACATATATCTCGTAATAATGTAAATCTACGAGCCATCAAATGTCTTTCCAAATCCAATATTGTTGCACCGCCTAACCTTTTAGGAGTAGCCAGATGGTCCCATGAAATCCATGTAACTCCCATAATTTCTCCCTTTCGCCACAACATGAACCGAATAGGTTGTAACATGCTTTGTAATGCCTATTCTTAGTCCAAGGAAGTAAAGGCAAAAAATATAATAACATGGGTATCAAGATACATTGCACCACTTTGAGTCATACATGAAAGGGCCATAATTGAGACTTCCAATACATAAATTTGTCCCTCAATTTACTACCAATCCAATCAATCAATTGAACCCAAATGTCGATAAATTGAACCTCGTGTAATCACTGACCCTCGCCATCCCAAACATTCCAAATCACTCTCCGTACAAGAAATAAGGCAAGACTTCCTCCAATTTATATACAACCCTGAAGCCAAAGCAAATTGATCCCAAACTTGCATACTCCTTTTAAGATTTTCTTTTGAGGCTTGTAAAAACATAAAAGAATAATCTGCCAATGCTTGTGCCACCAATTGTCCACCAGAAGGAAGATGCAAACCCACAATATCACCATTGGCCGCAAGATTTGACAACATTACTAACAAAGGATGTGTAACAATAGCAAATAACAATGGGCTTAGTGGACACCCTTGACGCACGGATCTAGTAAGAAACTCTTTCGGAGTGACTCCGCCATTAATCATCACACGGGAGGTTGCATTTTGCCCTAGCAAAAAGATAAGTCAACACATACGAGGACCAAACCCCATATTATACATCACACCTGAGAGGAAAGACCAATTAACATGATCATATGCTTTTTCCAAATCTAATTGCACCATAACCATTTCTTGATGTGTATGTCGAGCATAATCGATCGCCATTTGAACATTCAAAACATTATGCAATATATTTCTACATGTAATAAAACCATATTGAGATGGATGAATAAGTTGAGGTAAAAACTTCTTAAGTCTGTTGGATAATATCTTTGCAAACACTTTGTACAACCCTCCCATCAATGAAATAGGCCTCCATTAATGAAATGACTCTGGAGATGGTACCTTTGGTATCAATTTGATTAAGCCCACCTTCCAACTCTCAGGCATGAAACCAGAATCCCAACATTGTTGAAACATTTGTGTGAATGGACTCTTAAGCATGCTAGCATACTTCTTAAAAACTTCATTTGTAACACCATCCCAGCTAGGGCTTTTACCATTTGGAAGGTGTAACAATACCTTTTCCACCTCAGCTTCTTCAAAATCAACATCCATTTCTTGACAAATATTTGTATTCACAGCACTCCCAATTACATTATAAAACTCTTGTCGTGCTTTCAAGACATCTTCATTATTAATAAACTCTGGCCCAATCAAATTCTTAAAATGAGTAATACATAACTCAATAACCTTAACTGGGGCTACAACAATATCATCCCCTATCTTAATTTGTACGACATTTGAACAAGCATATGGTGGTCTTAATCCTTGAAAAAACATATGAGATTGTGATTGATTATCTATAAATCCCTCCTTTAATTAACGTAGTCTTGTCTGTTGATAACTTTGACAAGATAAATTCTTCACAATGTCCTGTACTTGAACTTGAACATCCAAAAGCTCTTCATCATGTGGATTATTCATCAATAGTACATTGCACCGCGTAAGAATATCAATCAATTTCTTACATCTTTTAGCATTAGTCATACCATACATATGATGAATATCATTGATGTTTTATAGTGTTGTATCCCATGCATGCCATCCTTTTGAAATAACTTGTTCTGAAAACATGCCAAAAATTTGTTGCATATAGGCATCAAATAAAGATTGTAATAATAAAGAAGAATTAAACCTCAAAGGAACTCATTGAAGCAATGTTTTGTATATATCTACCCCATGTTTATTAAACTCCAAACATATGGGAAAATGATTCAATGTCACAACCTCTTGCATAATTAACATAGTAAGCATCTCTAGCAAAAAAAACTCATCATGCATAACATACATTCTATCTAACCTACTCCATGTTTCCTTGTATTGCATAGACTGAAATGTAAACCCAACCTCATCTTGATGCAACCATTTCCATACATCCAACTTCAAAACCTCTTATGTCAATTTGTCCCAAATTGCTTGCTGAGGAGAATCCATCAATGAGAATCGTGAAGTAGATTGTGAAGCATCAACGCACATATTAAAATCACCCATTAACAAACCAACACGTCCCACTAATAATCGTGGATACATTGAAGACCATAACTCAATGCGTTGATTAGCATTATTGGGTGCATAGATTCCTACCAACCATATCAAATCCCCAAAATACTTGACTTCCATCACCAAAAAACGTCCATATGGATCATTATAGACTATATGTGGACAAAACGAATCACGAATAATCATGACAACCCCTGAGTAATGATGTGATAACTGTCCTGCATAATATGCGGAATATCCACACAAATGTAACACAAATCCTGCTAAATCATGACACTTATGTTCAACTGCACATAAAACATCCCAATCTTTATCAAATAAAGTTTTCCATAATATATATTTCTTATGAGGAGAAGATGCCCCTCTCACATTCCATGATACAACTTTCATTTAACACCTTTGGTAAGAACTTGCTCTTTATGAGCAAGTGTATTCATGAATGTACTAACTACTTGTTTAAGAGCTGCATAAGGATTTGTGTGTACTACATCCCCTCCACCAATATTAAGGTTTTGTTGTCTAGCTCCATGAGAACAAAGTCCTTGATTTAATTGAGGTCATACCACCATTCTTGAAGAATCGAATTGCAATTGGTTGGACAATCTTTGATTTTGCACTTGTTTCTGCCAAGGATTTTTCTTAAATCCCTCCTTCAATCTCAAATTATCTTTTGGTAATGTCGTACCATAAGTATTTTTTGATTCCTTTGTATGGCAGAACCCTTCCCTTTTATCTTATGCTTCACTTGATGCCATTCTCCATCTTCAACATTTGGGCCATCATTATTACATACTCCATTCTCCTTCCCAACACCTCTAACATGACCATGAACTTTAGGATCTCGCTCTAACCCATGAGATGTTCCCTCATCCATGACCATATCAACCATTGAGACAATATCCTTCTCAACATCTTCCTTATTTTCCCCTTTGACATTATTTTCTGGGGATAGTTCACCATGATATTGGCATTCAGCCATAAAATGCCCCAATTTACCACATTTAAAACAATGTCCTGCAAAAGTTTCCCATTGAAGCTTAAAACGAAATCGACCAAATCGAGATGTATCGATTTACAACTTTACCAATTTGGGACATCAATCCTGGTAGTAAATCCCAAAAGAATGAGTTACTACAATCAACAGTCACCCAAATTGGACATTGTTGTTTTAATAAATCTTTATAATCCACCACTAGAACCCATTCCATCACATGCACTAATCTTCTATAAAAAAAGATTGGTACTTTTGCCATCAAAGTCGTACGGTGTTCTGACGATTGAAAAACTACATCATAGAAACCTCTTGGACCCACATACACATCCTCAACACAATTAGGCATTATGAATGAATTCAACCACTACTTAATCCATGATACCAATGGAAGTTTGCTAGTGAAATACAAAACAACACCACGATCATAGAACCTGTCAAAAGTTGCTAACATAGAGTCAGTCTCCATCACCACCTCGACAACATCCTCCTCCACACAATCTTTAGCATCTTTCTCATTTTTTTCCATAAAATCGGAAAGCAAAGCCTTAACAAAATCACGACTGTCAATATCATAATCATCTCCAATAACATCTTTCCCACCAAGAATAGCAACATATGATGTTTTCTCATATTTTGTAGAATCAATACACTTTTGCCTCTTGTAATTTTCATAACCATCATCACTACCACATCCATCAACAACCATCAACTCACTTCCTGTTGTTGTGTCAGCCATCCTAATAGAGATTGAGAGAACTAACCTGAGACGATGACACTTTTGCTTGTAGCTTATTGTAAAGATAATGAAATGTAACGTCTAAATAATCCTTGGAAAGCCCTTTGACTGAGCTTTGCAAGAGCCAAAAATCATAAAAAACGGAGTTCTGAGGACAAAGTTACATCAGAAACATGTTTCAACACTATTCTTGAAACGTCATCGTGTTTTTCCTCTCTTTCTCTCTCTCCCTCTCTCTTTTATTGTAAGTTGTTACACTACAAGCCACAATGTCTTGGGTTCGAAACCCAATTTTACTCACCTCTCTATTATATACTTCATACATATCTCCTAATTTTACTACAACACACACACACACACACACTCTCTCTCTCTCTCTCTCTCTCCCTCTCTCTCTTATCATAAGTTGTTACACTACAAGCTGCTATGTCTTGGGTTCGAAACCCAAATTTACTCATCTCTCTATTATATATTTCATACATATCTCCTAATTCACTAGATGTCACTACATTAATCCATGACCTCTTGGTCTCCATTGGGCAACCTTACCAACTTAGCTACATCTCTCTCTCTCTCTACCCTCTCTCTTTGGTGAAAACACACAATTATATTAATAAAAGTGTGTGAAAAACACTACTTACAATGGGTGTTAGAATGGAGTATGGTCACCCACTAACTACACTGCATGGGTAGTGAAACATGTTGAATTGCCAATAGGTAAGACAAACACTCCACTAAGGAAAGAATTTCCACTTGCTCCAATAAAGAAAATTGTCACATTAGTACTCCCTTCAACTTTCGCAGATATGCTTTCACTCAATGCCTACTATCAAATACAAAAGAATTGTGCATATCCCAATTATGACGCAATCCCCAATATCTGAGAAATAGGAAAACGATCTCCATCTCCAACTCTCTCTCTCTCTCTCTCTCTCTCTATGGGTTAAAACATTGACTTATACTAATAAATGTGTGTGCAAAAAATTATAACGGTACCACAATTGAGTGATGTGACGATGTCACCACTACACTGGTTGTGGGACATGTTAAATTGCCAATAGGCAAGATGAATACTTTACCGAGAAGAGAATATTTAACCTGTTTTAATAAACAAATTTGTGACATCAATACTCTCTTCAACTTTTATAGATATATGTATGCTCTAACTCTATGTCTAATATCAAATCTTGGTGCATATCCCAAGTATGGCATAATCCTGAATATCTTAGAAATAGAAAAACAATCTCCATCTTTGATTTCGGGTTGACCTATGTGAAATGTGCAAACGCCCAATGTCTTGACGTCAATTAACAAGGTGACAAAACTTGTCAAATCTAAGAAATGTTGCCCAACTTTGATAAGCAAGCTAATATCATATGAAACAATGAGCATTATCTTTCACTTGTATGATGCAAAATACGTGATTTCTTGTTGCTTATCCACAAACTCTCTCTCTCTTTATCTATCTTTCTCTGCTTGGAAGTAAAGTAAATGGCAATTGTCTTTGCTATACGCATTTTTTGTAGTAATAATTTGGGAAACACAATAATTTTACTCCATATATGCAAGTTTGGATGTGTCATGGACGATAAGAACGAGGGCTTTATTTAAGTTGAAAAGCTCGTGAGTTTTTGAAACCATGAGACCCTATTAAATGTTTGATCGTATTATATTCTTTTGAGAAACATGTATCCATCTTGATTATATCATCGCTACTAATACCATCGAAAAATATTGTGCTCTTTAAGAAAGTTGTATCAATCCTAATAAACTTGTTTAATATAGATCCCAATGAAAATATTGTGCTCTTTCAAAAACCTATATCAATCCCCATTAAATTGTTGGATACATTTTAGTGTAAATACTCAAATATGCATGTGATTGACTAGTTTTCTGTCTCCATGAATGATCAAAGCCATACCTAGGTGAAAATACGCATTCGAAGTATATGGTGCTCTTTATGAAGCATGTCTTATTTAGTTCCCAATCACACTAACCCAAGTTCTCTTATTCAATGGCGTATCAATAAGAAAAAAAACATGTTACCTTTTGGATGTAACAATTAGATTTGAAATTTTCTATTACATATATACCACCATTATGTGAGGTGAGTGTAGTCCAATTTCAATTATTGTTAATGCATTACAATTAATCCAAAGATTTGAAATTTTCTACTACATGTATACCACCATTATGTGAGGTGAGTGTAGTCCAATTTCAATTATTGTTGATGCATTACAATTAATCCAAAATTTGGTGGTTTAAGCTCTCAAAATAAATGGCCAAGGTTATGTTATATCATTTGAATTCTCAACATGTAAGGATAGAATAACTAAAATTTAAAAGCCATCGTGTACTTTTCTTAAATATTCTTTTTGGTATGAAAATGATTGTTATACATTAACAATCATGTTTTCATGTTAAACTTCAATGGTACCTATTTGGATGATTCTCTGATGATAGAATATGTTGATTTTGGTGTTTCCACATGTTACATCAATTGATTCTTTTGTGATTTCTTTAAACCTACGACCTCAACTTCCATGCGCTCCTTTATTAAAGCCATTGCATGTGATGCTTAACTTCATCAAGCATAAAAAATTAGACTTTATAAATATCTCGAGAAGGCAACGAATTCCCTCTCCCCAAAATGTCTAACTTAGTCCCCCTCATAAGTCAACCTTTTAGCTACGTATACGAGCCTACTATGTATAGAAAATATAACACAATCTTGCTTCAAATGGCTTAGGATGGAAAATCGAAGCCCAAACACAGTGCATTTTACAATGACATGTGGCTAATTTGTAAAAACAATCAAGTGCAAAAACCATAAAAATGGCTAAAATTTTAAATAAATGTGAATGGATTCAAACTCGTCCTTGGCATAATTTGACTGATAATGACAAAAAAGTAGTGCTAGGAATCTGTAAAGAAACACATTCTAAATAGAGGGAGAGATTCAAACTCATTATCGGGGAAATCAAATTGTAATAAGTTAATGATGAAGGACAAATATTTTCGAAACAATGATACATTCCTCTACAGAATGAACCACTTTGCCATGTTCCAAGAAAAATGGTAAACTATTCAAAATTATTGAAGTGATTTAAATTGGAAGTGAGTGCACACAATGTATGAAGGGGAGAGACAGAGAGATAGAGAGAGAGGAGTTTAGGGAAAAGAAGTGATTTTGAGAGTTAAAAGGAATATTGGTCATAAGAAAGTCTCAAATGCTTGAGGGAGTGGAAAAGGGGGAACATTTAGCATTGCAGGATATATATTTCATAGGTTAGAGAATCGAAAATATGTAAGGGTGTGAGAGGGGGGAGAAGTAGTAATTCCAAAATGTGCACAAAAGCATAAGCTCTTTGGTCATCCTAGGTGCAAGTGCTTGTGACGACCAATTTACAATGCAATTAACTTTTGCTCGCATTTTTATCCAAAAGGTGTATGTGCATGGTAGATGCGAGGGACAATAATTCGCACAACTATATATTGGCAAGCACATGGAAATTCTATATCATCCATTGAACGCCCCTTGCTCAACCCATTTTTACTTGCTTTAAAAGAAATCAAAGGTTTTCTCTTGATATGAATGAATGAAGGTCACAAATCATGCTTTTTCGTGAGAACCAAAGCGAATATGAAAATGCGTGGATGCACAATAATAATTTGGCAGCTTTTATAAAGTTCAGACATTTAGAAAACAAGTTAGATAATGCTAGGTGCCTTGGTCATATCGATGTTGAGATAGTGCTCAGGCAGATGGTGGAAAAAAGTTGATATGTTGGTTGCGTGGGCTTATGTCAATGTGGGATGAGGTGATTGGTTGGCGAAAGATTGTGGTAGGCAAAGTGGTTCTAGTGTTAATAAGGAAAAGCTCTTTCCCCATTATGATTTAGCCATTAACAATAAAAAAGAATGTTTGGTATCCCTCAAATTCATTAACCATTCTTGATGACTTGTCATGTGATTTGAGGCACTTGAGACCACGAACCAGACATCATCATGTTGGGAAGTGCTTGTTGTCATGCTATTTGTGTTAATATAAGTAAACCATTTCTAATTTAAGCTCATGCATTACAATTTCCTTTTAGGTGTGTCTTAACACAACCAGGAACCGGTAGACAATTGCATCTAATGCTATCACTCTCGAAAGTTCAATGATGAACCCTAAACTCTATTATGTTCACCATTGGACTAGTAAACAATCATACTAGGAGTAAACAACCATATTTGGTCAAGAGCCAATACATGTAGTAAAATGGTCATGGACATGCATCATGAGCTGGTGGTGGGTGATTGCCTCAACATAAACCATATGTTTATGGAGAGGTGGGTTGCAATAGGGATGGTGGGGAGCCTAATTATGCAGATGCTCTTACTATTCACAAGAAATTACAATTATAATCCTAAATGGAGACTAGTGGCATGGCTAACCTACAATGCCTTGCCTTATGTTGCGACTACCATTCTCGCCGCAATGGTCGCCGCAATACACATGGGATGTAGTCCCGGTAACGTGACCAATCTATATGCCTTATGGGCACCCATCTTGCTTCTCCAACTCGGGATGCCTCATAATCTCTCGGCATACTCCGGCGCAGATGCGGAGCTATGGGCGCGCCATTGCGTCATCATGGTGCTCCACTCCACGTTCGCATTATACATTGTCATCGCTATAAACATCGGCGTGGGCACAATGGCAAATGAAGACAATGTCGCCTCTCGATCTAAGAAAGCAGCCTACATGATGTTGCCAATCATCCTTACGAGTTCCTCCCTTCTTGTTTCGGGCATTGCCAGGTACACGGACCGTGTCATAGCCTTACGTTGCGCGTCCAAATCCGCGCTCTACTGGTCCTCTCTTCCCATCTACGAGTTCATGCGCCTCGAGCCGTGGTTCGTCATCAACACATCGTTGTCTCCTCCTCCTCCCCCGGATCGTCCTTCGTCGGTAATCTCTTCTAGCCATATCGATCCACCTCTACTAATTAGCATTGCATCTAGTGGCCATCGTACCGAACATAATGTGGACACGACCTCCTCATGCGGCCCCATGCCTAACCAATGTTTGGCACCCGAACCTCTCTATGTCTACAACTACCTTCTTGTGGGAGAGCTTGAGTGGTACCGCCGTTACCTCCTCCTCGCGACCGACGAATCCCCCGAGGACGAAGACGATGCCCGTTGCCGAGAGGCAGCGGAGCACACTCCAATGCTAGTCACCCTTCACGATGTGCTCTCGTGCGAGGGGCTGAGGACCTCCGGCCCGATACCTGAAGCGGCATCCCACCATCGTCTCGTCCAATTGACATGTGTCGCATTCTCCCTCTTCAAGCTCTACCGCCGTCGCCTCGCGGGGCTCTACATGTATGAATGGCGGCAACGCCGGAAAACTCCGCTCTTCTTCCTTGGGGGCCAGATAATGCGGAGCGAGGATGAGATCCTTTCGGTACTTGACATGGAGCTCCGGTTCTTGTATGAGAGCCTCTACACCAAATCGGCTCCTGATGTGGGATGTGCCCCAAGTGATTGTGTGCGAATAGTACGGATCATGGGGGTTTTGTGGAGGTGGTTGAGGAGGATCTCGACCATTTTGATCATAGGTGTGTGCATCACTACAATCATAATGCTTTTGTTGGGAGGTGATTGTGCTTCTAATTGGCATATGGATGCATTTGATCAGGCAATTGGCTTCCTATGTAACCACAACACCAATGAAAATCATGATGTTCCGTTGTTTGTCGATCGACATGAAGGCCGAGATGGCATGGAAGCTGTAGAAAGTATAAGTGCCTTTAGTTACATTTGGGTCACATTGTTGCTCATGGCTTGTGTTGTTCTTTTAGAAGTTTCTCGGCTCGTGGACGAAGCAGTGCTCTCCGATTGGGCCATCGTGCGAATGGCTTGCACACTTGTTAGGATGGAACACAAGATGAAGAAAATAAGTAGCCATAGGGAGCTAATAGTCAATTACAATTATAATTTAACTGGTGTTATGAACCGGTCGAATGATTATTCATTGAAAACCTTGCGGAAGCTTAACTACCTAAGCATGGAAGAATGGCTAGCCAAACTTGTAATGGGGGCTACTCACAAGTCAATGATAATAAGTCACTTGATGAGATCCATACTAAGGTGTCGGAAGAAGTACTTGAGCTACACTGGTAGAAATATAGGCCAACATACCATGATCAAAACTACCAACACTACGACTACTACTAGCACTATTAATCATGACAATGATGATCATGGCCCAACTTGCAACCATTTATCATATAATCTCGTGAATGAGTTCAAATGCTATGTGGTCGCCAAAGTGTTGGAGTCATGTAGAAACACTCGTGGGCATGGTAGTACTTATCATCACACCCAACCCATTACATTCTCCTCTGCGTGGATCCATCACCTATACGTTCGCATGTCGAGCGACCAACGCCAACTTTGCTTGTTGGCTGCTTTGGGCGATGAACAATACTCGGACTTCGAGAATCTCCTCGTAAATTGGCACATCGCAACGTGTGTTTGCGAGTTGCTAGCCAACGATGTTGACACCAACAATGTCAACTTGATCCATGTAGTTACCGAGCTAAGTACGACACAAGAATATCCGGCTCACAATCATAGCAATGCTAATATTGAATCGAGGGAGCATGGCGTCGAGATCGTGCGCAAAATGTCAAATCGATTGTCGCGATACATGGCATTCCTTCTCTTTCACAAAACCGAGCTTCTCCCTTGTCATCCACACGTCGGGAGAGAGCTTGCAACCGGAACACAACAAGCTTTGCACAAAGTTAATTGTTCACCCCAGTATTTAAGTAGTCATGTACTTAATAACATTGGGACAGGTAATGACCATGAAATCACCAATGCAGATGTAATTCCTTATAGAGTCCGAGGTGGTATGATGGCTGCCAAGAGGTTGTTAGAGATTGTGGATATGGAGGAGAGGTGGGGCCTTATTCTTGAGTTGTGGGTGGAGATCCTTATCTGTGCTGCTTGTGCTCCCAATAAGACCTCTGAACACTTGCACCATCTAACCCTTGGTGGCCAATTCCTCACTAACATTTGGGTTTTACTTGGCCACATGGGCTTGGGTGATAAATAAATAAAATCATGTACATCTATATCATTCAATTATATTACACTAAAATTTCACATTATAGTTAGGTCTCAAACACACATACTCAAACATGTACTCTTAATTATAAATCATGACACCTTGATGTATTGTTGGATACTTAATATTTGATAGTATCACATTTCTTATTAACCATTGATGTACTACATACGGTTCTAATCTAAAATCATGTACATCTATATCATTCAATTATATTACACTAAAATGTCACATTATAGTTAGGTCTCAAACACACATACTCAAACATGTACTCTTAATTATAAATCATGACACCTTGTTGTATTGTTGGATACTTAATATTTTATATTATCACATTTCTTATTAACCATTGATGTACTACATGTGCTTCTAATCTAAAATCATGTACATCTATATCATTCAATTATATTACACTAAAATTTCACGTTATAGTAGGTCTCAAACACACATACTCAGACATGCACTCTTAATTATAAATCATGATACCTTGTTGTATTGTTGGATACTTAATATTTGATAGTATCACATTTCTTATTAACCATTGATGTACTACATACGCTTCTAATCTAAAATCATGTACATCTATATCATTCAATTATATAACACTAAAATTTCACGTTATAGTTAGGTCTCAAACACACATACTCAGACATGTACTCTTAATTATAAATCATGACACCTTGTTGTATTGTTGGATACTTAATATTTTATAGTATCACATTTCTTATTAACCATTGATGTACTACATAAGCTTCTAATCTACTCCAAGTGTTCAAACTTGTTCCATTATCACATGCAAATACATGCAAATCACTTCCAACTATCCTCAAGAAGAACTTTATATTGGTCCTTTGGCTTTGCACTCACTCTAGATCTGAAAGGACCTTGAAATTGATTGAAGTGCTACACCAACTTTTCTGCATGACCAATCCATTGTAATTTGCAAAGCCCAACTAATGCAACAATTTTCTTTAGTGCTTCCAACGTAATATACGTGGAAAGTTGGAGTGAAGAAATGATTTTTGAGCATACCATAAAACTTAAATTGAGGGGGATAATGGGTCTCACATAATATATTCACACACATCTTATTCTAGTGATTCATTGACTTCTCTTCAACCATGCCAGAGTAGTGTCTAGAAAATATCCTACCGTGTTTCCATATCTCTTTAGCTAAGAGTAAATGGAAACCTGGGAACATCAAAGAACCTTAGAAGTGACAGTCAATATCAAGTCACCTCAAGATGAATATTGGACCAAGACCAATAACATTGACGATGCATGTTGTATAGTTATCGTGTTCATGGACATCCTTGAAGTTTTTTGCAACCCTTCTCTAATAGAGACAATATTGAGTGTAGGAAAAGCCACAAAGACGGGAGATTGCATGATTTGGTCTATGTGTTATGTGTGCATAATGTAGGTGAGGGTAGGTCACACATATTTACAAAACATAAGTGAAGGGTATGGTCACTAATATGGGAAATTTGACTAATGTGATTGGATAAAAGGGAATGAGGATGATGCCATGGATGGCTATGTATGTCATGAAGATGAGAGAGATGACGATGCCATGGACGACTATGTATGTCATGAAGATGTGAGAGAGATGATGATGATGCCATGGATGACTATGTACGTCATGAAGATGAGGGAGATGATGATGGCTCGTGTCTAATTTATACCTAATCATGAATAGGGTTGAGGGAATCGCGGCCACGGACGGTGTAGGTTGCTCAGAGGAAGGGGTGTGCGATCTGCATCGTCCAATTTGGATAAGAGAGAACACGCGAAAAAAATCTATCAGCTAATGAATCTCGAAGGGTTAATGAATCCATGATGAGATAATTTGTAAAAGTTTATTGGAAGACAATGTTATGCTTTAGGGAATGTTGCTTTCGTTGACATGTATGCCAAATGTAACGATTTGGATATGTAGGCTAAATGTGATAAACTATGAATAGTACATATAGTGCTCAAGGGGCTTCTGGTTTAGGATGTATGTGGTTTCTTGGAATGCATCCCAACATAGATCTGGCCAAAAAGCATGGACTCCTTTTGAACACAAGGCAAAATGACGGTGAACATGGATATGATAAGGAGACACTCATGTGCTATGAGAAAATGTGAGTTGAAGGTGTGGCATTAGATGACATTACACTGGCTTGTGTCTTGAAAGCTTGTGTTAGCAACAGAGGCACTGCGGATGTTTCATGAACATATGTTGAAATTATCCTCACGGGATTAGAAAAGGAGCTCCTTATCAATGGTACTTTGGTAACTGATGTTTATGCTAAATATAGCCTACTTGTAGAAACCCAACAACTGAATGTGGGGATGTCGAGAAGGTAATATGTTGTATTGAGAATATGTAACAAAAAGGTGTTTTTCAAGTCACTATACCATTACTTTGCAGCTTGAAATCATATAATAGTTTAGTATTCATCAAGCAAATGCATGTTGAGATAATTAAGAAAGGATTCGACAAAGATCTTCTTATTGGCAGTACATTGGTTGATATGTATGTCCAAATTGGATGATTGAAGTAACACGTCAAGTTTTTGACAACTTGATAGTCAAAGATGTGATCCTATGGATTGCATTAATAATTGGTTTGTAGAACATGAGCATGGTGAGGAAGCACTAAACCTCATGAAGGAGATGCCAACACATAATATCTTGCCAAATACATGTGTGCTTCTTTCTGGCTTGAAAGTTTGTGGTGATACTCGAGACATCAATCAATGTAGTGTAATACATGCTGAGATTGTGAAGAAAGGGTTACATATTGAGACCTTAGTGTA